>NW_012026819.1:560045-580619 GCF_000956235.1 Wasmannia auropunctata | reverse complement strand
TATATATATATATATATATATATATGCGCCAACATATTTGAACACACTTGTACATGTGATTACATAAACGTGTTTAATTATAATACTTGTCGAGTAGCAGTTATATGTATCGGTTGCGCAAAGGAAACGATTTTGTTTTTTTTTCTTTTTTTTTTTAATGCTTGCGTTATATTTGGAAAAAAAAAACGTTGATCTATACTTGCATAGCTTGGAACATGTTTCAAGGTGGTGTCTCGTAAGATTGCGGGAGGCTGCACGCTTAAGTCTGACAGTTCTTCTATAACTGACAAGTGCCAAGATCTAATCAATACTAACACGTTGAGGTCTAAGGCTGAAAAGTCTAAAGACAACAAGCTAGCTCACGAGTCGAATGAGACGAGTGCGAAACGTTCCAAGTGCCAGGGGAGAGGCGCGAAGGTCAATAGAGACACCGCGGACGTGTGCATGCAGAATAAGGAGAGCGCGAAGGCGGCGAGCGAGAGATTCGATAGCGCGAGGGATAACGCGAAGGAGAAGGAGAACGCTTCCCCGAGCGAGAAATCTAATAAAAAGTATAACGCGAAGGAGGCTAAGGAGAAAAGGAACAAGGAGGACACGAGAAATAAGAATAGGGGTGGTGGCGGAAGCGATGACGGGGGAAATAAAGAAACTGCAGTGCCATTCGCGAGGAATAAAGAACAATTGCCCGATCAGGTACATGCTAATCTGTGTGTTACTGTTCGGTGTGTCTCGACACGCGATTTAGGCAGATTGTGTATTTTCAGTTTTGACTTTACGTTAATTTTATTTCGTTACGCCGTAATAGAGAAAAGCGCATCCGTTACGTTTTGCAATTAAAAAAAGAATGGCATCCGTTTCTTTGTTCCATTATTTGTTTTCATCTTGTACTTGTGGGTTTTACAATATGCATATACGTATGGTTTCTCTTTGCTATATAAATATGCATGCAGGTACGTGCATGTATCGCTGTTAATAATTACATATTTTTGTTCATTTAAAATAATAAAAAGGATCGTCTTTTGTATTCGCAAGAGATTTGAGATCTATATATTTTGATTTAATAATTACAAAGAATAATACTTTCTAACACTTTTATCAGTAGATCTGAATTGATGGATTTTACTTTTTTTTATTTGTTTAAAGATTTAAGAATTCTTTTGAGCCTTTATGCTTTTTTACCTTTGCCAACTTTCAATAATAAGCTGTTTAATATCACACCAATTATCACATCAATCATCACTAAAATGTGCGTAATAATTTGAATTTTCTACTTCATTTGTTATGTGTAGACAATTGTTTTGATATTTGTGTGTTCAATGAGTTTTTAACTGCATGCTTATTCATAATTAATTATTCAATAAATTTTTCGCATTTCCTTCTGTATAAAAGAAAATATGCTAATAAAAATGTACTTCAATCGTTTGTAAATACTGTTGATTTTTATAGTATACTGCCGCATTTATATTTAAAAAATATAGTATTGTCCCACTTCTGACAATTAATACTTCTGCCATAATACGCGCTGTGTCTATCTCCACATGTGTGCTAGCTTAATAAGAAACATGTGTATTGAATATTAGTTTCAAAATATGATTGTATCTTTTATTTGTATTTTTTTTTTGTAGAGTAAAAAAAGTATACATCTATATAAATATATATATATATCTTCTTTCGATTAAATCAATAATAAAATTTAATACTTTTACAAAAGAGTAATGCTTATATCAATATTATTAAAGATTATTCTATTTTTTTCCTTTTTTAAGAGAGAAATCTTTAGAGAAGAAAAAAATTTATTCTAATTAACCGATATTTCGTTTCGTTAATATTATTAATATAAGTTAGTGGAGATAAGGCACGTAGTTGTTTCGAATAATCAATCTGGGTGTGAGCTTACTTTTAATCTCGGTGGATGCAGGGAGCTCAACCGCCCACTTGCCCATTCTTGCCTGCGGTTGGAAGTTTGGCCAATGAGGTTGCGAAGGCTCGACAGCATATTAAACAGTCTTTACAGTGTGTGAGTACTGCACTCTCTTCGCTCACCCTTTATACAACGTTTAATTTTCACACAACCTGCTTACTAATTTAACGTTTCATATATTATTTAAATCTATTCTCGCATTTCCTTTCACATTGCTTCTTAGGCATTTTAAAATATAAAACTGATGTTGCGAATGAAAAATGAATGATGTTAAATGAAAAAGGATTTAAAGTAATTATTAAATATCATGCCTTTTCACTTGAAAATGTTTATCTTATATTAATATAATAATTTAATTATTATTACTAATACAATAATGCATTAATTGTAACAACATTTACACTTTGTTGAATACTTATATAATTTCCATAGATGAGATACTGGATATAACAATCAAATTTATTCAATATTTTATTTTGTCCTACTAATTGTACTACAGTAGAAAATATAATTTTAGAGTATGAAATTATTATTTTTCAGATGGATGATATTGCAGCAATTGCTGATGTCACAAATCAAGATGTTACGACTCGTGTTATCAATCTCGAAAAAGAAAATCAAATTATGCGGCACAGTACGTATATTGCATATAACTTACAATCAATGGTATATGTATTAATTCTCTATAATAACTAGCAACAATAAGTAACGAAAAAGCTCAAGTAATAATTTAATATTTATTTATTACATTATTTTTTTATTTATAATTCCGTTAAATATTTTTGGTAGGATGTACATTTGTATTACTTTCAATATATACAGTACTTTCAAATCACATATCACATGCTAGCAAATGAAACTGATTATAGTTTTTTTTATTACATAAATTATGTAATTATATATGTCGCACCTTAATTAATTTTAGCATGAATTAAATCTATCTGTATCTTAATTGTTGCTGTTATACACTTTTTTTAATTGTTAATCATTTTAAGACACTATGTAAATATGAAAATATGTACAAAGATGCATATATGAAGTAAGACAATGCTAGAAAATCAAACTGCAATGATTTCTTCCCATTGCATCGATAGACAATTAAATGGCAAGTGCAATTGAAAGAATATGTATCAAGACTTGAAAATCTTTCTGAATAGTCCTTCAGAGCCTGAAGAACGATATTGCCCAATTGACGCAACAGGTGAAAAGTATTGGATCTTTGGAACGTCGTGTGGAAATGCTCGAACAACGCTTACCTTACATAGCAATTTGCCCTGCGAAACCCGAGGGATCAGTGCAAGAGCAGAAGCAGAGCAAAGAAAAATGTGATGACGACGAAGATATTGATCTGTTTGGTTCCGATTCAGAGGCAAGTGAGCAAAGAACAGTAGAAATGGTATTTTACTTAGTCTCTCTTTGTCTAAGGCGAATGTCTAAGTTTAATCTCGTGCGACACAGAAATAAACACATACACACACTGATATTTTTCAAGTTTAACGTGAATGTTAAGATGTGCGAGTTTACATTTATATAAAATATTGTGTGACATCTATTATTTGGCATACACCAGATATTCCCATGCCGATTCATCCAATTATTAGCACTTTTTTCCACATTCATATAAAATCCAGTATACGTATAATAGTGTCCCTTCGCGAGTTGTAAATTATATCCCGCCTGTGTTTCAATAACTGTCGCTCACAGTGGAAATTCTTACTGCATCTGATTCGATAGGGGGAGGATACAGAGGCTGCCAAGATCAGGGAGGAGCGACTTGCCGCATACGCTGCCAAGAAGTCTAAAAGTATGTAACGCGCACTCAATTGTTTAATATCCATTGTCGTTAATCGACTTAACTGTATCTTTACAGAACCAGCCGTAATAGCGAAATCAAGTATCGTCCTGGACGTGAAACCGTGGGACGACGAGACGGATATGAAAGAAATGGAAAAAGCGGTGCGGAAAATCGAGACTGACGGCCTCCTTTGGGGCGCTTGTAAGTCAAGATAACATCTTTCGGTTTTTTTTAGTATCGTATGTGCAAACTCAGAGATGATTAAGGCCCATCCTTCTTTCTACAGCTAAACTCATGCCGCTCGCCTTCGGAATTCACAAGCTACAGATCTCGTGCGTGGTGGAAGATGACAAAGTGTCAGTGGATTGGCTGATGGAACAGATCCAGGAAATCGAGGACTTTGTACAAAGCGTCGACATTGCGGCTTTTAATAAAGTGTAAAGAAAACTAGAGCCAAATTACAAAAAGTGTGCGTGGCGGTATACATAGTCAAAAATAAGCATCGGTCTATGTGCCATTTCTGCATTCCATTAGCAGTATCTGTAATCGAAAAAACTTTTCGCACGCGCGTTTTGTCGTATCAAGTCAAAAAGATAAAGATATTTTAAACCCGTTTGATGTTATTACAGTCTGACTGTCTAAGAGCTTGCAAAATGAATGAAAAGCAAATTTACGAGATTTAGATAGAATCAAAAATCTTTATTGCTCTTTATGCTATTGTAATTAGATTTTCTCTCATATATATGTATATACATATACCGGATATATGTATGTACATATATCTGATGAATCGAAACATTGTTTTCACTGAAATTGAAGTTACCTTTTATTATTTTATGTTCTCATAATATTGTTATCTTAAATAAAAAAACATTTGGCCAATGCGATATATATACGTAGTGATTTCTTCAAATTACTTAAATTTTAATCAAAAACATGTACTATTCCTAGTTTCACTCATCCATAGTTGCTAATTTAATAACACGGAAGAGGACCCCCCCTCCCAAATAAAAATTGTGGACATAGCAGGGAAGAGAACTACAAAGTCGCGAACATTATCTACGGGATTCATGGATATATAATTCAATGTCCACGTTTTGTGGACATGGTCCAAAATAAGGTAACAATTGAATCGCGGGCATGGTACAATCTTTGATGACTACGCTTTTCCATTCCATTTAATGATTTAATATACGCACAATTATTTTTACATTTCATATTTTATTCCTGTTTATATGTACAAGTAAAGCTCCTTTCAGTCAAAAGCGTTTCGTAATTATAAAACTTATTATATTCACTTATATCAATTTAAGTACAAAATTTGCCGAAACATACGACGAGCACGGTGTAAAAGTTATAACTTAAACATTCTAAACAATATCTAATAATCAGTTGTAAATTGTAAAAAAACTTTTCCTTTTTTTTTAAACTTGCGTGAGATGAGTTTGAGTGGGTTTCTTTTTAATGGTGTTTGCATTTACCTCCTTGGTAAGACTACACGTTGCCAAGTCTTTTATTACAGAATTCACTTGATCTGCGAAAATTCCACCCTTCGGCTTTTCAGTAGGCCTTTTGAGGAACCTTAAACACAAGCAGTGCCGATCTTTCTTTGTTATGATATTCCTTAATATTTGATTTACATGTCCTGTATCCAATTTTTGGCCTTCTCTATGGAAACTACTTCTATCTATTTTACGAATAAAGCCTACTGGACGCTCATCAAGTGCATCTCCGAAGATCCGTCCAGAAATAAAATCAGTGGTCAACGGTGAGTTATCTGGCAAAAGTAATTCCTTTATTTCTGCGGTTTCTTTTGTTGCGTCCATTATTTTATTGGTCGTGTAGAGTGCGCTATGAGCGTATGTTGGCGATACAGCGAAGTGAGAGAGCTGTGTAAAAGCAAATAAAGCAGATTATTAATATTGGAACGACTGGTGCTGTTAAGTCCTGGAATACAACAGGTGTAGGAAGCCTTGAGAAATTGGGTCACTCATGAAAGGTTATTCCCTTCACATTCGACTATGATTGATCCATTTCTTAAGGCTTAAGGCTTCCTGCATCTATCGTGTTTCGGGACTTAACACTAGCTGACATAAACAAGGAATACTACAGTGTCGAAGGTGGGGAAACTGTACCTCTGAGCCACAATCAATGCTCCGTACATAATCAATACCGTGCGCCTGGATCTTAACATTATTGGCAATGTCGTCACGCAATGATTTGTTGCGCGAAGGCAGGACGAGCCTCTCGAAAACTGTATTCGCCGCATTATGATATTTCTGATTCAACGGAAGTTTTACGGGTTCCGTTGTGCCGCTTTCATTTTTACCAAGTGCATTACCTATATCATGAGAAACAAAAGAAGAGCCCTTTAGTATCGTTTCGTTCCACTGCCTCTCGCATTGCCTATCCCATGTCTCGTGAGCGAACTTCCGTTTCATGCACGACGCGCGTAATGTATCACTCTGTCCTTGTTAAAAATTCAGTGAACGACAAAAATAAAATGACACACCATGCGCGTCGTGAAACGGAACGCAGCAATAAATAAAGGGATACATTAAAATATAAAAAATATAAATAAAAACAGAAGGGGACGAAATCGGGATGACGAGTCTGGGTGGCGAGACAGAAGGGTGTTACGAAAAGGGTTTTCGCTTCGCTCGCGGAAAGTAAAATTAACATTTCTTATAATTTTTTGGACGATGAATCCAATGGTGCGTCAATTAAAATTACGTCGCACGTCGGCAATCCGCTGGATTGAGGGGGGAGGGAGTCGCGACTCGACATGCTTTGACATATGTACTCGAACACGTTCGTGCGGACGCACACCGGACTTTTCCGTTGATATTTTCGCGCTACATATTATTATATTAAGTATAGCATCTTTATAACAAATTCTTCAAACACCCTTCTCTCGAGGTTTACATAATCGTCCGTCCGCCACGTGACGGAGGACAATAACGTTACACGCGTCGCATCGCACGGATTGAAAACAATTCACAGGACCATACTTACGTCCGATCCAGTCACCCCGGTCGAACGGCAGTTCGACTTCTTTCATTAGATCGTCGGTACTCTGGAGACTCGCCATCTGCGCTATCGTAACATGAACGACAATCTCATGTAATTGTACACGTTGAAACGTTAAACGTATAGCGTAATGTGGCCGCACGGTCGTACCCACGTTCCACTCACCCTATGGATACACCTTGGAACATATATTACAATAATAATAATAATTGTAATATATGTTCTGAGGGATACACCGACGCAGTGAGCTGTGAGATCACCGATCAATTTGTTTTCTTGTTTTTTTCCTTTTGCTCCACAGTCCACCAGCTGATGGATTATTGCGCCTTCATTTTTTTTTGGAGGTTATGCTCCCCGGTTGGGGAACTTGTGTGCCTTCAACCCAATCCTTAGGGTTCTATGACACAGAGTTACTTATTCTATATAGTCTTTTTACTCTCTTACTATATTATTCTGTCTATATTGCGCCTTCAACCTTCCTGTGAGGTTATACAGCGCACTGCACTGCTTTCCTGTTCAGAGACTTTCTTCTTCTTGTAGCCCTTGGTTGTCAGATCCGTATGGATCTAAGTACCATAATTAGGTCGTACGTCCCGGAGGTCAGCGGGCTTGACTTCCAGGCTTTTGTTCTCTGTTTAGAGATCACCGATGACTGAATCAAGATTCAACTGATTAAAGTGAGGTTAATGCATGAGATAAACACAAACAGATAAACACATGCTGGAGGGAATCCTTCTCTAAGGTGGTGGGGATAGCCGACTGCGTGAGAGAGCACGTGAGAGAGCACGTGAGAGAGTGAAGCGCCCAGTGGCTGCGTTCAGAAACTTCGCCCAGGTGCGTCCAGATGTCGTTTTATCACAGTGTTTTATCCCTGTTTAACAATCGGTGAATAACAAGGATAAAAGATGTATGTACCGTGAATTCGTGAACGCAGCCCAGTTTGGCCATCCCCACCGCTCCAAGGCTCGCTCCGGTATGTTGACGGAGCATGACCTCTTGCTAATTACTCATCTTTGTTTTGGCGGGCGGACTAGACGGAAACCGTTGTTTCCTTCTAAAATTAATGAAAGGTTAAGATGTTTGTGTTATGCTGTGGATAAAATCTGATAACTTGATAGAATACAATTGTTTGCCTGGCTGTGGATCACGTCACGTTATTGTGCGTACATTTCAAACATTTAGGAAACCACTGATTTGTAAACATGGAAATTTCATGGACAAATACTGGTAGTGCGTTACAAGATTTTGCAAGCGTTCTGGTTTGTGGGAAATGGTGATTATATCATTGGTTTATTATTATCCAGATAACAACGTTAAATTATCCATTTACATTTTTTTATATATATTAAATACAACTATATATATATATATATATATATATATATATTTACTAATATATTATAAATACTGCAGTAGTATATATTTAAAATATATACTACTGCATGCTGTATTTATTATTTTAAACTTGTATTATTATTATAATACATATTATAAAACATATACATTTATAAAACTCTTATTTTGTACTTATATATGTAAATATAAAACTGTATACATACATACATATATATATATATATAAATTATATATATTTATATATATATATATATAAGTTATAAATATGTAATATATAATAATATATAAAGAATCATTCATTCATTATTTTTCTTTTTTTTTATGCAGTGGATTCAAACTAGTGTCTCCTGTAAGACTCACAAATTGTGGGCATTTGTTTTGTCAAGATTGTATCAAATCTGCAATGAAATGTGTTAAATGTGATGTACCAGTACAGCCAAGGGAAATACAATCTGACCACTTGGTATCCGGTCTTATACAGAATATCGATGCTATTTCAGAAATTATTCATAAAAGGTTAGATTAAAGAGTTTTGTTGAATACTGTTAGAGTAAGTCTACTTTAGTTTCCATGAAATTGGTAACAATGTTATGTTATCAAGTTATACATATATATTGATCAAGAATAATAAACAATTAACCGAGCGATAACATTAATACTAATTATCTAACAAGTTCCTTAGCTATGTAAATTTTTTGTAAATTGAGATTTATTGTTGCTCAATAAAGTACTTGAATAACTTACTTATGATTCTGTAATCAATATTACTTGTAATGATAATGATGGGAGTCTTGTATTAAATTTGACAATTATTTGAATTACACTCGTATGAATACATTGGACTTTATTCTGTATTGTCTTTGATTAAAACATGTTGAATAATAGTAAATCAGTAGTAATACACACACACACTGCGTGCATAACACTTTCGAGATTTTATCACAAATGTACTAATAATAATGTAAAAATTATTTCAGAGATATATGGGACACTACTACAGATGCACCTGGTACATCAGACAAAACGATATCCTCAGTATTTCTTACACCAAAAAAACAGGGTATACGTAGAAAGAATATAAATAAGCCAAACCCCAAAGGAGAAACACGATTGCACACCGCGTGTTTGAAGGTATAAATGTCAAACACTGATATTTTACTCCTTTGTTTAGCTTAAAATTATAATTATATACTACCTAAATTATTATTACGCATGTCAAGTATTATATAAATTATTATATAATACATGACAGTTTTTGTTTCTCTAAGAAAGTTTCCATTGATGATTGTTTCACAGAATAATATTAAAGAAGTTAGAGAACTCTTGGTCCAGGGTGCAATTCCTGATACAAAAGATCATGCCGGTTGGACACCGTTGGTAAAGAAATATATTAATGTCTTCAGTTTTCTTTCTTATCAAATTTGAAGTATAATATGAAAAATATTGCATTCTGCTTCTAACATTTCAGCAAGAAGTGGTCAGTTTTGGACTTACTGAAATCTGCGAATTACTGCTGGAGTGGAGAGCATCGCCCGACATATCAGGTTATAACAATCGAAAACCGCTGCACGAAGCTGCTAAGCATAACAAAATTAAAGAAGCTAAGTTGTTGCTACGTTATAATGCGGACAGAAACCAATATGATCAGTACGGCAAGAAGCCTATGTACGTATGTGCTTTATCGTAGCTGCAAAGAATGCATTTTAAGGTGCGATTTCATGCTGATGCTTGACGCTCATTTTTAGCGTCAAAATATACCACGTTGACTAAGCATCAATTTTGATCATGTGATCTGTCTTGGCGCTAAAAATGAGCGTCGAGCGTCAGCATGAAAAGGTACCTTTAAAGGTAGCTCTGATACTTAATCTCTTTTTATTCGATCTTGCAGAGACTACTGTAAAACAGAAGAGATGCGACAGCTTTTAACGGATTTGTCAACTCCGGCTGAAGAGGTATCAAACCTTAATCAAACGCTAAATAAGTCTATTCGTACAGGGTGTGACAAATTTGTGATTCTTGCGTCAAACTTAAAACATGAAAATCAAAAAATGCTCGGTATCGTGGCCGCAAGACACAAATTCAAAATTTTGAAAACATATAGGTACACAATCCATTCTTTTTTTTCGAATTTTTTTTTCATCGCATTTTTTTTTTTGCAGTAGGTAAATGCAAAAAAGTATGGTATAATCAACCTTTGCATTCCAGACCGTTGGTTACACATGTCATAGTAGAGACGAATGAGAAAAATAACACAACATTGACACTTGACGTTTTATTCGCAATTATCTACGGCAGTTGGCTTCTCAATAGTCTATGTAAGAAATATTATTCTCGTTTATATCTGATACTTTGTGACATGAATTTGTTTTTTCAATAAATATTTTAAGGTCCATCTACATAAGTCGCAAACGTAGATGTTTCTTTTCTTCTTTTTTTCTCCGCGTTTGCGACTTGTGTAGATGAGGCTTTAAATAGTTCTGTTTATATGCAAAAAGAAATGAAAAGAAATTATTATGTCTGAATCGAGATTTAATCAATACAAAATTAACGTGTAAGAACGAACTGACATCAAATTGTGTGATCTGTTTAAAGGGATTCACATGATGGCAGATGTGGACGAAATAGAAGATACAGATGATATGAACCTTGAGTTGTTTGAAGTTAGCGGCGTGCCCACCGATGGTACTCCGAAGAAATCGAGAATGAACACGGAGCGTTGTAATCCACGTCTATTCAACAACTGTTTCTTTTATTTTGCTTTACAAGCAAACACGACTTATCACATTGCTGATGTGCGAGTCACGAAGGACGATCTGATAAGGCTTGTAAAGGAGGGAGAAGGGACAGTACTCACCAGAGAACCAGATCCAGAAGATCTAGACGTTACGTCGCAAACGATGCCCTTTCACGCGAACGATCCGTCTCATCCTTTACGCAAGTGTACCCATTATATTATATATGTGCCGGGCAAAAGTGAACCGCTTATCAAGTATAAAATGCCGCATATCAAGACTCTGCCGTTGGTATGGCTGATTGAGTGCATCGAAAAATTTACTCTTGTCGATCCAGCCATCCTGGGCTTGTCCTGAGTACTTGAATTACCATTAATATGTCCTATTTTGTATTCAATGATATTCAAAAAGTTAAGATGAAGCGTAAAAATACGCATAATAATTTTCTATAGCATTAATATATTCGTCATACGCAACTTTTTTTTTAAGTTTTTTTTATTTATTTTCAATAAGATATTCTCGAAAAAGACGTTATAAAATTTGATTTATTGTAATTTAGAAAACTCAGGACAAACCAAAAATTTACATGTACATAAAATACGCAATTAAATATTTGTACGAATAAGCTGAATATATTTTGATACAGTTGCTATTCCTCATTAGATTTATATATCTATCCCTTCCAAAATGGTCTGCGAGGAAACCGGTTTGCTTCTCTCTTTCAATAATTTTCATTATCTTTTTCCCAGTGATAATTGCAGGCCGATTAAAGCATAGGCGCGTATTCTCGGCTCGTAAGGCGACAAATTTCGCATTAATTTAATAATCATTACGTCCAGAAGATGGGATTCTTGTGGGAGCCTATCAGGAATTTATGCTATGGTCGTGGGACGGTGCCACCTTATGCGAAGTGCGATCAATTCTGGAGGAAAATATCGTACGGTATCTCGTACATTTACGGATAAAGTACCGCTAGCCGCGCGCACGGGCACGCACGCATGTGTACGCGTCAGGTACGGGCGTACACACACCCGTGCATGCGCGGGCGTGTGCGAGTATTTTACACCGGTACACAGGCGCACACGCGTGCACCGGTGTGCACGTGTGTGGAGAGGAAGGAGGGAACGACGGAAGAGCGGCTAGAAAGGAGAACAGGACGGAGAGGGAAAGAGGAAGAAGAACATAAAACTGGAGGAAAATAGAGAAAAGAATTGAGATCCGGCCGGCGGCGCGAAGGAGAGGCGGGAAGATCAGAGGGGACGGCGAGCGTGCGGAGATGGGACGACCACTATGCCGTGCATTGGTACGCGGCGCATCCAAGAGAGATACCTAGATGATCAGTTATCGAGGAAGAAACGAAGAATGCATACCGAAGGAGAGCAGGGACGGATTGTTCGACTAGATATCGACGTTTGAACTCTCTTTCAGATTCAGACACCGACTCGAACCGTGGAAGATGAGATGAAATTTATCGTGGGGATGGAAAATTAAAGAGAACGCGTCGCAAACGAGGTAGTTCGCAGTTGGTGTTGCATTTAATTTGGCAAATCCCCAAATATTTCACAAATTTAGAATTTCGCGAGGTAGCGTGTGAGTAGTGCTAATTTGATTAGCTGAGATTGAATCTTTCTCTTTTGTAGGCTTGTTGCTTGTTCCGCAATTTGAATCTCAAGAGTGCCGAGTCCCATCCGTCGCGCGGTGCTTCGTAGGAAGCGAAGAAAGCAACAGAAGTCGCGGGCTAGCACCGCCCCTGTCAACAACCCTGTCCCCCTCCGGATTCACAAAGCCGGTCGACCATCGTCCCGTCTCGTTTCCACACCTTTCTTTTTCTTCCTCCCTGTTTCACTCGCCCGCTCGGGCCGCCACCGAGCGTGCGGAGGTGGGGGGTCCACACACCCTGACCCACAAGTAGGCCCTGATCTCTACCCAGTCAGTGCCCGTCAAACGAGCCCGAAGGCAGGCGATGTGGGTCCGCGCAACATTGTGAACATCGTTGAACTCGCCGCACGCGGTGAAGAGAGGCAGTTTGACACGCACGTGATCGGGACCGCGCGAACGAGAACAGTGCACCCACAATCTTGGCGACAATTTCTCTCTCTCTCTCTCTCTCTCTCTCTCTCTCTCTCTTCTATTTTTCTACTGTTTCCCCGCAATCGAAGAAACAAACGGACACTAGGCTCTGAGGGAGGCTGAAGATGATATTGAGAGCCGCCCCCGAGGGCATCGTCCTTCTGCTCGCGCTCATCGGATTAGTTGGTGCGCAGGATGATGATTCCTTGGCCAGTACCTTCCTGTCAGGTAAGAATCGCAAACTCTCACCGATTTATATAGATTGGCTCATGGTGATTTAATCTCGGTTTAATTTACTTTTTATTTCTTTCTAATTCTTAAAATTTAGAAGAACATGAAAAGTAAATTAAATCGAGATTAAAATCAATCTATCTTGGTAGAAATTTTATGCGGAACAAGAATACTGTGCCTTTCTCATTCAAAATTTGTAGACAAGGAAATTTATCATAGAGCATGACAAAAATTCATGGTTTGACTTGAATACTTCCTATTAATCCGTGACATTAAAGAACTGTTATTTGAGGTCTTATTAAATGTCTATAGATGTGGAACAAGAATACTGTGCCTTTCTCATTCAAAATTTGCAGACAAGGAAATTTATCATAGAGCATGACAAAAATTCATGGTTTGACTTGAATACTTCCTATTAATCCGTGACATTAAAGAACTGTTATTTGAGGTCTTATCAAATGTCTATACACAGTAGACGTATTACTGGAGAGATTCGATAGAATCGATACTCGCAAAAAGAATATAGTTATTGAAAGGATGGCATGGGCAATGTGAAATTGATGAAGAGAGATTCCTGAGACTCTCGTCGGTGAAGTTTTACGGCGTACATTTTATGATCTCTTACAGTTTATAATCATAAATTGAGTGACTGAAAGATGAGCGCTCAAACAATCTTCGGCTTATAAAAGCGTACGATCATTACGTTTAATATAAAACGCACCATGTCCGTCGAGAAATGCTTCGTTATGTGATAATTATGCGAATGTTTAATCGGTCGCTTATATGTATACAATTAATCTCATATCTATAAGTACCTCTTCATTGTTACACTTATGTGAAAATTGTTACTTTTATAACGTTCCTGAAAAGATTTTACACAGAATCATGTAAGATCATTGTCATCATTAATCTACGTGATTCTCCGTAAAATTATATAAAACTTCAATTGTATCGGTTATTGCATTAACGATCAACATATGACGCAAGATTCCCGTAACGGCCTACATATGTGCACTCTATCGGTACTATTTAACATACAATGCTTGCAATAAACAAGTACAGTATGCAAGTAAGTCGCGTCGTTAGAAGCTAATTGAGATTATATATATGTGTGTGTATGTGTGTTCAGGTCAGAACTTGGTAGTTTCGTTCAACCGATTTGCTCACCTCCCTCCCGACCCGGGATGGCGAGGCGGCGGCGGCGGCGTGCGATTTTTGCGTATGCGACGCACGTAATATACGGCCGACAAAAAGTTACCCGGTAGTGGCAGCGGCGGCCGACGAGAAATAGAAATTCGCGTGCGCCGCCGACGACGCGTATGCGGCGCACGCTTTTATATAGGTAGAATCTGGAAGGATGCGACTGCGTTCCACTTTTAGGAGTTGTGCAGCGCTATGCGGATGACGGTCGGATTCGCTGGCGGTAACAAGGCCGCCGCTGAGCTTAAAAACTAGGAAGCGACGCGTCCACGTTCCACGTTCTAGGTTGAATTTTTCTTTTTTTTTTTTCTTTTGCCTTTTGCTCAATTTGCTTATTATTCGCGGCGCCGGACCTCCGGTCAGCCTGATTTTTCGCTACCGTTATTACAATAAGCAAAATTAGTCTCATTGCCGTGTCCGCTCCGGAAAGCGAGATACATTGTAATGTTTCATCAAGAATCCTGATTTTCGCAAGCGCAATGTATTGTCTTGAGTTCATCAAAAATAACTTCGCGTCTCTCGAGGAAGGATTCGGCTCTTAAAAGCCTCATTGAACTCCATCTATATTACGTACTTCTTTCCAGATATTAATTATGAAGGCATGAAATTATCACCGCGTGCAAAAATGCGGGAAGTAGAATACGGGCTTTCCGAACCACAAACGCAAGCTTGAGTCATCTTGAATGCGAAAAGACCGGATAGTCGTGCGATCGGCCAATTCCTCAAAGCAACGGCGGAGAGTCAGTTTCTTAGTATGCGGATTTCCTGACACAAGAGACGAGCGGAAGGTTTACCCAAAATTACAGAAACCAATTCTAATTAAGACGCGAGCGTGTTCCTAATTAAACACGCGCGCACATCGCGTGACGTGGAAAATACAATGTAATTTTGCGAGACTGTTACGATAGAATCTCGATTCAAGTACGCAGTGCTTCCAAATTCTTCTAAAAGCCGGTCAAAACTATTTATATTTTACTCGCATATATTTTTAATGTAGTCTTGCACGAAATAGTTTTTATACTCTAAAATCGTAAATTTTAATATTAATAAAAATTATATAACATATAATTTATTGTATTACTTATAACAATACTTATGATAATACAATAAATTACGTAATATTTTATTGATTGTAAATAATCAATTTTATTTAGACGTGAACTTTTTCATGGCAACCTGCAAGCCGCGTATTAACTTCTTTTTTTATTATTTTAATCAACAATCAGTATACAAATAATGAATTTTTTTTTAGACACAATTTCGATTTTTGAATGAAAAATGAAAATTACAATTAAATATCGACATTAAAATAAAATTGTTATCAGCTTTTACGGAGTTTGGAAATACTGTCCACTCTATTATATTTTAAAAAATGTTTTAACATCTTAAAAATTTGTGTTTAGAATCTTAAATTGCTTTTTTTTTTACTTTTAGTTGGGAATTTAATTGGCTAAAGTTAGATAAAAAGTTGGCTAAAGAGTTTCTTTTAGAAATAATTTTTTTTCTTTTTTTAAGAGCTTTGAACAATCACAATTCTGTCTGTATATCTGTTATTCTTTTGCTTTGATGAATGACTGATCTTTTGAAGGTCTAACATTCTTTTTCCTTTTTATTTTTACATTTTTATTTTTAATCGGTATTTCCAACAGTTGCAATCTTCTTAAAAAAAT
Source organism: Wasmannia auropunctata (assembly GCF_000956235.1). NCBI lineage: Eukaryota > Metazoa > Arthropoda > Insecta > Hymenoptera > Formicidae > Wasmannia > Wasmannia auropunctata. The sequence goes on along the minus strand of NW_012026819.1, from coordinate 564,614 downwards.
TCTCGTCAATATGATAAATGTGTTAATCTCTCGATCGAATATCTCTCAGTGTCTTATTGACAAGTGTTCTCCTAAATTCTAGTTCATGGAATCGGCACTTTTGCGTTCAAGAAGGATCTAGTCGTAAGCACGTACGGCTCTGCATAATCGTTCATCATCCGAATCCGAAATCGAATTCGCGGCGTTAGACGAAACACGTGCGACGCCGAAGACAGCTATAATACACGCGGCCTGAGCCGAGCCGCTCATTAACTACCGTTATGTTTGTTTGGTCCGTTATGCCTGCCAAAGTGAAACCAGCCGGGGGAGTCGAGTATTATCCGTGCGAATCTCTCGGTGGGACCTGGTGTGGCATATCATGTATGACGAATCGGTACTCGTTTAACTTTCATCCGTAACCGACGCCGATCTTTAACACGCGACGATGCGAGGCACTCGGACGATTTAGTCATCAGACTCATCTCCGTGAGCGGATCATTGATGCGCATGCGATTAATCTCACGAAAGTTGCAAGCGTATACAGTTTAATATTATTATGGATTTAGGCAAGTTGAATGAAAATTGCCCGGGTGAAAATTTTTCTTAGAATCCTTTCTATAACTTTTCAAAACTATTATATTTCTATATAAATTTCAAAATTTTTTACAGTTTATATAATTTTTTTATGTAGAAAATTGTTTAGATACGAATTGGAACTTTTCAGAAATATTACACCTTTGTGAGAGTTACACCTTTTCTAAAATTTATTAAAATTGAGAAAGTTACACCTTTTCTAAAATTTTTTATACATGTGAATTCTGAAATATTTCTCCAGAAAAATCTGAAAAAAATTTATTTATATAATTTTTTTTTTAATTTGCATAAATTGGAAGTAAGAAAAATTCTTAAAAATATCATGAGATTTTATTTTTACAGAGGACAATAACTAATTTAATTACAATGAATTAGAATAATCTATACGTTAAAGAATGAGAAAGATTAATTAACGTCCATTTAAAAAGAACATAATTTAGAAAGGTGGAAAATTTTTAAGACAGTATAATATAAGTTAATTTAAAATTAATAATATTAATATTAATAAATTAATAATATTAATTTATAAAATTAATAATATTAGTATAAAATTCAGCTTCGGAAGAAGGAAGATTTAAGTTAACACTAAGAGAAACTTCTCTAATACTGTGATTTATTGAAGCAATAGGATTATATTAATTTTTCTATATTTTTAAGATTAGACATTCTTTTACGTACGATTGTATTAGTATTCACAGGGATCATTTTTTAATAATCAAAAAAAACCGAGATATTTTTCCTAAGTAGCTTTACATAACATCGGTCTCGTGGAATGTAATCTGACATTGTCGACTTTCCGGTTACGCGAAGAGGGGCCCCGATAACAGCGTATTAGTTCCCCGGTCGTTAACTCGCTTCCCACGTCTGTCAAGATCAAGCTCCTGTGGTCATCCTTGACCACTTTTGCAAAGGTAGTCTCGCCCGGTGAAATTACGTATGCAGGAATGCCCGCCGTGCGTTGACGGTGCCGCGACTGCGCCTGTAAGCGATATACAGTTACAATTAACGACTACGCGGCGGCGGCAGCGGTGACAGTTGTATGTAATTTCGTAAGAGGTTTCCCTCTAATCTCGCTGCCACTAACATATGCGGTAACATAACGTCGTCGTCCGGCCCGCGTCTCGGCATGCTCGAATCGTTTAAATTTCCCTTCTTTCTTTCCTCGGCTCGGAGGAGAAGGCGAGGAGCCGAGCCGGCTCTAACTGACTTTGGGACAGAATTTGGGACCGTTACAATTCCGATCGCTACCACTTTGTGCCTTCGTGGCTTTTACAATGGATCTCTCCTTAACTTCGTCACGAACGAATCAATTTTAGACTTGCATCTCAATCGCAATCCGAACTAATATTAACTTATATTATAAATAACAATATAATTTTTTTGAAAAAAAAAATATCAAATTTAAATTATATCATTTCTCTAAATTATTTAAATTATATCAATTTAATTTTTGTTGTTGTAAATATAGATAAGTGAATAGATGTATATACAAGGGTAATTTATGCACGCAGGTTTCTTAAATTCATTAACAAGCACGGCGAAGATCGCCGATTGTCCGGGAGTATGCGTGCACGCGTTGGCGACATTAATGTGCGACGACGTCCTCGAGGACGTGCAATGCCCGTCGGCGAGTATGCGATGCTGCCTGCAGGATCCGATAAATGGCACCTCGTCCGAAAACGCGATCGACGACGAGGAGCCGTCGACCTCGACCGTGTCCACAACGATCGTCAAGACCACGATTTCTACGACACCCGCGACAACTACCACGACGCTCAGCACGTCGACTTCCTTCACTTCGGCAAAAACTACACCGGTACGTTCAGCAGATTTGGTATTAGAGAAAATAAGCTGGGCTGAAAAGTGCTCTAGAAAGTTATTGCTAGAAAGCAAGATATATATATATATATATATATCGTTGTTAATAGATTTAAAATGGATTAAGAAAAAGATCATTTTGAATTATAATCCAGATTATGACTATAAAAATTCTTTCTCTAAATGAGGATAATCATTTTTTGCTTTCTTACCAAATCGAAATTATAAAGTTTTTTAATCAATGATATATTTTTACGTCCAATTATTATACGTATTATAAATTACATTTATTTGTTTCTTTCTTTGCAGGAGAGCTACAACGAAACGAGCGAAAAGACATCAAGTACGTTAAACGTTTTGCATGAAATATATTTCATTATAATATACTATACTTTATATACTTATAATGTAATATACTAATATTATAATATACTGCATCTTTTGATCATACCATTATTTTAATTATTTATTATATAATTTAAGCTTTTTGAGTTTCTTTATCTTTTTGCTGATGAAAATCACAAATTTGTCGGTCGAAATGCTTGAGAGGTACAAATTGATTTGTCGTACGAGATTTGAACTCAATAATTGAAGGAGTTAAGTATTCAATGTCAGTAATTAAAGGAAAATTTACTATAATATATAACTATACAATGGCTTCTTCTTACTTAATATAAAATAAGTATACATTTATTCCATTATCGTTTATAATTATAGAGAATATCCTAGTATTATTAATACCAGGATTTTCAGAAATTCGGATGGAAATGTATGTCCAGCGTATGTCTGTCAGCCGAGTTGAAACGATGATGGTGATTTTCAGTGAAGACTTGTTCGGGCATTTGCATGGCCGAGAGAATAGCCGACTACTGCGACGCCGTGCTGGTGATAGACACCCTCTGCAAGTCGGGCTACAAGTGCTGCGTATCCAGGGACGTCTTCGGGGACTCTCCGCCGCCCGAGCTGCTTGTAATCGACCGCTTGAACTCCTCCCGCTACGACGAGAAGAACGGTAGCGGAGCTGCCAGCAAGGTCTCGTCTCCGTTGACGACGACACGACCGAACACGTCGTTGTCGACGAGTGTCTCCACGATCGCCACCGCAATCGCGACGACGACCTCGACGACGACGACGCTGGCGGCTGCCACGAGGCAGCCACCGACGGCGGCGACGACGACGAGGCCGAAACCGGTGCCGTTCAAGCCGTGCAGAGGAAGGTGCACGAGCGGCCTGTCCGCCCTCTTCTGCGAGAACATCGACACAGACGCGGACTGTCCCCCCGACGATTCCGTACTGACGGTTTGCTGCATCAGTGAACCGCAAAAAGCGGTAATGGGATTTAATGTTTTATTGCGATCGGTTTATAATGAAAGATACGTTGTCGTTCGCGAACGCGTTGATTTACACCGGAAAAAATTATCTCAAAGCTATTTAGAGGATATTCATCATTAAGCGATACTTGGCGAGATTATCCGAAAAGTTATTCGCAATGATGTATCGCTTTTGCTTAGGAAACAACGACGATTCGGCCCTCCACGAAAGCTCCTCAACCGAAGTTACCGCCGTGCCCTGGTTTCTGCCTGTTGACCCTTATGGCAGCCTTCTGCGAGCGACCGAATGTGATCATAGCGAAAACGTCGACCTGCCAGTCCACCTCGATCTGCTGCGACAATACAAAGAGTCCGCCGCAGGTAAACTCACGACTCGGTTCCGATATTGATTAATTTATAAGAATAATAGTATTATATATTCTGTTTCAATAAAAAAAATCTTTATTAAAAGCAAATGATATCAGCCAACTTTCCGGTAAAGAATTTTTTATACAAGAACATATACAAATATATATAAACATACATAAAAATATACTCGAAAATATATAATTATATATAATTATATTAATGTCCATATATATCCATATATGTTTCTTTCCTTTGTAAAATTATTCTTTGATTAAAAAAATGATAATAAGAAACATAAAAAATAATTAAAAAGATAATTTTTTACATTTTTTTTTTTACAAAAAATCTAGTTTGAAGAAATGAGAAAAATTGCTCATATACATATAATCATATATAAATGATTAAAAATATACATATATAATTATATATGAACAATATTTTCTCATTTCTTAAAACTTGATTTTTTGTAAAAAAAAAAAAGACAATGCAAAAATTATTC
>NW_012026819.1:548934-560025 GCF_000956235.1 Wasmannia auropunctata | reverse complement strand
CTCCGCGATCTTATACCATCCCTCTTGCAACCTTATGTAAGTGAGAAATAAGAAGTCTATTCGTTACTTTGCGAGATCATAAAATTACTGAGAATTGCGAAAATCGTCAGGGTAGGCTAATTTAATTTAAATTTCAAATTGACTGATTTGAGTTCAAGTTGAAGGTCGATTCAAATTCGAGTTAAAGTCTAATCTCTCGATTAAATCGCTCGGATTAAATCATTCGCGTACTCGATTTCTGACCAATAGGAATGATACATTCCACGTCGCTCCGCGACCTTATACCACCCCTCTTGCAACCTTATGTAAGTGAGAAATAAGAAATCTATTCGTTACTTTGCGAGATCATAAAATTACTGGGAATTGCGAAAATCGTCAGGGTGGACTAATTTAATTTAAATTTCAAATTGACTGATTTGAGTTCAAGTTGAAGGTCGATTCAAATTCAAGTTAAAGTCTAATCTCCCGATTAAATCGCTCGGATTAAATCATTCGCGTACTCGGTTTCTGGCCAATAGGAATGATACATTCCACGTCGCTCCGCGATCTTATACCACCCCCTCTTGCAACCTTATGTAAGTGAGAAATAAGAAATCTATTCGTTACTTTGCGAGATCATAAAATTACTGGGAATTGCGAAAATCGTCAGGGTAGGCTAATTTAATTTAAATTTCAAATTGACTGATTTGAGTTCAACTAGAAGGTCGATTCACATTTAAGTTAAAGCCTAATCTCCCGATGAAATCGCTCGCGTACTAAAGGATCTTCAATTTCACAGATGAGACGACGACGGTCACCACCACCACCAGAAGTCCGGTGTACAGTAAATACGTTTGCGGCGTGAAGGGGACCTCGCGCGGCCCGATTCAGGCGCGAAGTTCCGAGAGAGACGGGCGCGTGGTGGGCGGCGAGGACGCGGACGCCAACGAGTGGTGTTGGCAGGTCGCTCTGATAAACTCCCTCAACCAGTATCTGTGCGGAGGCGCGCTGATAGGGACGCAGTGGGTCCTCACCGCGGCGCATTGTGTCACGAAGTGAGTAGACGTCGCTTGTCGCGTAACGCTCGCGGTCTCTTCATCGCGCGCGCGGAAACGAATCGGGAAACGTGAGAGAAGTATGAAAAACAAAACAAAAAAAACGCTCGTTTCCAGCATCGTGAGGTCCGGCGACGCGATCTACGTGAGGGTGGGCGATCACGATCTCACCCGTAAATACGGAAGCCCCGGTGCTCAGACGTTGCGCGTCGCGACGACGTACATCCATCACAATCACAACAGCCAGACGCTCGACAACGATATCGCTCTGCTGAAGCTTCACGGTCAAGCGGAGCTGAAGGACGGGGTCTGCCTGGTCTGCCTGCCGGCACGGGGCGTCAGTCACACGGCTGGCAAGAGGTGTACCGTTACCGGTTACGGATACATGGGAGAAGGTAAGTCATATCCACCCGTTTATTCCCCCCCTTCTCTCTCTCTCTCTCTCTCTCTCTCTCTCTCTCTCTCTCTCTCTCTCTCTCTCTCTCGCAAAGAAATGTATTTGCCGCGTATTTTACTTGCTTACGCAACAACGACATTCTACAGCCGGTCCTATACCCCTTCGAGTGCGCGAGGCGGAGATACCGATCGTCAGCGACGCCGAATGCATAAGGAAAGTGAACGCCGTGACCGAGAAGATCTTCATTCTACCAGCCAGCAGTTTCTGCGCCGGTGGCGAGCAGGGAAATGACGCGTGTCAGGTATAAACTCTATGATACCCAGGAAAAACGTTGGCTGTCTACTTAATAACGTGGACACAATTGTGTTTCAATAAGTTCACAATTGCGTTTGGCACAAGATCTTTCTTCACAAATGTTTCCCTTGACGCGCGAAACTAACGAATTTACGTTCATCGTCATATTCAGGGCGATGGTGGAGGTCCTCTGGTGTGCCAAGACGACGGCTTCTACGAACTGGCCGGACTGGTGTCCTGGGGATTCGGCTGCGGTCGCCAAAATGTGCCGGGTGTGTACGTAAAGGTCTCCTCGTACATCGGCTGGATAAATCAGATTATATCGGTGAATAATCTCTAGCTTGTCTCTCGGACATGCCGACTGGTCGAATATATCGTCTAATATATCTACGTTTATTTATTGACGGAACAGCAGTACCTTCGCGCGCTTGATGATACATAGTGCACTATGCTATAATACATATACTGTAGAGATCTAAGAGGCAAACGGAAAAAAAAACGTAGACATGTAGAGATAAGCTCGAAATTGGCTGTTGTATATTTATTGGCATTACAAACTCATTGATGACAAACTCTCATCAATGATGACTCATTGGCATGACAAATGTGTATAGATATATATATGTTTTTATACATATTTATTATTTCACATGTAGCGATCGTGGCGCAGAGTTGTGCGTCTGCTTTCTGTGCCGAGGACCCAAGTTCAAATCCGACTAGAAACAACGAATTTTTATTCGATCGCTGCCTCTCAGAAGGCAACATATGTCGAAAAATGGCATGTAGATGGGCTGACTGAGCAATACGGATAAAACGATCAGATCATAAATGAATCTATTACCGATGTATTTAAGAGTCCATGCACGGTTGTGATACGACACGCTGTCGGCAGTAATCACGTAGATGACGGGAAAAAGCGAAATGATACGACAATTTCGTAGTCGTTTCATTCGCGAAATTATCGAAAAACGCAAAATTACATGAATTGAATCTTGCCATGTCTGATAAATTGATGACTTATCATCACGAACGAAACAACTTTGAACCGGTTTTATCGTTTTGCCTTTTGCCGTCATCCACGTGGTTACTTCCGACAGCATGTCGTATCACAATCGTGCATGGCCCCTCTTAAATACATCGGCAATAATTTCGTTATGATCTGATCGTCCCATCCGCATTGCTCAGCCAGTCTATCCACATGGTGAATTTTTCCCCATCCCATTTTTCGACATCATCTTTTGCCGGATCAAACGAAAAGATCATTAACCCATCTCTTCGATGTGTACTACGCGAACGCCGATCCAAATTTTCCGCGACGCTTTTAAGTTTTTCGTGGTTTGATCTTGAGAAACTGATCGAACAGCGAAAAATTTACATACATATAGTTTATATGTATTTCAACGAAAGAGAGAAAAAATTGGGTCATTTTTTTTTTTTTTGCGAAATAATAAATTTGTATAAAAACATGTTATGAAATAAATTATACTTTGTTTCGTATTTATTTATTATTTTATTCGTTATATTTTTTTAAATTCGCATTTCTCACGACTTCCTAGGAAACGTTAAATAATTTTAACAGGGAACGTAAAAAATAAGGATAAAAGTGTAATATCTGGACTCTCTTCTTTCTTTTTCTTTTGTTATTTTTGATCCAATAATAAAGCATGCTGGGTTTATCTTTTCTATGTCTATGCATAAAGAGAAAGACAACCAATGTCAGAGATAGCCGGTGCCAAAATTCTATTTCATAAAATTTACAATGTGTTTTGGTGATTAATGACGACGTAGATGTAGTGAATTACGCTTCTTCGACAATTTTATAGGACAATTTGATTTTTTACAAAATTGCAAATTACTTTGTCGTCGCGTTTCACCGACTTTTGAGAGCACACGAGCTTATTTCGACATTTTTCTTTTTCTACACTTTCGTAAATGTGCCATCAAGTGCGTACATATATTGTTTCTAGATGACAAAGATATTTTTCTACGCGACACATACTTTTCAAATAGGTGACGAACCGATTATTGTTGATTAATTAATAATAGGGGAAAAGATATGTGCGTGTTATTTATTTATATTAAAACATGTTACGCAGATAAGAGCCAACTACATGAACACTTGTCCGTCCATTTCTCCAAATGGGGATGACGTTAACTTATCTTATAAAAATTCTTTGAAAAGAATGTTTTATAAATAGAGCAATATTATAGCCGTAAGTTGCGCACACAAGTATTAGTATTTAATTTTATTCACTCATAAAATTGGCTTTATCTCGTTGAAATTTTCAAATTTTTATATTTTACTCTCATCGGGGGGCAAGGGGGGGTTGAATATATGATCATCCCGTGCTTTGTATATTATCGCGTTACTAAGTAAGTTGCCTGCTATACATGTATTTAAGATCTTTGTTGTCCGAATCCAGGCGCTAGTAGATTGTATATCTTGATATCAAACTTAGTAATTAAGTGCATCAAATCCGTACACTTTGTAAGCTGTCGCAGGCAAAAATTTCTACTGTCCCGTGACCGCTGTCCTTGTACGAGGGAATTCGTAACAAAGATTAAAACTATTGTATAGAGATGCAGTATTTTAGAACAGAGCTCTCGATTATGCAATTACTCAACGATCAACATATGGTTTATTCGAATGCATCTGTATTTGATAAGTTAGATAAAATAATTTATATGCTTCATTATTGCAAAACGATAGCATTGAAGACAAGTATAAATAATTAGTATAAATCTAAATAAATTAATATATATTCTTATGAGAATACTTTCGCAATTCCTCCTAATTATTCCAAACAAAATCAAAGCAACTATTGAAACAACATGCGTGGCGAACAATATTTAAATGCTGGACGGGGGGGAAGAGACCTGCGTTTCTTCGCTCGTGCGCGTACACCGCGGCAATTGATACGATATGGTATTCATACGGGATGCCGCGTACGAATGGCAAAATATCTGAAAATTGTGACGCGACAAAGCAATTCGATAAATGGAATCGTGTTCAAAAAACTATGAAATGATTAACTTCGTTCTTGAACTTTTTTTAACACAGTATAATATTAATTAATTTCATGATTTATTACTATCTCGATGTTATGTAGACACATGCATAAAAGAAGCAAAAGTAAATTTTACATAATACAGATTTTTAAACAAATTTTGTGTTGTGGATATTGTGCAAAATATAGCATCTTTTTTTTTCTTTTGCCAAGAACTTTCTTGCCGATTTTTCTCGCCAAATGCAATCGAATGAACAATTTGATTTTTATCAACGAAGGTGAAAAGATTAAAGTAATTATTTAGCAAAAGATTAAAATAAAGACAATGTTGTAAAGATAGATAAATACGCATTAACAACCTTTTGTTAACATATTAGAGGCTTGATCTTTTCCATCACATTGGACGGTATTAAAATTTTTTTCTCGTTTTCACCGAACTTCAAACATATAATCTATTTCATTAAAAATCACGAGTGTACATTATAGCTTATAGCTGAACATTAGTTCAGCTATAAGGAATAGAGTTATGAATAACTCATGAAATACATTTTGGAAAACATTTTATTCATATTTCATATTTTGCTGTACACACCAATATTTTATCTTCAGATTTAAGATCTACATACATCCATTTACCAGCCTCGCACTTTACTCTGAGAAGCCGATGTTAATATCCACGTTTTGTATTCATTCTTTTTAATCTTCACCTGTTTATGCCTAGGATGCGTTTTGCACATCACGTACCATCTCTCGTTTTTACATAGAAAGTAGCAGTCCTTGCAACGTAGCTGTAAGCGACCCTTCGCCTTCAGACCGCACACTGAGTTATACATGGGCAGTACGGGTTGCAAGAGGGAACACGTATTTTTGTTGTTCGACAAACTGTTCGGCGAACTTAATCTCTCCCTGTTGCACATGTAGTGGATTTTGTGCGCCAATACATTCTGCATAATCGGGATCGTCAAAACTCTCGGAGCTATGGAATTGATTGTTTGATAAACTGATCTAAAGATGATGCCGGCGTTCATTCTTGCTGTAAAGAAAAATTGACACATATTAATGCCAATGACGTGTGGGGCCTTGGATCTTTTTTTTCTTTCAATAAAGAACTAAATAATGTGCAAATATACTATCTTTATTCTTAGAAAACGCAGAGGCTCGCTCTGTGCAGGTTAAGAAACTCAACGATCGTAGAAAATAATAACTAATATTTAAAAGGCTCACAGACACGCTCGAGCGACTAGTAATATTTATATTAGTAATTTATAGCGATTTATAACGTTAGCGACAGCTTAAAATTTGCTTCAAATAATTATGTTCATAAAATTGCGTTTTTGTTTACTAAAGTGGCATGACATAATGCCTTAGAAAATTGAGTATCAACTTACTAGAAAATGACGATAAACTCACGTTACAATTACCCTAATTCGCTAATTGTACAAAGAGAGACATACGATTATATTTAACAATTATATTTCACATGCTGGACACATGTATTTTATATCAATATAAAAACACATCCAGCCTAGCAGAATCCAAATTTTGTGTGTGTGTGTGTATATACTTGTGTGTGTCGGGTCACGTGGGGGCCCAGCGTGTTGCCAACCTATCCCCTCCCCTTACAGCTACATACGCGTTACCACGACTGTTGGCAACAGCGGCGAACGGATAATTTTGAGTAACGATTTTTAGGTTACCTCCGTGTATTCCGCGTAAACCTGGCCCGAGCTGCGCGTCCGCAGGATATCGACGAAATGTCCAGGAGGAGTTCCGGAGACGATTATAGAAAAGGTTTTGTTCGATTTATTTATTACCTACCCCGCTGTCGAATGTAGAGATAACGCTCGTCGTAACCCGGCGAGAGAACACACGGGAACGGGTTGCATAAATTATTGGAATTGCCAATCTCTGGTAGTTCTATATGAAATATATAAATCGTGTGCGGAGCATTGATCACTTGACCGATCCTCAGTTTATGACGTCCTGTAATAATTTCTTCGAGAGTAACCAACATTAACCGTGTCTCGCGCGGCTCTCTGATTCTTTATCGCTGGAACAATCGCGATCGTATAGAGAATATATTATACGTATAATACGATTGTCATTGCTTTTTATTTGCGTCACAATTTCTTCAAATGTTTAACTTCTAATTGTTAATAATTTTAATGTTTCATTCCTAACGCATGTTTGAAATGAAATAAAAAATTATTTGATATTTATGTATTAATATTTTTAATACATATATATATGTATGCATTTCACAAAACGTCAATCTGATAGAAAATATAAAGTAATTATATATATATAATTGTTGAAGAAAAAAATTTTTCAGGATTAAATAAGTTTTAATTTTACACTTCACAGCTTCGCCACAGCTAATCTCTAATTGTCGAATTTGTAGGCCATGAAATGTGATAGGTTCTGCATTAAGCATAAAACCCGCTTAAAGATTTCCGGTTAAAAAGTCAACTTTGTTTAACTTGATCTGAACTTTGCCAGTGTTTGACGTTGTCAGGGTCAAGTGTCTACAGAACCGAGGACAGAAGAGAGGATGACAGAGGTAGGGACCGCTCGCCGCTCAGGGCCGAGGAGCGCAGCGATACAGATGACGATCAGTCGGATGGGAAGAAGCAGAAGTTAGCGTTCGGCTTCGGGAAAAGGACCGCCGGCAACGAGCAGAAGAAGGGAATTCAAATTAAATTAGGCTCCGCCTCCGTAAGTGAGATATTCTTTTTGACAAGCACGCGAGAAATCCTTTGTTTTTCATGAAAAACTTATCTCCCTCCTCTCGGCTCAAGTGCTGTTTACAATGAGACTTGAGATTCAAAAAAAAATTGATCAGTCAGAAACGATTATTCATCTTGCGTGGGAAGAATAATTGCTTGTGATTGGTCAATTTTCTTAAATTTTAAAGTCTTTAAAGGCCCATCTATAAGTCCTGAAACACAATAGGTGTTGTAAGCCTTAAGCTGTAAGAAATGGACCAATTGCAGTTGAATTTGAAGAGAATAATAGATTATGATTGATCAATTTCTTACGACTTTAAGGCTTACTACATCTATTGTGTTCCAGGACTAATGAGAATAGTAAGTCATAAGCCATAAAGGACCATCTACAGTGAGAGTAGTAAGTCATAAGCCGTAAGAAATTGATCAATCACAGTCGAATATGAAAAGAATAATCGACTGTGATTAGCCAATTTCTTAGGACTTACTACTCTCATTGTAGATGGACCTTAAGAAATTAATCATAGTCGAATATGAGAAGAATAATCAACTGTGATTAGTCAATTTCTTACGGCTTACAATTTACTACTTTCATTGTAGACGGACCTCAAGTTTCATTGTAGACGCCACTTTAGTCTCAAAGCACAATAGATGTTGCCAGCCTTAAGCCTTAAAAAATGGAACAATCATAGTCGAATGTGAAGGGATTGGTTAATTTCTTAAGGCTGAAGGCTTACCGCACGTATTATATTTCAGGACTTAAGCATAAGAAACTCTTCTTTGTGTCAGAAGTCAACTGTGAAAGCAGCGCCGGCACCAAAACCGACTGTAGCCTCGGTGTTCAATGCGGACGACGACGACGAACCAGAGGAGATGCCGGCGGAAGCGAGGATGAGGATGCGAAATATCGGGCGCGAGACACCGACATCAGCCGGGCCAAATTCATTCGGCAAGACAAAACAGGGGTTCTGCGACTCGAAAAAGATATTTGAGAAAACGCTGAAGAAAGCGATGGAGGAGGCAAACAAATGATTTTGCATACTATATATACATGTATGTACATACGTGTATATATGTATGCGCATATAATACACGTATGTACGTATATGTGTGTGTATATATAATCACGAAAAAAAAATCACTTGTACATTAATTTTAAATAATTGATAGAAATCTTGTTCTTGCTGAAGTCAAACGCAAGTATTTTTATGAAATGTAAGTAAACTCATTGGCAGAACTTAGATATTTAAAAATTTCGCTTCACAAGGAAGGCATTAGCCGCGATATGTGCACATCATGTATAATAAATCTATTATCTATATTCCCGTTTCGACTGAGCTTGACGATTTCGAGTTTTCTTTTCCATGTAATAGTCACTGAATAGCTTATTGTCAAACTGCGCATCGATTTACGCTAAAACATTACGTATGTATCTTCTTCATCTTTCTCACACGATAATAAACGTAAATAATATTGCAGCGTATTTTGTGTCTTCAAGTAAATGAAAAGAAGCACCTTCCGCATTGGTTTTACAAATTTTTATTTATATCAAAGTTTACATAATTATTTCCTGTTCTGTTGACCCTGGCGCAGATCCTGGAAACAAAAAGCGATTGCATGTGTAACGTACATTGCATCGGTACGAATCAATTATACAGAAATTTTACATCTACTTGTGGCGAAATATATGACCTTGGATGTAAAATTGAAAATTCATAAAATATTTATAAAATATTTGATTGTATTGCACATTTCATTATTAACGTTTAAATCAGTTTGAAAACTTTTATGAAGCAGTTTGCTTTCCAAATTTCAAGATAAGAATATCAAATTATTAAATGCATTCTTTCGATCAAGCATGCACAATCCATAAATAATTACCCTCGGGAAGTTGCGGACAGGAGGCGTTCTAATGCGACGGTCTGCCTTGGACCTGTTTCGCACCACTTTGGAGTGGATGGCGCAGGAGACGCAGTAGTGTAGCTTGGCGTACAATTTAGGCAGCTGGTACGACTGATAGAAGCTGGCCTCCGTTATGTCCCTGACGGCAGCGGCCTCGACGATGTTGCGAATGACGAACTTCTTGATGGCCTTGTCCTTGGGGACGCAGCGAGCGCAGTTGGTGCAGCGGACCGGATTCACGTGGCCACGGCCGTGCTTGGCGCGACCGCCGTTCCTGCGTTTGCAAGTCTAACAAACGAAACAAATCAGATGTGGATATACTGACATATCAAAAACAATGACAATTCTGTATCACACAGGGTGCATTCCATTTGACACTCGCAACGCTCTTGGACTAACTTCGTCCTTGTTTATCAAGTGTTAAACAAGGACAAGTAATGTTCATGAGCGTTAAATGGAACACAGCCATGGGAGAAACAATGATAGTAATAAAAGTTTGCAACGACAGATACATGCATAAAAAATATATATTTTCATATATAGGATAACTGTCCCTATTAGTGTGCCTGTAGTCCCTATTGTGCTTTTATATTTAAATAAGTCATAAAAATACACTGACAAGTAAATAGACAGTGTTTTTTTTTATGACTTATTTAAATATAGCACATTAATAGGGACGTACAGGCACACTAATAGGGACAGCTACCCTATATCTACGTAAGAATTCATGTGATTAATTCATTACTGCAAACTTTTACCACTGTCATTGTTTCTCCCACGGCTGCGTTCCATTTGACGTTCGCGAGCATTACTTATCCTTATTTAACACTTGATAAACAAGTTATTCCAAGAGCGTTGCGAGCGTCAAATGGAACGCACCCCATGCGATAGAGAAGCGAAATTAGGTTAGGTTACAATTCACCCTCGAATCTTCGTCCCGATTTTTTCTTTTTTTAGTAAAACGCGAACGCGCCTAGCCGAGTGGCGTCTTCAGAATTAAATTAAGAAATTTCGACTCGACGACACAGCATCGTGACGATCAAATAATACAGCGGCCACATGGCCACCGCTAAAGGACGAGGCGCAATCTCGGCGAAAGGATGTCGATCCATTGCGAAATTTACGTCATCAAAACGCAGCGTACACTCGGACTCGGCGACGGCGAGGGAAATTTTGCAAGCGCGAAACGTGCGGTGCGAAAATTCGGGCAAATTGCAGGCAATAAACACTCCGTATTACCATCTTTTACAGAGAACTATACAGAAGAGACTCGAAGCGGAAGCGGTGACCTGCGATATAACGATGCAACGTAGAAAGGCGACTCCGCCCGTCGGTGTCGCGCGTAAGAATCGCACTTCCGGTACGTTCGTGTTATATAGCGCCAATTCGAGAATGGTAAACGTACGTTAATTGGGCGAATTTCTCGTTATGACTCTAAAAACGTATTTTTTTTCTATTGGATATCGAGTACAGGATAAATCCTACATTAAAGTTTTGTTGTCTACCAGCGGCCTCTTGTCCATTTCTACCATCGTAGATTAATTTTAATATTGATATAACTTAGCTTTTTTTACTAGTTTTAAGAATTAAAAATTCAAGAGTAAATTAAGCCAAGTTTATTTATATGGATAAAGAATATTGAGATAGAAAATTTTGAGAACAGTCAAAAAAGTTACCAACGTAGAATAGGAAAACATTTATGACAAAATATATATATATATATATATATA
>NW_012026819.1:547494-548914 GCF_000956235.1 Wasmannia auropunctata | reverse complement strand
TAAGAGCTTTTCGGAGCTGACTATTACCAAGTAATATCGTTTATCTATTATCATTATATCATTATTGATAATTGATACACACTTATTAACATTATTAAATATTATATGTTTAACAGCAATAATATGATAATATTTACATACATAAATAACTTTCAAATTGACAATATAATTAACAATATATATATGACAAAATATATATATATATATATATATATATATATATATATATAAAATATAAAATTATATATATATATATAAAATTATGGAAATTATGTTTATTATATGCTTATATACATTTACATTATAGGAAGATATTTATATAAAATAATTATGGAACTTCTTATATATATTTATAAGAAATGGATTTTTTACCGAAAATAAAATTTGCTACTTTTGAAATATCGTGTCAATCTTCGAGAAAATTACATACTTGTATATACTGAATTAAATTGGAATGGCACTGTCTCATACAACCACATGACCGTCTACCCTTTTCATACGTGCCATTCATTTACTTATTATTGAAATTAACAGAAGTTTGAGAATGATCAGAATTCAGAATGCAATTATTCATAAAATAATTATAGAACTTATTATATTTCATTGTTATAAAATTTGCTACTTTTGAAATATCGTGTCAATCTTTGAGAAAATTACATACTTATATATATTGAATTAAATTGGAATGGCACTGTCTCACACAACCACACGACCGTCTACCCTTTTCATACGTGCCATTCATTTACTTATTATTGAAATTAACAGAAGTTTGAGAATGATCAGAATTCAGAATGCAATTATTTATAAAATAATTATAGAACTTATTATATATATTTACGTATTTATATTATAAAAAATGAATTTTTTAGTTAAAACAAAATTGGTTTGTTCTCAAATAATTAATCTTCGTCAATCCTTGTAAAGTACGTATTCAACTGAATTTAAAAGGAATTACACCGTCAAACATAATCGGTCTTCTGCTCTTTTCACATGCGCTAATCCATTACTTATTATTTAATTGTGAGCAGAAGACCGTAGTCAATTAGTTTTTCAAATCTGCTCCTTAGATCATGTATTTTTTGCATGCTCGTCTTCATTCTTAAAGTGCCGCATTCGGTGCCGTTTCATGTCGCCTTTTTGCTTGAAGCTGAACGAGCACACGTCGCATTCGTAAGGCCGTACTCCACTGTGAATGCGTTTGTGAATGGTGAGCGTAGAGTTCCTTACAAACTTCTTCCCGCATATGTTGCACTGATACTTGCGAGCCTCCACCGGCAGATGCGTCATAATATGCACACGCAAATTGCGTTTGTAACTGTTAACATAACAAATGTGCACATGTACTGTTTTACGCATGTAAAAGTCTCATGTAAAAGTGTTTCGACACCGATAAATACCTATATATATATATATATATATA
>NW_012026819.1:541742-547474 GCF_000956235.1 Wasmannia auropunctata | reverse complement strand
TTGTCTTTCAATTAATTTTTACATAGAAGTAAAAAATTGTATATAATTCTTATATACAGGGTGTCTCATAATAGGTGTATGACCGTTCATGGGTAGGTAGAACGGACTAAACTGAATCGAAAAGTCCTCTACCATTTTGCAAAATTCGCAATCGTAAACGAGACCTTAATTTTTGAAGATTGACGAATAAACGCGTATTCATTCGGCCCACCGCTGAATGCAAGTGCGTGGCAAGATAAGTAGATTAAACCGAACAAAAAAGTCCTCTACTATTTTGTAAAATTCGCATTTATTAACAAGATATTAAGTTTATTCACCGATCTTCAAAAATTAATATCTTGTTAACGATTGCGAATTTTGCAAAATGGTAGAGGACTTTTCGATTCAGTTTAGTCCGTTCTACCTACCCATGAACGGTCATACACCTATTATGAGACACCCAGTATATTTATATATAATTGGTTTTTATCGATGAAACACTTTTACATATATATACATATATATATATATATATGTATATAATTGATAATGACATTACAATATTGAAATTTCCCGCTCAACAATATAAATGTAATGATACACGTAGCAGTTGTATTGTTGAGCAGGATATTGTATGTACTGACATAATGTTACTTTTAGCTAATGTTTACTGAGGATAATTTTACCTGAAGCACTTTCCACAACGATCACACACGAAAGTTCCTTTCTGATGGCGTTGTACATGAGTCCATTTCGTGACGTAAGTCCTAAATGAGATTCAATAGAATTAGAATTGTAACAGTCAAGCTCGTGTTTGAATAACAAAAAATACAAGATAATCGACCAAGGAACGAGCAAAGGGTACCTTTGGGTAGGTTTTTACCTTTGCTCGTTCCTTGGCCGATTTGTCTTGTATCTTTCGAGATTCAACAGAATTAAAGAGATAGAAACAAAAAAAATACAGATAGATCGTAAAAGTAAACGGGCGCGTAAAACAAATTCGTGTTAATGAAGGCAAAAATGCGCCTTACCGGAAGGACTGGTGACATATCGGACAACTGTACGGCATTTCTCCAGTGTGTATTCTCTCGTGATTTCCCAACGATTGACTTGTATTGAGCTTCTTGCCGCAAAATTTGCAGATGTAAATTGTGCTTTTTTTCGTGAGTCTTTTGGCCGGCCGTAAATCGTGGACCTCTTGTACGTGTTTGTTTAGGTCCCACTTTTTCTTAAATACCGCATTGCAGCGACTGCACTCGTGCCCGAAGTGAGCTCTGTTATGTTTCCTCTGAAAGTTATGTTATAATAATGTTAAAAATACCCGAATAAATACTAGTTGACTGTCACATTATGTCAGTATTATATAATTTCCCACTCAAATATATAAGCGTAACACAATGTTGTACATGGTATTTACATTAAGAGAAAATAAAATATTGCCCAGTAAACGGAAATGGATTAAAATTTTTTAATGGATTGAAATTTTTTAATCCATGGATTGAAATGTGAATTGACTTTTATAGAAATGCATTCATTTCCACGAAAGCTAATTCACTTCAATTCCATTTCAACCCATGATTTGAAATTTCAATCCATTTCCGTTTACTGGTTGATATAATGTTAGTTTTAGTTATTAATGGAACGCTCTCCTTTGTACGAGAAGCATCTGGCCGGATATATTTACTGCTTTTTGCCACACCCGTTCAACAGACTCACCATATATACTTCATGCACAAGAACGAACGTTTGCAGACATTGCATTGACAAGCCTTAACGTTCTGACGAACGACCAACTTGATCCTTCCTGTAATCGATGCTGATTTCTGAACGATCGGTTACAACGATTTTTATTCATACATTCTGGATCGTGCATCTACGAAGTTCGTTGTGATCATCGACGCGCTTCGAGACGTTTAACGCACAATATAAACATACATTATTTAAATATGTCTCTAGTAAAATTCTTTGTCGACAAATTCTCTAGGACAGGCGTAGCATTTATATACAGTCACAGTCGGATCATTCAACAACTCTCGTTTGTGCTTCTGCATGAAGGTTCCGCAAGGCCTAACGCACAATTCTATCTTTCATAATTTATAATATATAATCTACAGTTAAGTTACCTTCAAGTGATTTATCAGATTGATATCTGTCGTGAACAATGCGTTGCAATATTTGCAACACTTGTCGGCCGTTTTGAAGCACTCATCCTCGTCGTGATTCTCCCAGGACCAGCTGTGCGAAAAGAATCTCCCACACTTCCTGCACGCGTACTTCAATTCTTCCTTTTTAAACAGATTATGCTTTTTACGTCTGTGAAGAAATAAATCGTACGTAGACGAGCATTTTGCGGTGCACGTGGTACAAGTCACATTTCTTTCGACGTGTATCCTATTGTGGGCTTCAAAATGTCGCTCCTCCTCGAAGTGAAACTTGCAAGTCTCGCAAAACAATCCCTTTTCCTTGACCGTTTTGAGGTCCGATAATCTTTGACGGTTCTCTGTAGTTTCATTATTTACACCCAAGTCAGAATTGTTATCAGTTGCTTTCATCGAAGCTTGCAACAGATCTTTATACTTCGTTTCATCGATATCAATTTTGGTATCCACTGTTAAATTAATTGACGCTGCTGTTTCTTCCGTTGAAGTAACTCCTTTTTTGTAACCAATTTCATTTTGAGCATTTTTCTTGTTTGTGATCTCTCGTTCAATATTTTGATCATTCTGGGCATTTGTCGCATCTGTAATCTCTCGTTTGATCTGATAGTCAATAGTTTTTTTATTTACAATCGATTGTTCATTAGTCGTATTATTAATGCGTATTTGATTGTTCGGTATATTCTTACTTGTAATCTTACTATTCTGAACATTCCTATCGGTAAGCTTCTGTTTATTATTTTGACTCATGGTGCATCGACAGGAATTGCATATTACAATATTACCGCTATGCCTCAGTATCTTGTGTGCTATCAGTTCGGTAGACTCATAAAAGCTGTTGTCGCAGAGGCTACATCTCCACTTTAAAAAATGAAACTGCTCCATATGATTATCAAATGTGTCTACATCTTGAAAATTCATGTCACACAGATCGCACTCGATCGGGCCGCAAACAGCTTGTCTTCTCAGTTCCTTTAACGTCAACGACGATGCGATATTTGGCTCAGAGATTTTAGATGCCTCACAAGACACATCTTTATCTGTACAAGCATCGTTCTGATCTAATTGCCTCCTCAGTCGCTCGTCCACCTCCACCGCGGTGAGAATCAGTTTACAACTAATATTTAAGTAATTTAGACAACGTTTACATACATTGGAGGGTAATTTGTCGTTTGGAAAAATCTAGAAACACGAAGAAAATAATGCTGTACATACATATATTACGTAACGAAAAATATACAAATTCAAAATTTTGAACGTGCACAAAAAGGATCGTACAACTCTTTGACTTACAACGATCGGCAAGCACCTACTCATTTTTTCGAGAATATAGTTATCTTTGTCCTGAAATATTGAAATGTAGTCGAGAGACTTTTCTCCACACAAACGGCATACTTCGACTTTCTTGTGGGGAGTGTTGGTATTTTTATCAAAACCGTTTACTATTGTATTCATTGTGTCTGTAAACAGATCAACAAACGCTCTGTTGACAAAATACGTTTTCTTTTAAAATAAATAGAAAATGTATTCAATCTGTTTTATTTTCATAAGTTAAATACGTAAAATACAAATTACATGGTTTTTCTAACTAAATATATTACATATAAATATTATATATACATACCATAAACTATATATATATATTAAAAAGATATAGCTGAGTAACAAGTTTTGTACAATTCAATCAGGGTGCATCATTCTATTGCGTCGCTCAATGTCCTTAAGCTCTAACATGTCCGTTTTCAGATGTAATTTGATAATTTCCCTCCATATGTCAAGTCTATGCTGATCATCATCGATACCAATTCGTCTCAAGCTGTTCTCATTTATTCTCAGTAATGACTTTCCTGTAATGTCGTGCTGAAAAGACAAAAGATGGTACATTAAATATATATTCCTTAATTAATAATATTCCATACTAAAATTCGTTAATTAATATATTCTGTGCTAATTATATATTTAATAAAAAAAAAAAAACTGACATTCAATGACATGCATTCAAGGATATTTTTTCATGAAATTGACATCATGTGTAGAATTGTGATCGCAAAGAGGAGCGAAATCTGGCAAAGGCATGCGAGACAGAGTAATTGAGACACTTACGTGTAGAAACGTCTCGTAGTACATGTGATAATATTCGCTGCAGTGACGCCTCAGCCACTTCTGCACGTCCAGTACGTTCCACAGGTACACCGGGCGCGGTCTCGTTGTCTTGCTCTGAAAAACGGCTTACGTTGAGGAATTGGAAAATGAGAAACGAGAGATCCCCCGTTTACCACGGAAATGGGAATCTCAGCGTTCTCACCTTCGTCCTGTGCGTGACGATGGGATTAACAATTTCCTTTCTCTCTCTCTTCTCTTCCTCTACCATCGTATTTCCAACTTTTTGACAACGTCGTACAGCGGCGCGTGAGAACTGACGAGACTGATCAGAAAACGACAAATGATATCATTATAAAATCAAACAATTGCAACTTGCAACCGTTAACCTGGTTGAACATACACTCGCGCGATCGCAAGTATAGTATGAATAGGGCTGCGTTCAGAAACTTCGCCCAGGTGGTCCAGGTGCGTCTAGATATCATTTTATCCTTGTTTAACATTCGGTGAATAAATGAACAAAGGATACATCCATAAATGTGAATAAATTCAATAAATTTCACTTTTTTAATTTGAACAGGATTCAATAGTCTACATCGCCAATAGCTAATTTAACATAAATTTTTTTTATTTTTGGTACAGTCATCGACGAGATACTGTTAGAGACCGTCAGCCCTGGGCAAATTTTCGTGCCGGCCAAAGGGCCCGGAGGGTCGGGAGATAATTGCAGAGTGTCGATGTTATCAACTTTTGACATAAATTATTAAAATCATAATTTTTATTATATAAATGCTTTATAAATAAGTATGAATACTTATAATGCTATAATATAATATTATATTGCCGCAAAATTACTTTTTCTTTTCAACTGTTCTACCACCTCTCTGGATAATCAAACACTGATGGTAACTATAAAAATGCATTTTTAATAAAATTATAACTATTAGCAAGATATAATACAGATAAAATACAATGTACATACATGTCTAGAAAACATTGATCTAAAATTATAAAATTAATATTATATCATTGACTAATTGCTTACATTTTATAATAATTATTAAACAGTCCCGCTAATTTCCGCAAGTCCCGAAACATCATAGATGTAGTAAGTCTTAAGCCGTAAGAAATTAACCAATCATAACCCATTATTCTCTTCAAATTCAACTGCAATTGGTCAATTTTTTACGGCTTAAGGTGTATGTACACACGGGGACATTAATGCCTAGACATCTGAAGTTGCATGCATATTTAGAGAGACCAATGAGAAGCACGCGTTGGACGGAAAGCGACGGACAACACCTATAATTGTGTTTCGGGACTAAAGGTCCATCTACAATAAAAGTAGTAAGTCGTAAATCGTAAAGGCGAATTCACATCTTGACAGAAAAGCGGAAAACAGAAAAGCAGAAGCCAATCAGATCTCGCACTGGTAGCAAGAAAAGCAGAAAGCAAAAACTATTGACTATCAACACGAGTTCTGATTGGCTTTTGCTT
>NW_012026819.1:514249-541722 GCF_000956235.1 Wasmannia auropunctata | reverse complement strand
AATCACAGTCGATTATTCTTCTCATATTCAACTGTGACTGGTCAATTTCTTAAGCCTTGTGTCCACGATACTAGAAATCGGTCTAAGTTCCTGGACCGAGAACTGTGTAGCCAATCAACTTGCAGCTTTTACGGAAAAGTAGTAATTTTATTGGCTATACAGATCTCGACCCGAGAACTTTGATCAATTTCTAGTATCGTGGACACAATCCTTTACGGCTTACGACTTACTACTTTCATTGTAGATGGACCTTAATAGTATCTCGTCGGTAGTACAGTAGAAAATTTTTATGTATCGCATCGATCAATGCGAGTGAATCTATATATACAATCTGGACAAATTGAACCGTTCGACCAATACGACCGGTCGATTCTCTTTTTGTCCGCAATCTCGGCGATTTCTACGATCGATGGCGGCGACGTGCGGAGATAACGGATTCTTCGATTGCCAGCCCTGGAATCCCGCCTGGGGGAAGTTCGCGTTTAACGATCGCCGCCGTTGGCAGCGCGGGATTCGACGGTGCCCCGTTCGTTTGAAAGAGAGTACGTGCGTTGCGAGCGAATCGCGTGATGAGCCGCGGCGGAGTGCGCGAGTGAGCGAGAAACGAGGAACCTGCGGCCGATCGAGTGGTGCGACGAAAGCGAGGCGCGACTCCGGTCGAGCCAGTCCAGCCGGCAGCATGTTCCGCACGAAGAAGGACGTCGACCGCCACGTGCAGAACGTCTTCTGCAAGCTGCGGAACGAGAACGAGGTGAGGTTACCGTTCGCGCAGACACACACGAGAACGTTCCATCTCACTCTCTCCTTCTTCCGGCATTCGCGGCTAACGGCCGGAACGCCGACGTCCTCCCGTCCCGTCTCCACTACTCGCAAACTGCAACCGATATCGATAATCCCGATAATCGGCCCGGGGCGCTTTTCCGGGTGTCCCGGACGACGATCGGCTCGGCCGGCCGAACGCAACCGCCGAACGAAAACCTTTGAGTCATTGTGCCAGGCGAGTGCGCGACGTATCGGTGATGGCGAATTTTCGCGGGAAACCGTCCTCGCGTTACCGATACTTCGACAGAGATGTTTTTCAGAATATATTTGTCATATGATTTTTCAGAGTTCACATAGATTTCAAAACTTTTCAGAATAATTTTTGTATGATTTTTCTTTGACTTAAGAAAATTTCTCAGATTTTTTTTCTACACGAATTGCAGCACGTGTTTGAAATGCTGAGACATGCTTATGCCGCTTATATGCCTTGTACCCAATATTTACTTTATATTTGGATTTGGATTATGTAACTAAAACTGATGACATATTTGATTTTTTTTTTTGCAGAAAAATCTTCGTTGTTACAATGTTGCCAAATTGTATTATCAAGTTGGTGATTATGAATCCACAAAAAGATATGTATTTAATTACTTAGAGGTACGAGATAATTCTGCCAGTGCCCATAAGTTGTTGGGTCAGGCGTACGAGGCTCTCGGTCAGAAGGAAGCAGCTTTCAATGAGTACAAAGTTTCCCTCGAACTCGAGGGGAGGCAAGATGATCTGGTCTTGAAAGGTAAGTCGGCGTTTTTGTGTTTTACCTTTTACCATCTATTGCCAATGTAAATAACAAAATATAAATTAAATTAAATTAATTTTAGTCTTGGTTCAACGTTTACTTATTATCCAAAGAGTAAATTAAATTGAGATTAAAGTTAATCTGCATACAGAAATGGGCATTATTGTCCTTTGAACATTTTTATATCAGTCAGTAACATTAAAATTTTTTTCTTTGTGGCTTTCTTTTCTAGTATGTGAATTATTGGTTGACATGGACATAGGAATGGATGTTAATAAACTGAAGTATTGGGTAGAGAGAGCTGACAAACTGTTTCCACATCACCCGATAGTTTTTCAATTGAAAGAAAAACTCTTGACTATAGAGAAGCCAAACAACAGCAGCGAGGATCTTGAGGCACTAATCGCATGTAAGTAATTATTAATTTTGACGACGAGAATGATTAAAGAATACAAGTGAATTTATAATGTGTGAAATTTTCCAGCTGAATTGGCCGCGAGACCGGCTGACGTGCAACTTCGCATTAAATTGTTAAATTATTATATGTCGGAGCGTAAATTGGATAAAGCTTATGAACATGCCGTCAGCGTGGAGGCCACTGTCCCTCACAGGGACAGCATTGTGTGGTATCAGCTGCTGTACGAATTACTGACAAAATATAAGGAGACCAAATCCCACGACTGGTCGTTCTGGGTGTTCTATATATCTGTATCCGATAAATATGCGGGATTATGTCTCAAGGAGCAAGGCGGCGAAACAAAGAAAAGCATTCCAGAGGCAGCTCAGGCAGTATTCAAGTAAGTATATCGACACGTCTCTACAAGCTGTATTTTCTAACTCGACAATCGGTAAAAAAAATTGATAAAGTTCGAATGTCATCTGAGTATTGTATCTGCACGATACTCTACATATTTTAGAAGTGAAATAATTGCGATCGGTCGTTTTGCATGCACTTATTTCTACAATATATTCATCAAGCGAAACGTCATTCGTTGCTCTAGCTTTGACCAAAACCTGAACGAGATGAAGTCAAAAAACTTTTCTAAGCAACACACCTTCACGGAGCACTTGTTCACGCACATGTGGGGCCAGTTGCACTTCCACCTGGCGTGTTTGCTGTTGCGCAAAACGAAACGCGAGCAGGGCAGTTGGAACGAAGCGGGAAGGCTGTGCTCGCCTCTGTTATTGACCGCGTTACACGTGGCTCCGTTAGAGAGCCGTTTGCGCATACAGCTAGAGGACGAATTTAAGAATCAATTCAACATATGGGCCATGGAGGCGGCATATCGATGTTGCCAAGCTGGTACGCGAGATGGATTATTTTGTAGGAATTTAGGAATTGTCATTAAATATCTTTACTAACGATTCTAATTTTTCACTCTTTATCAGGCTACATTCTTCAAAACTATGCCAGAGATGACACGAAAAAACTGATAGATAGAATTGATAAATTTTGCACGGGACCCTGGAGAGAGCGTATTTATCAGGTACAAATCGAGCTTTTTTCATGCAGATTCTGATAATTAAATGCTATCCCGATACATTCAACGTGCATTTTCTTTTGCAGAGAATTTTTGTAACCAGGATACACCTTGATCATATGCGAAATTCATTTTTTTGCCACCATCATTCAGCTCCTGATCCACCTTTACGCATGTGCACCGCAAATCAGCTAAGGACCTACAGCCAAAGTACGTTTATTAATCTCTCTCTACTTTCTGGATTATTAGAATAAGGATAAAGCGTTTCGTTTATTTTGCAATCCATTAATTTGCACAAATATTATGTTACATTTATTTGTATTATTAGATAAATTATTAATATTTAATAATAGTAACGATAATAATAAAGTTACACTTAGCTTGAATTTGCAATAACTGCAACAATCTCCGGAATAAATATACCGTCAGTGGAAAACAATGTAACGAGAAAGACAATAGGCATTAAAAAATTTTTGTTTACAGTCGCACAAGAGGTGTGGCCTGCCTCATTGCACCATCAAATCTGGCTTGGATTGGAGAATCGGCCACAGCACAAAGACGCTCCGCATCCGGATCAGACCTCGCGCGTGTTTCCAGCATTGCAGTTTTCGGTGTTCAATACGAATCAGGCGGCACCCGACAGCCTGTGTCTCATCGATATCGACGCGTTTCTCAACGCGGCGATACTCTGCTCGTCCGCCATTCTGGAGGAACAGCAACTCGGTAGCTTCGTGAACCCGGAGAAACTGCCGACGTTGCCGATCGATCTTACCGCGACGCTGTCCACCAGTAATCAGGAGAAATGGTGGTCGGCGGCGTACAAGATGTACTCCAAACGGGAGGACGTGGACGGCGACATCGGCGAGTTACGGCAGGAATTGCAACAGGGTTTGGAAATCATTCGCTGCATCGGCAATCACGGCATGCATCCGGTGTTGTTGGTGCATCTGGCGCGCATGTTTCATCATCGCGCGAAGACGACGAAGGAGAAGGATGAGGCGAATGGTTTCATCCCCAAGTGGGAGGCGCGCTCCGAGCTGTACTGGACCGCCGCTCTACCGCTGCTGGAGAGGCTGCAGAACAATCAAACGTTACGTATGTCTCCGTCGAAGTTGTTCAATTATCAGGGCAAGGAGATGAACAACTTCGAGCTGACGAACGCCCTCGAGGAGGGCAAGTTGCTGTTGGCTCAGCGGCTCGTGCGCGAAAAGCAGTACGAGCAGGCGATCGACGCGCTGCAAGCGCTCAAGTGCCCGGAGGCGTCGTTCCAGCTGGCGCAGATCTACAAGATCTTCGCGGACGAGATAGTGGACTCCACGCCGCGCGAGAGTCTAACCTCGGAGATGCGATCGCAGCACATCATAATGCTGTCGAAGGCGAGAAATTGCTTTTACCTTACTCTCGACCGACTCCGCAGCCCGGGCACGAATCCCAAGCATCCATTGAACTCCGAGCTCGGCACTCACATCACCGACATCGAGAATGAATTGAAGAGGATAGATCCGGATTTGGGTAGAGGCGATTTAAGTAGGAATAATGACATCGACGGTATATCCGATGAGAGTTACTCGCCCACTCACAGCGCCGTGGATCAGGCGGTCACGAATCCGACATTGCCCATGCTGACGACGCTGACCGGCGGCGGTTCGAACATGCTGAGTACGCCACAGAGGAACGCTCATCGCACGCCGAAACACGCCAGCACGCCGTGCAGATTGCAGGATTATTTCAATCTGTCGAAACACCGCACGGAGGCACGCCCGAGTCCGGAGCGCCTCGACGCTCAGATACGTCAGATTGTGCAGTCCCGAGACAACGAGATACAGGAAATAACGGAGCAGATGAAGAACGTGATGATGCAGATGAAGATTTTGAACGATAAAGTGGACACTCTGACGAAAGAAGTGGTGGAGTCGCGTAAGGAGAATCAAAAGTTCCAACAGCAACAACAACAGCAGCAGCAGCAGCAGCAGCGTGTTCAGCAGCAACAGAGCGTAAATCCCGCTGTCGATCCCGAAGACTTCTACGTTCTCGACGATGACGAGTACGCCGATTTGAGCTATCAGAATCAACCAGCCGGGCCGGCATCCT
Source organism: Wasmannia auropunctata (assembly GCF_000956235.1). Classification (NCBI taxonomy): domain Eukaryota; kingdom Metazoa; phylum Arthropoda; class Insecta; order Hymenoptera; family Formicidae; genus Wasmannia; species Wasmannia auropunctata. The sequence goes on along the minus strand of NW_012026819.1, from coordinate 536,592 downwards.
CGATTTCCGGTAACATATTCACACCGCAGCATGCTCGGCACCCTTATTCGTCGCTGATGTACCCTTCGGCGGCGACCGCGGCGTTCCAGTATTATCAGGGAGGATTACCGTTCACCGATCCGAACGCTCAAGCGGCTATATCGTCCCTGTATCCTCACACCGTCTACCCGATGCCAATGCTGTATCCCAATCAGAAAGTACCCGACAATCTGCAACAGAGCCTCTTCGCATCGACGCTCTCCTCGCAATTGCCCGATCTCATGCCGGCAGCCGCGGCGAACACGTCATTGCAAATGTCGCTGAAGCAGAAGATAGAAACGCCATCGCGAACCAAATCCGAGGCGACATCAGGGACGGTGACAACCACGACGACGGCGACGACGACGACGATTATCAAAGATGCGCCGGTGAACAAAGCGCCTCCTGTGAACGTGGTCATCACGACATCCGACACGCTACCGACCACGGTGCCGTCCACCCAACCGACTCTGAGCGTCACCATACCGCCGCAGTATCGGCTGGGAGGTGGAGCAGCTGCCACCTTCTCCACTACGCCCACAACGACGACGACAATGACGACAACGAAATCGTCTTCTTCCAGTGTGCCGCATTGCTATCAGATTCCCATGCCCCTGCAGGCCACCATACCAACCACCGTCAACTTACCGCCAACCTCAGCCTACGTCCACGCGGCCAACATCAATGTGCCGATCTACAGCAATCTGACAACGTCACCGTCCATCACGATGACTCACACGACTGCTTCGCTAAGCGTCCAGAGTAATACCGCTGGCAGTAAGATACACGATAATTCCTACGGGTCGGTGAACTCGCCGAACACGTCTGCGGAGGTGTGCGAACAGGAGCACGACCCGATACCGAACTTCGTGCCAGTCGTACCGTTGCCCGCGAAGGTGAAGATCACCACCGGCGAGGAGAACGAGGACACGCTGTATTGTGGCCGGGCTAAGCTGTTCCGCTTCGTCGATAAGGAGTGGAAGGAGCGCGGCGTCGGTGACGTGAAGCTGCTGCGCAACGCGGAGAGCAAGGTGCGCCTGCTGATGCGTCGCGATCAGATCCTGAAGATCTGCGCGAATCACATGCTGAGGCCCGACATGGAGCTGAGTCCCATGACGAACAACAACAAGGCGTGGTTCTGGGTCGCCAACGACTTCGCCGACGAGGAGGTGAAGCTGGAGAAGCTGTGCATCAGATTCAAAACCGCGGAGGAGGCGATGGCGTTCAAGGAGGCCTTCGATCAGGCTAGACTCAACTTACCCGTGACGCCGGGAAAAGCGACCAAGACGTGCGAAAAAGTCTCCACCAGCGACAAAGACTCGTCCAAGACAAGTCAGGCTAAGACAAGTTCAACGACGGAAGCGGCTTCCTCGGACAAATTGAAATTTAGCACGACGACATTAGGGGGATTCTCCTTCAGCTCTAAACCTATCATTCAGGAGGTCAGCGACGCGGAAACGGGTGACTCCAAGAAGGTCGAAGAACCGCCAAAAGTCAGTCCGTTTAGTGGATTTTCGTTCACCAAGTCAACCAATAAACCCGAGACGAAAGTCACGACCACCGGCGCAACGAGTGTCTCGACGTCGTCTGCGAGCTTCGTCTTCGCCACGACTCCGACAACAAACTCGTCTGTTCTAACGACCTCCAACGCCTCGCCGATATTTTCCTCGCCCGCGACAACCGGCCAGAATTCGACACTGAGGAGACCTCGTTTGCCGCCACCCGGCGCCACCAAACAGGGATCGTCCAGCGAAGAGACGCGACCGCAGTCTGAAAATGAGCAGAAGTTGTTCGTCGGAACGGCGAGCCTTCAGTGTCAATGTATGAACGGTGCCAGTGCCATGCAGTGGAAGAGCAAGGGCACAGGACCGTTGATGCTATTGTTAAACATGAAATCCGGCAAGCTTCGCCTGCTACTGACGGACGACGAAAGCTCCAGGATCTACAGCCACGGGATTCCGTTGGATATGGCGTTTACGTACAAGAGTGGTACTACAGTTGTCAATTGGACCGTTCCGGCAAATGCCAAAGAACCCGGTAAGACCTGGTCGTCGCACGCCGCGACGTTCAGCACGCCGGAACTGGCCTCGCAGTTCTACAACGTCGTGTCGAGCTGTCAGCAGAAGCTAGCCAAAGGCGGCAGCCCGAGCGAGGTCGCAAAAGCGCTCGAGAGGAAGACTCAGGCGTCATCGGGGGAAAGCGCTACGGAAGCGAAACCGCTGTTGTGGGAATTATTTAAACCACCGACCGATTCCTGGGAGTGCAACAGTTGTTACATCAGAAATAATGCCACGGATATGAAATGCGTGGCCTGCGAGGCTCCGTCGCCTTCGGCGGCGAGCAGCAAGAGCGGCCCCGCGGTCGCTGGTAAGCCCGTTGAGTTTGGCAAACTACCGTTATCAGAGCTGTTTAAACCGCCGACCGGTTCCTGGGAGTGCGGTGGTTGCTACACCAGAAACAATGCCACGGATATGAAATGCGTGGCCTGCGAGGCCCCGTCGCCTTCGGCAGCGAGCAGCAAGAGCGGCCCCGCGGTCGCTGATAAACCCCTCCTTCAATCTGGTAAACCACCGTTATCGGAGCTGTTCAAGTCGCCCGCCGGCTCCTGGAGCTGTACAGGTTGCTACATCGTCAATTCCGGGGCGAACGTCTACTGCGTGGCCTGCGACAATCCCAAGGACCCGTCACAGCCGCCCAAGCCGCAGCAGGCCAGCGTCTTCCTGCTGAACACGTCCGCTTCCGGCGCGACGCCCATGACCACGTTCTCTTTCGGCATTCCCAAGGACACCACCAAGGAAACGACTGCTGCCACCGGTTTCAGCTTCCGGATGCAGGGGATCCTGGGGGACAAGGGCACGGACGCGGAGAGCGCGAAGGTGACGCCATCCAAACCCGAGGAGACCAACACAGGCACCAACTTCGTGTTCGGTATGCCGGTGAAAAGCAACACCGCGTTATTAAGCACGGGTGACTCGCCGTTCACCTTCGGCTCGCCCGCCAAGTCCTTCGGCTTTAACTTCACCGCCAAGTCACCGGCCAAGTCGCCCGGTGGCGGCGGCGAGACCAGCGAGGACGAGGTGGTGGAGAGCGAGGACATTCACTTCTCGCCGATCATACCGCTGCCGGACAAGATCGAGGTGAAGACCGGCGAGGAGGACGAAGAGGTGCTCTACAGCCATCGCGCGAAGCTATTCAGGTTCGACACCGCGGCGAAGGAGTGGAAGGAGCGTGGACTGGGCGATATCAAACTGTTGTGTCACAAGGAGACCGGCAAGCTGCGGCTGATCATGCGCCGGGATCACGTGCTGAAGTTATGCCTGAATCACGTACTGTCCAGCGACTTGGAATTCACGCCGAAGGACGAGAAAACGTGGCTGTGGACCACTGCGGATTACAGCGAGGGCGAGATCGAGTACATGCAGTTCGCATGTCGCTTCAAAACTTCCGAGATTGCGGCAGACTTCAAGCGAGCGATCGACGACGCCAGGAGGAACGTTAAACCGTCGGCCGCCACTGTCAGCAGCGAGAAGACGGATAAATCCGCGACGAGGACGACCGCCTCGTCGAACAAGGAGCTCGAGATCGTCTACGAGACGAGGGTTACTCCGGAGGAGAAGGCGGCAGCCTTGAAGTTGCAGCTACCGGCAAACTTCTACTCTTACAAGCAAAAGGAAGACTGTCCTGGCTGTAGAGGCTGCAGGAAACCGGGCATAGTGCTGTACCCGGACGTCACCGGGCAAGACACAACGAAGTGGAAGCCCGAGTTGGACAGGAAGAAGACGATAGCGCAATCGTCGTCGAAGGACACGAGCTCGCGCACGAGTTCGTCGAGTGGTACTGTTGAGAGTACCGGCGAAACTACTCAGAGCGCAACGCAATCCCCGTCAGTCAAGAATGGATTCTCTTTCGCGACGTCCACGACTGCGACGTTCAAGCCTTCGGCTACTCCCAACTTCGACAGCTCCACAATGAGCTTCGGCACCGGCGATCTGAAGCTGTTCAACGACAAGAAAACTACGACTTTTTCGTTTGGCATGAACCCTCAGTTCGGCACCAACGAAACGGCGGAGAAGACGGCGACGAATGCCGCGCTCGAAAATCTCAAGATCTGTAGTCCCACCGATGCTCAAACGACACAGACGACCGCTTTCAACGCGACCAACACGGCTGCACCGATATTCGGCCAGGTGACATCGACGACCGTATTCAAACAGCCTGCCTTCACCTTCGATTCTGAGAAGAACCTCTTCGGCGGCGCCTCGTCGAAAGCACCGCTCTTCAGCGAGGGCGGCGGTGACGGTACCGTTTCCTCTACCAACGCCACCACCACGGCGACCACGGTCGCCACATCGACGGTCACGTCCAGTCAGTCGTCCAACTCGGTGTTCGGCTCGACGCCCTTCTCCAAGATGACGTTCAGCGGCAACAGCGCTTCTTCGCCGTTCGCCGGAACGACCGCAACGACGACGAACTTCTTCGGTGGGACGGTGGCGCCAACGACGACGAACATCTTCGGTGGGACGGTGGCGCCGGCGACGACGAACATCTTCGGCGGGGCGACGGCGGCGACAACGACGACGAACATCTTCGGCGGGGCGACGGCGGCGACAACGACGACGAACATCTTCGGCGGGACGACCGCTGCGACGACGACGGCCAACATCTTCGGCAAGACGACGACGGCACCGACGACGTCGAGCATCTTCGGCGGGACGGCGGCACCGGCAACGACGAGCATCTTCGGCAGTGCGACAGCACCCACCGCCGCGGCGACAAACGTCTTTGGCACGGCGACGACGACGAATGTTTTCGGACCGACGACTATCTTCGACTCGAAACCGTTGGATAACGTGCAGAAGAACGAGGATAGTCCGAATTTCTTGTCGACGAATGACATGTCGTTCTCAGCGCTCGCTGCGAAGGCGGTGCAACCGGAGGCCTTCAAAGTCGGTACGTTGTGAAATGAGAAGCAACGAGAAGCTGTTACTGTTCCAAGCAAAATTGAGCGGATAGAATGTCTGAAATTATTTAGCGTTTACTGCCAGGAAAAGCCTAGGAAACTTGGAATTTTTAAGGGATTTTTTTATATTAAATTTTTTCAAAAGGGACTTTCATGAATTTTTTCGATTCCTCAGGGAAATTTTTAGAATTTTACTTTTACAATTTAAATTTTTTCTCTCTTTGCGAAAACATTTTCCAACGATGGCTTGTCGTTTATCTTGTTAAAAGCATCGACTTTCAGCAATGTTCATTCCTAATTGCGCAAACATCTTTTCAGTAGCTTTAATCGATACTTCTTTCAGATCCCAACTTTTCGTTCGCTGGTGCGGGATCATCGGTGTTCGGCTCGAAATCCAATACATCACTGAATAGCTCGGCATCGGTTAAAAACAAATCGCACGAAGATTCCGTGCAAAAGGAGGACAATGAAGAGGACGACGGCGAAGTGGAGAACGAGCAGGATCACGATCCTCACTTTGAACCTATTGTACCTTTACCGGATGCCATCGAAGTCCGAACTGGCGAAGAAGAGGAGGAGAAAGGTAACCTTGGATGTTTTCACTTATCATTTTGAATTAGAATCTTTCAGTTTCATACGAGAAAACTTATTTGCGGACTTTTTTGTATCAGCGTAATTAATGTCAAATCGTTTATTAATATTAAATTAATTAATTTAAACAAATTAATATTAACTTATTTAAGTTAACCTTTGTTTAATGTCAAATTAATGTTAATTTAATATTAAATCCAATGAATCATTATCGAGCAAGAACTTGCAATAATTCTAAAAAAAAACTGTTTAGCTTAAATTAAATACAAATATTGATAAGATATTTAATTTATTCGTTATTTAAGAAAAGACTGCAGTATCGCCATTCACTTTTAAGGCTATTCGAGCTTTTTCTTTTCTAAGCTCTGATTTTTTTTTTTTTTTTCACTCGTTTACAGTGTTCTGCCAGAGAGCCAAGTTGTACAGATACGACGCTACTACGAAGGAATGGAAGGAGCGCGGCGTCGGCGAGATGAAGATACTGCATCATGTGGGCCACGGCAGCTACCGACTACTCTTACGCCGGGAACAAGTGCACAAGGTCGTCTGCAACTTCCTGATCACCCCCAACGTGGAATTTTATCCGATGTCCACGTCGGAACAGGCCTGGATGTGGGCCGGCATGAACTACGCCGAGCAGGAGCCGTGCGCAGAACAGCTGGCGATTAGATTTAAATCGCCCGATCTGGCCCGGCAGTTCAAGGCGCATATCAATAATATTCAGCAAAAATTGCGCGAGAGGAGAACTACTGAAGGTAGTGATTGATTCGAGATTATCGAGGTTGCAAACGCTTCTACGAATCGTTCGCCGATTCCACTCGTTGCTGTTGCACGGCGCTAAAGCTTTTTTTTTTTACATGTACACGGATGTTCAATTAATTAATGTTCGCACGTTACGTTTATTATTTAAATTTAAGATATATGTAACTTGAGGCCACTTATCTACTGTATAAAACGGAATAATATTAACCGTGAAAATGTATAACATTCCCGAAATTGAACGAAATAATGCTATTTAACATTTTATGGATTTTATAACGCTGATCAATTTTGTATTGTAGAATTCCTCTTGTGTTACTGAACGACCGCAATCATTTATTTTATCTGAAATTCCACACTGTACGTTATATTAATCGCAATAAATTATTATGCATCTTGCACATGCGTCTGCTCTTTTAAATTATACTCGAGAAAAACATAGCTGTCATTTATGTCTCACGATACTTGTAAAACTTGCTGAAAGTGTTTCCATAAATACGATCACATGTTTTTCAACGAGACGTATGTATTACACACTTTAATTAAATTCACGCGTATGCTGTAATCTAATTCGATTATATATATATAGCCTTCACATCAATTTACATTTTGATAGGTGAAAGATGCATCGGCGAAGTGGAGGACAGCGAAGAACATGATCGAGGCGTGGATGAGGAGGAAGAGGAGGAAGAGGAGGGTGACGAGGAAGAGGAAGATGAGGAGGACGATCAGGAGATGCTTCCTATAATCGAGAAACGTGCCACCGTGTTCGCGAGATGGCCTAACGACAACAAGTGGGAGAGCGTGGGCTTGGGGAACCTGGCGATCCATTACGACTCCGAGATCTACGCCGAGAGAATCGTCTTGAAGCTCGACGACTCGGACGAGTACGCGAGCAACACCATCATCAGCATGGATTCGGTGATGCGGGTAATAATTGTATTCACATACACGAGATACGCTGCGAATTCGTTTTTCTTCTGCTAATCTCGATAACACGAATTAAGCTCCCTTTTCCTTTACGACTAAACTTGAAATTATATTTATGTTGAAAGTATATGATTTATAAGTAATATTTGCAGAAGAAAGACGAGATAGTTCCTAAGCTATTATTTTCTGCAGTTGAGTGTATTATCTCAAATGTTGAATGTACCGTATATGATTAACACTTCAAAGATCTACGTGCATCTTTGCCAATGTTAATATCTTTATTCCCTATTCTTGTATTGTCGCAAAGGTGGAAGGCAAAGAGTGTATTTGGAGCGGGATCGATTACGCCTTGGACCATCCACAGAGGAGAGTTCTGAGGGCAGTCTTCTCGTCAGTGCAAGCGGCGCAACAGATGCATACATTTTTCGAGGATGTAAGTAAAGCTCGACCGAGTGATACATTAAAAAAAAATTGTGTCACGCGTGTGTATACTCAGCGCTCGAGAAAACGTGTGAAATATACAAGACCGAGATGTTTCTTCGCAGGGAGTGGACAGCGCGAAGCAGGCCGGCGTCGTCGAGTATCACGAAGCAGAGTGAAGATCTTTAGCTAATAAGTAGCTGCTAATTGGCTGTTAATAATTCATTATCTTCCTACGTTAGCGTAAAAATGTTAAAACGGGTTGTTTCTTGTCGCTCTACTCAAGTTGTTAAGACTAAGAGAAAAATCTAGATTTTTACATATTTAGCTTCCCTTTTGTTTCTCTCTTTTGTTTTTAGGCTCAAGACACGCGAAGTTTGACAAGTACAATTATCTGTAATAGGCACGCGAACACAAAAGTGCAAGTTCCCGTAGTAATAATTTATGTGCTGCGAGAAAATACTTATTTATAACTGCACAAAGTGGAGAAAAGTAGAGGATCAAACATCACGATGTTTATTTCGTTCGTTTATTTTTATACTAGTCTTAAGAATGGTTCCCTCTTTTTTTTTTTTAATAAAATATGTGCCAAAACTGAAAATCGCTTTCTACTTCGCAACGAAAGCATTTCCACGTAGCTACCAATAATCATTTTTTTTTTTATTCAGTTTTTAAATATCCATTTCGAAACTGTATTTTCAAGTGAACATTTGCAAAAACCTTGATAAACCTTGATAAAAATCACACGCTCACAACGAGCAATGAGATAATAGCACAAATACAATGTTTTCAATGCTGATAATTTTCTACCAATTAGTGTTACGTTAAAAAAGAAGATTACGTCGAGATTACATTTGATTAGATTGCAAAGAGTTGTTGCAGCACCAAAATTAACGGCTACTGTAAATATGATCCATGTGATCTTGTAGTTACATTCTGATAAAGTGTGTATGTGTATAACGTACTGTATCCCTTGGACTAAAATAGAAATTGTCGCATGAGACAATATGTATTATATAGATCACCGATATGACACATTGTAACGTATAACGTAAAAGTATTAAACATTTGATCAAAATATTGCTTTTAGAACCTATTTTCTCAGGTAAGTGATGTTTCCCACATATTAATCCTGCAAAAGCATCCGAGCATGCACACACCATATACACACCATACATACACACACACACATACACAACGAACATTAACGAAATGGATTTATTGTAAGACTCGAATACAAATCAAATCTCTGTATCTACGAATTAAAGGTGAATAAATTAAAGACTCACAGTTGTAACAAAACTGTATGTAATGGTTCCTTGTAGCGAAATATATACATTCTGATAATGAAACTAACACGTTCTGATGAAGACAGAATTCTTTGAATTCTTCAGATTTAATTTTTCAATATTTCTATATAAATTTCAGAATTTCTGTATAATTTTTTAATTTTTTAGAAAATTTCAGATTTTTTAAACGAATTGGAATTTTTCAAAATATATAGACTGAGAGTTTACAAATTTTTTTTTAATTCTTTATGTATGTGAAATCTGAAGTACATTTTATGACTTTATGAATTATATTTTGAGACTTCTCTCATTCTATATTTTTCAAAAAGACTTATAAAATTTATATCTGAAGAAGTTTAAGATATTTTTACACAAATTTTAATTTTAAAATATAAAAAATATAAGATAACATGAGAATTTTTTCACTAAGGCGACCAAATAAAATTTATAATATTCTGAGGGATACAAATGGCATGATTGTGGAATCCGGTCCAGATTGATATTTTCTTTTCGCTATTTAAAGAAAATGTCGAAATTGATTGTCGCGCGAAGTCGGATGACTAGACATATATAACAGAAGAACGACCTTTGAAATGTTCTGTATATTATGTTGTCAACACGAATGTCTAAAGATCGTTATGACGTCTTTATGACGTCCTTTAGACTATAACTTGCGTTATTTTAGCTAATTATACTTTAGTGACAAATAAAAAATAATTATGAAAATATTTTAACTCAACAAAATAAACAATTAAGATGACCGAGTTATCATTCCGAATAGACGAGATGATAATACCTGATGTAAAAGGAAAAAATTACAAATAATACACTATAAATTTACATCAAATTTTTCGTATAAAAATAGAGCTATTTCTCTATCACGCGACCGCATCGTAATTTATTGGATAAGGGCATGCGTCGCACAGTGTCTGCGCGAGGGCAAAAATAGAGATATAATCTCGCGGAACGAAGGTGTACGACATGATAAGAGAAAGACACGTGGGATCGAATGTTGAAAAGTTTCCCGGGCCCGGTCGGGCTCTCTCTCTCTCTCTCTCTCTCCTCTTCCAGCGCCATGATGCAGCAAAAACATTCCGGTAAACATGAGCAGATTAAGCATTCGACGCTGCCCCACACTATCTCGGCGGACTTTGAGCCTTGAGTGGGACAGTGGGTATATCTCGAGTATACTGTGTCTTGAAGGTCTCAAGCTTCCACGCATTCCTACTGCAACAGTTTGAAACGTGACTCAAAGTGATTCGCCACGATGACGGCCGTAACGAAAGGTATTTACCGTACACGTCCACGATTTTCATCCCATGTGATCCCATATGAATCCTCGATCGCAAGATGTATTGTAATTGCATATCAAGCCGATGATCGAGACTATCGTCGATCGAGGAGAGAGAACTCTTTAAAAGTCAATCTGTCCGCCTGACACTCGTTGATACTCTTGAACTTGAAAAGCGACTTCACGATCAAACTCTAATTTATTCGGCGATTAACTTGTGAAAAATAACATCCATATATGTATTTGTACTATTCCGTCAACACGGGTAGAATTATTAATTTCTTATTGTTTCACGTATGGACGAAAAGATTAACTGGAATAAAGACAAATTATGTATGTTTAGTTGGAGAGTTCCTTCAAACGATTCCATCGGTGAATTTTCGTATGAATTATAAACGTCGATTAAATTCTGTTCGAAATCTGTTTTTGCAGATGGCTATCTGGAAAGTTAAACGGTGTCCTCTAGTCAAAATCGTTCTAATGTCCATTTTCTATTGATATAGATTAACTTTCAAAATCTCGGAGTTTATATATAAATATATTTAAGTTAATAATAATAAAATAATAAATTTAAAGTTAATTTATTCCCTGGCTTTTCTAATTTTTAAAATTATAGAAGATAAAAAATAAGTTAAACCAAGATTAAAATGTTAAATCTACATTGATAGAAACGAACATCAATTAAATCTGTCGTTTGTAACTGAATTAGTACACCCTTACTATTGCACTTAAAATAAATATGTAGTTGAAGCTTAGTGAAAGAAACAGTTCAGCGAGATGGATAAGTATATATAATTAATGCAATTCAGTGCAGCAAAAACAAGTCTAAGATAAAATAGATAACACCTCAAAAAGAAAACGGTGTGTTATAATTTGTCTCAAGTAAAAATATATGATTATGATAACGAATTGCAGCCTATGTATGTATGTGTTATGTTTCTCCTCTGAATCAAATAATTTTTACTTAAAAACTAATTAATAGTCTAATGGAATATAAGATCAACAGATCCAGATACAAAAAAATATGACAAGATAAAATAAATTACTAATTTGAGATCATCTTCCACAGGTATTTTCATTGTCGCTGCAAAGCGCACCCCATTTGGCACAATGGGGGGTATGTTCGCCAACAAGAGTGCAACCGATTTGTCAGTTGTCGCATCGACCGCCGCAATGCAGACAGCCGGTCTGAAACCAGAGAAGATTGACAGTGTTGTATTTGGACACGTCATGGCGGTAAATGTTTCCATTTGTAATTAACAATTGCGAGCACTTACGTAGGTCTTATGACGATTTTGCTACCTTTTGCTTCATAGAACTTACTTCTAATTTTTCCAATTTTTGCTTTATAGACCTCGTCCTCCGATGGTGCTTTCTTGGCAAGGCACGCTTTGTTAAAATCAGGAATCCCATTACAAAAACCGGCACTTAGCGTAAATAGATTGTGCGGTTCTGGCTTCCAGGCAATTGTCAGCGGCGCTCAGGTTGGTCAAGGATTCCGCAGTTCTTTAAAAATATGATTTAATTATTGTAAAAAATTAAAGAGTAACTAAAGAATAATATTCCAATACAGATAACAATATTAGCAATATATGCATTTATTTTAAGGAATTTTAAGAGCGATATTATATATAATTCTTTAAAAGTGTAAAACAGATTGCAGCTGTATGTCAAATACTAATAAGCAATAGTGCAGAAATTTAAGTTAGTAGCATCACTATCAACATAAATTTTTTCATTTCAGAACATTCTAGTAGGAGACTCGAAAATTGTCTTGACGGGTGGCGCCGAAAACATGAGCCAAGCTCCTTTTGTTGTGAGAAACATTCGATTTGGCACTGTCCTGGGCCAGAAAATTGAATTTGAGGACTCACTCTGGCTTGGATTACTCGACACCCACTGCAATTTGCCTATGGGCCTGACTGCGGAAAAGCTCGGCGCTCAGTACAAATTGAAGAGGGAGGAGGTCGACCAATTTGCCTTGAGTAGTCAACAACGTTGGAAAGCTGGTAAATATTGCCAATATCCTACTTAATATTTTATCTGTCGGCGCTATTAATTAAATAAATAAAATACGGAATTTGTAGTTTATTAGTCTTCTTTTCTAATTAAATTTGAATTATATAGAATTTAAACATCTATTAAAAAAAAAAAAAAACATTACAGCCAACGACGCGGGTCGTTTTAAAGAAGAAATAGCGCCTGTGCAAGTGAAAATTAAGAAGCAGGACACAACTGTCAGCGTGGACGAGCATCCGCGTGTACAAACGACAATGGAGACCCTTACCAAGCTGAAACCAGTTTTCCAGAAAGATGGATTGGTCACAGCTGGTTCTGCATCGGTATTGCGTTTTCATTCATTTTGCGGACAGAAATTTTATATCAATCCTTATATCGACTATATTCTTCCAAATTTAATTAACTCTCGACTTTACTCACGTTTCTCAGGGTATCTGTGACGGAGCGAGCGTTGTTATTTTGGCTAGCGAGGAAGCCGTCAAGGCGGAAGGCTTGAAACCGTTGGCACGTTTGGTAGGATACAGCGTGGTCGGCGTGGACCCGAGCATTATGGGGATTGGTCCTGCGCCAGCAATCAGGGACTTGCTTAAAGCCACGGGCAAGACACTCAATGACATCGAACTCGTCGAGGTGAGATTTACGCAGAAAAAAAAACCTTGTCTCGTCAAGCAGCATCTTGAAACCAAAGATGTGAAATCAATTAATATGAGAAGTAATTAAAAATATAGTTTAAGAGGTTTTCATATTTACTCCCCGTCATGCACTAACTCGTGTAATTTCCGGTAGATCAACGAAGCGTTTGGCGCTCAGACATTGGCGTGTGCAAGGGAACTTGATCTGGATCTGAATAAACTGAACGTGGATGGTGGCGCTATTGCTGTAGGACACCCACTGGCCGCTTCCGGTAGCAGGATCACTGCTCACTTGGTGCACGAGCTTAGGTAACGTATTTCACAATACGCGTACAAGCGTATTTTGTCTTAATGTTCTTATCTATGTGTGTATCTTCCTGCAGGAGGCGAAAGGCTGGAAAATTCGGTATTGGTTCCGCTTGCATCGGTGGTGGCCAAGGTATCGCTGTGATGGTGGAAGCGCTGTGAGAAGTTCGCGGGCTGCTTTCCTTTTAAGAAGCACAAATCGACACACGTCGCTTTCCATTTATAGTTTTGTTCAAACTCAATCGACACTTTTGGACTTTTCTCGGGAGAAGAATCGGAATGTGTTTCGTCCAATTAAATAATTATTAGAATGGATTCGGAAACTTGATACCAACACTTCGCTTGTATATATACGATATATGGTTTGAGTGTGCACCAGTATCTGTGTCGATTTGTATTTCCTAAAAGCAACCTTAATTGCTTAAAGATATTTTATACAAACAAAATCAGTGCAAAGTGATAAGAGTACGTCGTATGATTTATAAATACTGAAACAATTGTTAATCCTTTTTCCTCATCCTGGTGATACAGGTAAAATCATGAAAAATATTTTTACATACAAAAACTTTATATATACTTTATATATACTTTTTTTGTACACATAACGATCCGTTGTTGAATAAAACTGAAAGATTTATATTTAATTCGCTTTCTTTGGTAGTTTTAAAGAAAAAATATATATAGCTACGAAAACCGATGTCAACGAATTTGTCGTTAAGCAGCCGAACCTTGAAGTACCGTAAAAATCGAATAGGACGTCCGCATTATCTGAAATACACGAGAGCTGTTAGCTTTGTTCGAACGTTCTAGGATTCCGCTTAACTGCCTTAAAATTTGAGGCAGTTTAATTTCCGATTTCAGTATGGATTTAAATAATTATTTTAGACCAATTCGAAGTAAAAATATATACAAATTATTATAGATTTAAATAATTATTTTAGATCAATTCAAAGTAAAAATATATACGAATTATTATAGATTTAAATAATTATTTTAGATCAATTCGAAGTAAAAATATATACGAATTATTATATCAGTATGGATTTAAATAATTATTTTAGATCAATTTGAAGTAAAAATATACGAATTATTATAGATTTAAATAATTATTTTAAATCAATTCAAAGTAAAAATATACGAATTATTATAGACCGCAACTTTTGATTTGCATCGATAATTATAAATAGTGCGTATGATTTATGAAAGCTCAACTATAAGAAAGGCAACATCTAGATGTCTTTATAGTGGATTTGAGTGAATTTAATTTTAACAAAGCGTCTGATAAAAATCCTAAATACCTGCACGAAAGTATCTAAAGACAACATCATGATTTTGCCGGCGCTCAAAGTGAACGGACGGTGAGACCTTGTCATCACGATTTGAAGGCCGCGTTTGAATCCTTCGGTGTTGGAGAACCAGTTGCTCGAGTACGCGGCCGTGGCTAAACGCATGCTCTAAAAATCGGCGTGTGTCTCTCACGCACGTCCGTGTACAAGAATATTTTAATACTCACATGCAGATGCAATTCATTACCGTGCCAGCAGAAGATGAATATCTGATACGTCATGCAGCACATGTACGTCAGCATGCCGATCAGCACCGCCGGGATGTAAACTTTCATCTGCGGTGCAACGCGATCGCGTGAGAACTCACGGGCAAGTCGATCGGAGCAATCGATGGATTTACCTGCGACACCTTGAAGGCGATCAAGCAAATGATCACGCAATTCGAGAGGAATTGGAAGAAGATGACGGTACCAAATATATCCTGGATCTCGTTCGTGAAACTGCAAATCAATGCAGTTAGTTGCAAACGAAGCTAAAACGCAAATCGATAATTAATTTCATCGATCTTTTTATTCTCTCTTATTCTATTTGTGCAAATCTAATTCAAGAGAATTTAAATTCACATGAATTAAACTCTAGTCTTTCTTCTAAGAACATTTTCTTAGAATTCTTTATGTAATTGTTTAGAATTTTTATGTAAATTTCAGAATTTCTGTATAACTTTTTAGAAAATTTCTCAAATTTTTTACATAAATTGAAACATTTCAGAAGTTCTAAGAAAATTTACATCTTTTTTAGAATTTTTCATAAGTAAATTCTGAGACATTCTAAAACTTTTAAAATTTCTCATTTTATAATTTCTATAAAAAAATGTATAAAATTGGAAAATTTGTTTTTTTCAGAAATCTTTAGAAATTTAAAATGTGACAAATTTTCTTAAAAATATTAGAGAATTTTTTCATGAAGGAAATTATATATGAGATATTTTATTTTAAATGTCAGAAAATAATTTCACCTATTTTGCTATTATTTTCTCAATAAACATCAACTAACATCAGAATTATATGATTTCTACTCAATGTAACTGTTACATGTAATATGTGTTACATTACATTTATACTGTTAAATGGAAAAACATAATATTGTGTGACATAATGTTACTTAGTTGATGATTACCAGGGATCTATAATCCTTTAAACATCTCAACTTACTGAAATATCATATTGTTGTGAACCGCACATCGCTTGAGTAACTGATAAGAGGACGACATGGCTCTCCGTTCAGCCGCAAGCGACCCACTCTTATCGTTATCGCTATTTTGCAATTTTCGGATGCCTTCCTCGTTATCGATCGACGTGATGTTGTGCTCTAGGATCGCCAGCTGGGAACAGGCGACCACGATCAGGCCGGTCATCAGCGTGTCCATCGCCACGTTGTGAAAGCAGGCGATTATGATTGCGATGCCCTGATGCGCCGCGGTGATCTCGAAGGCCGGCGTAGCCGTCGTGTTGTAGGGATACCATCCCTCCATGGGCAGCCGGCGCGAGCGGCCGGCGACCAGGTCGGCGATCGGTGTGAAGCCCCAACAGAACACCGCGATCCCGCCGAAGCTCTGATAAACCGCGTGATGGAAGAGGCCCTTCCACGCGTAGCTTATCAGCAGATCCTCGTACTTCTCGTCGTGGCGACTGAACGCCAGGCTGTTGGCCGCGTCCAGGAGCGCCTGGATCCGCGCCTGACGGCGCAGTAGAACGACCACCTGAAAATGTCGATTTTTGTGTTTACCTTCTCCATTTTTCATGATCTTTATACAGATGGATGAAATATTATAACCAAAGAATAAAAAAAATAAAGTGTGCGATGGCCGGGAATCGAACCCGGATCAACTGCTTGGAAGGCAACTATGCTAACCATTACACCACCATCGCACTATGCTAGCCGCTTGCATTTAGTGCTAGATCTTACCCATCCTTACGAACGACGCTGTTGGAATCGCCACCGACAGTGTTTTATTTAAAGCCGATCAAAAGCAAATTTTTTTCGCGACCGTCAAGTGGGCCCGGTGGCTCCGGTGGGCCTGAGGGTAATTAAAGAACGATGACATTACCAACCGCCATTTTGGCTGCACCGAGGATAACAAACGTAATCATCGTTTTACGTGCGCGCAATTAAATCGCTATTTTTATTATCGACATGTGAAAATTTTACATTTTTTAATTTTCACAACATTTGCTGTATACACACACGTATACGTATAGTAAACGTTGTGAAAATTAAAAAATATATGTATCCGTATAGCAAACGTTTCGAAAATTAAAACATTATGTAAACTTTTCACTGTTGATAATAAAATAGTGTAATTTTACATATATATTTATTATCCTCATGCAGTACAGTCAAAAAAGATTGGTAATGTCATCGTCCTTCAATTACCCCCTCGCCGGGCCTATTTGAAAGTTGGCTCACGAAAATTTGCCTTTGACTGCGGCCGTATTTATAAATGTAAATAATACCTTGTCAGCGAAATCGCGAAAAATAATTGGAAATAATTAGAAAAACGCATTCACATTCAAATATTGTACACAATAATAGCATATAAAAGCTTGTCGTAATTTTAATTATTTTAATTAAAGTATAATTATAATATCCCAGCAAACGAAAATGAATTAAAATGAATAGAAATGAATTTATTTCGACATTTCCGAATTGGCGCTTCTGATTTTTCGAATCCTTTTGAATCCAAATATAATTATATATAATACGCGATATGAATTCAAAATTTAACATTGGGAATAGCTCATTTCATATTTCAATTTATTTGAATTAGAAAATAATATATATAATCAGACATGAATACACACACACACACACACACACACACACACAACCGAGTTCAATATGATGAATAGCTCATTTCATATTTTAATTTATTTAAATTAAAAAATAATATAATAGGGTCATAAATGCACTTTCGGAGTCAATTTAGATAAATTAAAATAAACTGAAATGAATTGAATTTTCAATTCATTTAAATTAATTTTTGTTTGCTGGGATGCTGTGAAGTTAGCACATCTTTTTTAAATTTTAAAAACAATAATAAAAAGTTCCAGTAACGTAGTACTTTCTTAGTTCTATCGTTGCTGATAAACATTAGAATTTAAAAATGTTCTGCATTTTTAATACAAAAAAAAAACAATAACGTGAATGAGAAAATTATCAGCAGACACATTTCCGACGAGTGTCGTGCCAGTGATAAAAGTAATTAAAAATGTTTATAAGGCGGAACAATTTTTTTTTGAACGATTCACTCACGTAGAAATTAATCGGAACATCATATATCTCACCTCAAATCATTGGATTGCTGTAAAATGTTAATCACAAGGCGCCAAGATAATTGCAATTACCTTCGAAGCGTGGGTGGAATTTGTCATCAACAAGGTCGCAACCGCAACGAGTTTCGACATATCTCCCCAGTGTGCGAGGACATTCGCTATCTCGGCGGCGAGCAAGATACCCAGGATGAAGGTGAAACTACAGGCGGTGTAAAGCAAATAAGGTAGGCGAAACTTGCCCGCTGGCGGCCACGTGCCCAGGAAGTAGACGATCGTCAGGCTCACCCTCAGGTGAAAATTCGGCGCGATAATTCCTCGTTTCTTCATTTTTCCGTTTGAAAACCGAGCGTCATATATACCTCGATGGTGATCTTTTTACGAAGAAAAAGTCGTTTAACGCACAATTCTTCACTAATCACTTCAGTCCAATTTAATATTAGTTAAACGTTCATTAAGTAATTTATTCAAAATTCGACAGGAATTTCCGTGGATAAAATCTCTTGCATTTAAATAAAAAAATTATGTAATTCACAAATTAATTAGAAGCAAGAGATGCTTATAAATAAAATGCTTGTAATTTGTGTTTTATGAAGAGCGTCGCGTGTTTTACGTTGAAGAGACGCGAGGATCGTGGATTGTGGATTATGGAGCTACACGGCTATCTCGACTTATCGCTTAACAATTCACAGAGGTACAATTAATGTACCATAGCATTGAATATATGCTTCCTTCCATTTGTACGTTTGATAATAACTCAAATTGAGATGCTTTTGCAATACTGGACGGGCTCCTCTAATTCGAGAGAAATTCCGTAGGTTCTCCAAAGCGGAAATTATATAGCATTATGTAAGCGCTTGGCTTGTAATCAATCGAATCGCTCCGCTTTCATCATACGCGCGTGTTATTTGCGAGCCGCGTGGCTTATCAGGCACTACGCTATTAAGTTCAATTACGAAAGCGATTGACGTATAATCTATATAGGAATAATTGATCGTGCCGGACTATCGCCTATTCCCTCTGTACAATTCCACGGAGCGATGACGCAGAGGCAAACACGTGGCATTTTCTCGTGGTAATTCATTGTATAGTGCATACGTTGTGACAGTGAACGTTTGGACGGTAAACGATAAACACAGTGGTAATATACATATATACTCTTATCGATCTTTGTATTAAATACCGGTTTCTGTATCCTTGAAAAACTGAAAAGAACTCTGGCAAGCGTATTCTCGCATAAAACTTGTGATTGTATTTATAACATTTAAAGGCAAGGGAATGAAAACCAAACTATTTATTAATCCACATAGTTATTAGAATAAAGTTATCAGATCAATTTAATATTTGCTTTTAAAAGATTATTTTCTTTGCAAGTAAACGCGAATTTAGCAATGTTTATCGGCGGATTTTTCTCACGCGTAAAACCGGTTTTATCGTTCTATATAGGTCTAGTATGTATGTACATGTAACAAAAATAAGATATAACCCTGATGAACATTTTTCTTTGAATTCTTTATACAATTTTTCAGAATTTCTATAATTTTACTATTTAGAAAAATTTACAGGTTTTTTAGACGAAATTTTTATTATTTTGATTATGAGAATTTTTTCATCGGGGAATGACTTATATAAGATACAATTAAAGCGTGCTGCTATACGATGACGTGATAAGCGCGGAAATATCTGAGTGTTATCTTCTAGATATTTCTTCTACTGATTCAGTTTCAGTCCAGGCTACGTCACAAACGTCGAGTGATAAAAATATTGAAATGGCTGCAGTCTAAGCTCAGTGCAGGCTCAAATGTCGAAGTGACGCGATCTTCGGGGATCTCGCATATATTTGTCACCGGCAGGTAAACTCGAGGCGAGTTGCTTCAGTTACCTGTCACTTCAGCAAGCCAATCTCGCAATTCTCATTATACCGGTTTCTCGGATCGCCAATCTGTCGCACAAGTCTGCTACGTTAAGTCGCGTGCTACTTAAAATTCGTAAGTGCAGCTACGAAAAATGGCATCGCCAGCACCGATGTTGAGCAAGGACGTGCCTGATATTGAAGTAAGTGCGAATTTTCGATACGTGATGTAAGGAAGTGATTTCTGACGATCTCTCTGTGATGTTGGACAATTATTTGCAAATTATTAGAACGCTCATTAGATACTGATTCTTCGAAAGATCCAGACAGCACACGCATGTCCAGAAATAGGTATTAGAACAGTATTGATATAGTCATAGTTGATTTTTATATTTAAAATCGTCTTAAGATGTTATGAGCTAATTACAGAGCCGTATTAGCATTTATTAAGACATAAGTTAAAACCGTCTTGAAATAAAAACTATGAATATCGATTATAAAGACATCTCAGTGATGGTTTTCAAATGTTTTTTAAACATATATACATATTTGGATGTGCATGCGCTGTTTGGGAAGCTTATAACTTGGTTTTATCGCTCAACGCCAACTCGATAGTGTGACGTTGTCACATAAACATCACACAATCGCATATGTACAGTTTATGCAAAATATTTTTATTGAATTATTAGTCATATGGAGGGACTAACTTTTGACTGGGACTTGCCCGATAAAATCACCTTAAAAAAAAGAAACATCTGCTTTTTATAAGAGAAATTTTTTAATTTTGACAAATTTTCTGTAATTGTATCTCTTTAAATTTATTATATATTTGGATTTATAATTTTTAATGTAATGTAGTAAGATATTTTTTTAATATAGTTTTTTATTTTTGCCTAAAATTTTTATATTACGTTTCGCGTAGCAATTTTTTCTTTTTATTTTATCGATTTTTTTATCTGTTTATAAGTAATATTTATGAAGATCTTTAATGAGTCTGTGCAAACTTGGATAAGCTAGCATTAAAGTTTTATAAATATTTTAGGTTTTTTTTAATCTCCAAGATAGAGACGTTTTTCAATACACAGTTGAAAAATTTGTATTTGTATTTATATTTTTTTGAATTTAATACGTTTCACATGTCCTAAATGGTCCACTCAAATTTTTGTATTAATTTAACGCAAAATGAATATGTTAGAAACATTATATAAAAATTAATACAAAAAATGTAATACTCTAATACAATTAGAGAACAAATTGTGGAAATATCATTCTTCAGTAAAATTAACACTTATAACATGTAAAATAAACAAGTATATTTATCTTTTATTCATTTATCTTAGAATTTACGATTTAAAAACTAACTACTTTATTTTTATGTTATTTATTCACTTACTTATAAATTGTATTATTTTGAGAAATATTGAATATCAATTTAACACAAAATATTTAAATAACATAATCACATTATGTTAATGATTTAACAAGCAAATAAAAATTCGACACAAAATTTAAACAAGAACGTGAGTGGACCGTTTTCAACATAAATACAAAACGTTTTTTACTGTGTAGGGACTTTTATTTATCTTCTAACTTTTTCAAAACTGTTATCTTATGTCGACAAGAACTGTGATAACTCGTTTCTACGATAATTTTGCCTCCCTATAAATTGACTAACTTATGTATGTAATTCGCGTTAAAACCCAATTTTACTAGTTAAAACAAGTTTTAAATTTAATTGAAACGAGGTCTATAATTATACTATGCTCACATATAGGTTTTTGACTTTTTGTCTAATCAATATCATTCTAGTTTTAACTAGTAAATTCAGGTTTTAACGGATTATCTGTTTTGACGGTAACATATACGTAAATTATAGAATATATTGAACATCAATCCGAAGTCCAAAGTTCATACAAATTTTGTGCCATCGGCGCACACCAAACAGAATAAGGAGCATTGGAAAAGGAACATCCATGAGAAATGTGACGTAAGTCGTTTAAATCAAATTATTAATAAATTATTAAACTGAATTGTTAATTGTTAAATTATTTAAATCGAATTAATGAAAATTATTCTTAAAAGTTTGCTTCAAATAAAGCAATTCGTATAGACACGTACGCGCGCGCGCGTGTGTGTAGACATTGATATATTAAACTTTTTATACTTCACACTTTTTAGGTATTGCAGCAGCATTTGTGCAGAAATACGATTAATTTCGATTTGTGACATAATATTGATATAAGTAATGTACGATTATATATATATATATATATATATATATACATATATATATATATATATATACATATATATATAGGGTGTTTTCTAAATATAGGGCAAAAATTCAGGGGGTTATTTACTGGGTTATTTTAAGAATTTTTTGTTTTCTGATGATTTTCGAAAAAATGCTTTATTCCATAGATAACAGGCGATACAGGTTTTTAAACAAAATTATTGAAAATAAGACTTAAACCCTCTGGATTATTTTCTATGGGGTCATCTAAAGTTATTAGTTTACACTACTCCAGTAGAAAATGTGGAAGATTTGAGAAATCGTATAACTGATGGATGCAATTCGATAAGAAACGACCCAGGTATTTTTGAAAGAGTTCGGCTGTCAATGAGAAGAAGATTAAATTCCTGCATCCTAGCTGGTGGTAA
>NW_012026819.1:499454-514228 GCF_000956235.1 Wasmannia auropunctata | reverse complement strand
GTGTGCTCTTCCGATCTATCATCAGAGAACAAAAAATTCTTAAAATAACCCAGTGAATAACCCCCTAAATTTTTCTCTATATTTAGGAAACACCCTGTGTGTATATATATATATATATATATATATATATGTACATATATTATCAAGCATTACGTGATGTTTGAGATAAACATTCTATCTGCAAAACAACAATTAACCGATAAGATTACGACATAATCCTCGTCATGCATTCTCTCGCGGATCTGGCAAGAATGTTTATTAACTTTTCTTGTTCCTACTGCAGAGTTGCATATCTCTGACAAAGAATTTTGACGACATCAAGCACACCACCTTAAGCGAGCGCGGAGCTTTGAGGGAAGCGGCACGCTGTTTGAAATGCGTCGACGCACCATGCCAAAAGTCCTGTCCCACGCAGCTGGACATCAAGTCCTTCATCACCTCGATCTCCAACAAGAATTACTATGGCGCGGCCAAGGCGATCCTGTCGGACAATCCTCTCGGCCTCACCTGCGGCATGGTTTGCCCGACCAGCGACCTTTGCGTGGGCGGTTGCAATCTTCACGCGACCGAGGAAGGACCAATTAATATTGGCGGGCTTCAACACTTTGCGATGGATGTAGGCAGTCTTAATTCACAATATTTAATACATTAAATTAAAATATAAAATATCAATAAAATAGAGATAATTTATTAACATTTATAAAAATGTTTAACAATATGCAATGAAAATAATATATAGTGTAATTTGTATTCTCTATAAAATTTCTTAATTGAAAATAGTTGTATTTATACATATACTGCCAAAATGTTTCCTTCAGT
The DNA here is from genome assembly GCF_000956235.1 of Wasmannia auropunctata. Lineage (NCBI taxonomy): Eukaryota > Metazoa > Arthropoda > Insecta > Hymenoptera > Formicidae > Wasmannia > Wasmannia auropunctata. The sequence goes on along the minus strand of NW_012026819.1, from coordinate 513,409 downwards.
ATTTCTTTAATTTGTGAAATAATAATAAGATACATATTTCATGATAGATTAAATGATAAACATAATTTTTTTACTAATAAATTAAACATTCTTTCAGATTTTCAAGCAGATGAATATTCCTCAGACCAGAATTCCCAATCAAACGGTACCTCATGCAAACACGAAAATCGCTCTGCTCGGCTGTGGACCAGCTTCTCTCTCGTGCGCGACATTTCTCGCGCGACTCGGTTACGACGATATCACGATTTTCGAGAGAGAAAAGTATGTCGGCGGATTAAGCTCTTCCGAAATACCGCAATACAGACTTCCGTATGACGTTGTCAGTTTTGAAGTGGACCTCGTCAAGGATCTGGGAGTGAAGATCGAATTAGGAAGATCATTGTCTGAAAACGATTTAACAGTACAGGTAAAATTAACTTAAAAATAAAAATTTGTTGCTTAAATTCGTTACATTAGCTTGACAATAAAATATATTTTTTAAATTTTGCTATTATCTTCTAACTGACCTTTAAGACACTGTTCTGTAAAAGTAAATGAATTTAAAAATAATATAGAAGTCTAAATCAATAAGATGCATAACATTAAATAAAAAAACACAAAGGTCATCAGCGAATTTTATACTCTGCAATAATATTTATTTGGAATAATAATATTCTATTATTAAATTGATAATCAATTTAATTTTTTGTACTAATATAATATATTTGTACTAATATAATTTGTACTAATATAATATAATATATTTGTACTAATATAATATATATACATAAATTAATATTACTGCATCTTATTTGCAAAATAATAAACCTACAAGAGGTTTATTATTACAAAATATAAGTAAACATTAAACATTAAATATAATATTAGCTTGCATCTTATAAAGCCTACTTGAAAATATATTGCAAAAAATCACAGATGATATAAAATTTGCAACTGTTTCAGGGTCTTCAAGACGCTGGACACAAAGCGATCTTCTTAGGTATCGGATTACCTGAGCCGAAGAGCATACCAATCTTCGAAAATCTCACGCCGGAAATGGGTTTCTTCACCTCAAAGAGCTTTTTACCTGTTGTCGCGAAAAGCAGCAAGCCGGGGATGTGCGCTTGCAAGAGTAATCAGGAACTTCCATCCCTTCGGGGCAACGTGATCGTTCTCGGCGCGGGAGACACCGCTTTCGATTGCGCGACTTCCGCTCTGCGATGTGGTGCCAAGAAGGTCTTCGTTGTCTTCCGGAAAGGCTTCACCAACGTACGGGCTGTTCCGGAAGAGGTAATCCACCTTGTTTGCAAAACACCTCCACTTTCCATGTATAAACTCCGATCTCTTTAATTTGGAAATAATTTGGAAAGTTTTAATGTAAAAAAAGTTAAACTTAAATATTTTTTAAGATATTTTACAATTAAAGTCAGCCAAAATTGGAAATCCTAAAATTGTTTTTAGATGGATTTGGCGAGGGAAGAGAAGTGCGAGTTTATACCATTCCAGTCGCCGAAACGAGTCATCCTTCGCAATGAGAGGATCGCCGCGATCGAATTTTGCAGGACCGAACAGAATGAGAACGGCGAATGGATAGAAGACGAAGAGCAAAAGGTCGTTTTAAAGGCGGATTTCGTGATTTCGGCTTTTGGTTCAGGACTGTACGACTCTGCTGGTGAGCAATATTGTCCAATACTGTAATTTCAACGTATTTCATATAATAAACATATCTGGATACACCTTTCACTGTGGATAGAGAGGAAGAGAGATAATAAATCTTCTATCCTTCTGTATATCAAGTATATGACGCGCATTCTCGAAATGACATATTAGAAATGGCTTTCCTTTCGTCATATATAGGCATTTCTTATGCCTATACGGTTCATATCCCAGGCAGAAGATGAGTAAATATAGACATCGATTCGACATGAATAATCATCGATCCAATATCTATAGACGAATCGACATCTATAGACCGATCATTTCTATCTGTGAATCCCAAACGAGGATACGTAGTGCAGAGCAGTAGTGCGCCCAATATATAGCATCCAGAAAGATAGAAAGTATATTATTTTCTCGCAAGCTTTATCAACTTGGCTCCCCGGCTGACTTTAATCGCAAGGCGCACCCAGGAATGTCTAATAGATCTGTACGCGATGTACGCACAAAATTATGAACTACAACGTTGTTTAATATGCACGTTTTAGAAATATGTAAATTAATAAATAAAAGCAGTGGAAACAAAATATAAATATATAGATAATATAAAATTATTTAGAAAATAAGAAAAATTTATAGTTATCTAAATAGAAATTTATTAAGTTTCTCTATTATGAGAACAGTGAAACAAGCCATGGCACCGATTAAGATGAACAGATGGAACCTGCCGGAAGTGGATGAAACCACGATGATGACTTCGGTACCAGGTGTGTTCTGCGGGGGCGACCTTGCGGGTGTTGCCCAGACGACGGTGGAATCCGTGAATGACGGAAAGACAGCTGCATGGTACATACACAAATACATACAGGTGTGTTTTTATATAGCCAGTAAAATGTCTTCATTAATTGCCAATATAGTTGTTATTTTACTCTTTACAAAATGTTACAGAAATATATTATATTATGCATTCTGAGTGCATTTTAAATATGTATACACAACGTTATTATATTAATATATATAATATAATGTAGCTATAACTTTGATAATTAATATGATGAAAAACAATTATTTAATTGTTTATTTCTTATTTTTATTTGTAAATTTATAAAACGCGCGTAATAAAATTTTACTTGTATAAATTATATTTCTTATTTTCTCACAATGGATAAAGTGATTTCTATCATGGATTCTTTCTTTTTTACACATTGATTTTTGCATCGCCTAGGAATCCCACGATTTGACGGTGCCGGAAACTCCGCAGTTACCGAAGTTCCACACCGCCGTTGACGATGTTGACCTCAGTGTTGAGGTGTGCGGGATGAAATTCGAGAATCCCTTCGGTCTTGCTTCCGCGCCACCTTGCACCACCAGCGCGATGATCCGGCGAGCTTTCGAGGCAGGCTGGGCTTTCGCTATCACGAAAACCTTCTCCTTGGACAAGGTTCGATCTCATTTAATTAATCGCCAAGTCAAATGACATAGCATTTTATTCCCAAATCTGTATTTTTTATTCTTCGCAGGATCTTGTCACCAATGTGTCGCCGCGCATCGTCAAAGGCACCACGTCCCGTCACCATTATGGACCTGAGCAGGGTAGCTTTCTAAACATCGAGTTGATATCCGAGAAAACCGCCGATTATTGGTGCAGCAGTGTCACTGAATTGAAACGAGACTTCCCCACGAAGGTATGTTACACTTTTTACTCGAATTATTCAATTATGTATAACAGAGTTTACACGAATATAATAAAAATCAAATAATTATATATTGCTAAAATAACATTCTTTTTAGTACGCGCACAAAACGTAATAAAGTTAAATTTTTTTTAAGATAAAAGGTACATAGACATAAAATATTAATACTCTAAGTATTTTCATTTTGTAGAAAAAAAAGTCTGACAAATGGCTTTAAAATAGTTTAAAAAACTGACCTCCTTAATTGCTCATGACCAGCATTTTATTTGCTAGATTTTATCGCATTATATTTTTGCATAGGTTGTCATTGCGAGTATTATGTGCACGTATAACAGAGCTGATTGGACGGAGCTGGCGAGAAAAGCGGAAGCGGCTGGCTCTGACGGATTGGAATTAAATCTATCCTGTCCTCATGGTATGGGCGAGTCCGGAATGGGTCTGGCCTGTGGACAGGTTTATCCGCTTATTTCATGTTTGTTTCATGTTTACAACTCGAAATATGAGATTGATAAAAAAAAAAACATGAAATTGGTTTCAGGATCCTGAACTGGTTAGAAACATCTCCAGATGGGTTCGCGAAGCCGTCAAAATACCATTTTTCATCAAATTGACACCCAATATCACCGACATCCTTTCTATAGCCAAGGCAGCTTACGAAGGTAATTAAATTCACTTTAAAGTATTGAAATCAAATTAAAACGATGTACATATAATGTACAAAATAGTAGCAATTACAATTTGCGAATAATTATATACATATAATTGATTTCTATTTAAATATATTTTTAGCAACAATACCAAGATATTTAATTTAACATCTATTAAATTCTCAAGCTAATTAAATTTTTACAAAGAATTTTATATCTCGAGGGAGTTAAAAAAACATCTATTCAATTAATATTCAATACTTGCGACGCAGGCAAGGCCGACGGCGTTACTGCCATTAACACGGTATCAGGATTAATGGGACTGCACGCCGATGCGACTCCGTGGCCGGCAGTCGGCCTCAACAAGTCTACAACGTACGGCGGGATGTCGGGAAACGCCACCAGGCCCCAAGCTCTGAGAGCGATCTCGACGATTTCAAAGCATCTTCCGGGATTCCCAATTCTCGGCACCGGCGGCGTCGACTCGGCCGACGTCACTCTGCAGTTCTTGCATTGCGGTGCATCGGTCGTCCAGGTATCTCGTCGAATCTCCCCGCGTATCCTTATAATTCTATATATATATATATATATATACACCTACTCTTAAATCATTTCTCCTTTTATCAAGAATAAAAAAAACTAACCGAATATTTTTTTAATTAACGCAGATTTGTAGCGCTATTCAGAACCAAGACTTCACACTGATAGACGACTACGTGACCGGCTTGAAAGCGTTGTTGTATCTAAAGAGTCTGGCGCAAGTGAAGGACTGGGACGGTCAGAGTCCACCGACGTTCAAGCATCAGAAGGGCAAGCCTATTTCCATGCAACATGCCCTTGGCAAAGTAAGAATTAATTACCAATTGATATCTACGACGACAGTTAATCTAATTTAAGTAAACAGGTAATTAAGAGACACTTCTGCAGAATATACCGTATTTCGGCGTGTACCAAAGACTGCGCGAACAGAAGGTAGCCGAGCTGAAAGCAAACTCGAATCCCTTGGACGAGGTCGTCAAGGCGATTCGACCGGCTCCAACATCGATCGCGCCGATTCCTACTGTCAAGGACGTGATAGGTAAAGCGATACTTCACATCGGCAGTTACAAGGAATTGGACAACAGGAAGCAAGTGGTCGCCTTGATCGACGATGTACGTTAGTGACTCTAAAACGATATCAATTGCTTAATATATTTTATTTATTGTTACGAAATGAGTACAATCTTCCCTTTACACTCGCGCCATCCATTTCCAGGACATGTGCATAAATTGCGGCAAGTGCTACATGGCTTGCGCGGATTCCGGATATCAAGCGATCGCCTTCGACCCCGACACCCACATCCCAAGTGTGACGGACGATTGCACCGGGTGTACGCTTTGCTTGTCGGTCTGTCCGATTATTGACTGCATCACGTAAGTTGCAAATCAAAAATGTCTATCTCGATTTTTAATTTAAGTTTTCCTTTTTTGGTTTATCCTTATACTTCAGTTCCGTTCTACCTAGATTTTTAATTTCATTTGCGCTCTATCTCGATTTTCAATTTAAGTTTTTCTTTTTTTTTTGGTTTATCCCTATCCGTTTTTCTCTTGCAGTATGGTTCCAAAAACGATTCCACACATAATTAAAAGAGGCGTACCACCGAAGAATGTAATCGAAATTTGTTAAACGTTAGTCCTACGTTCTTGTCCAAAGAAATTCATAATATACAGCGTCATTTATGCGTACAAATTAATTATTTACTGAATGACATCGCTAACATCAGGTAAAAAGATATATGTAGTATATATACATATAATGAAATAAATAATAATCCAACATATGTAATTATATCGATTTCGAAGGTTGATGTAAGTATAATCATGTAGCGAAAAAATATACTTGGTGGGAGCCGCTATCTCCTGATAAACTATAGAACAAACAACTCAACATATGAATGCATTTTTAATAATAAAATAACGGTTTTCTAACAGAATAATAATTAATTTATTTAATCCATTATTTATCGAGGATATATGTCAAATAATTCAATTACAAACAAAATACGTTTAAATGTTAAAAATCGTGTAATAAGCATATAAATTGAATGATAAATGTTTAAAGATCGATACGTTATACTATTTTATAAACGTTACAAAATGTTTTGTAAATTGTTTTAACATTTTTAATATCTATATTTAATGTTTTTTTTATAAATTTAAAATACTGTTTTTCTGCGAGATATTTTGACGGTTTAAATGTACATTAAACGTTTTTATATACCATAAAAACGTATCGGCTAGACTTTTTTTAAATAGTTTGCTTGGAGATACGCTTAGATATTTATTATAATGTTTATCATAATGGTTTATACTTTATTCCTCTCGCCTGTCTTCATCTGATCTTGAAGATCTTTAAGAAAAATATCTTTAAGAAAAGAATTAAATCTTCAAAATTATAAGGATCTGCCTTTATCGTACCAAAATTGAATGTCTGCTAACACGACTATTGTTAACTCAACTTAAAAATTTAACTTTGCGATTGTCGACCCATTTATACATTTCGCACTGGTTCTTATATTCCGTGCCGTCTTCAAGACTGAAATTTATTATGCGTTTTAATCAAGCTTAACCAAAATTTTCACTTATAATTTAAATACACATATAGAAATTATATATAATAATGTTGAAAATAAATTCTACATGGATATACAGGTAAGATTCTTTCCTTTGCAATTTTTATTTATTGTAAAGAAACGAATTCTATAAATTTAAGAACTCGTTTAACTGCAAACTTGCAATACTCATAAGCAAGAATTAATTAAATAGGTAACATAAATATAATTTATCTCTTACTTGAAACCTACTGTCAGGCATACACATTGGAAACACTGCGGTTGCAGTATATTGAAGTACATCACACTAATCTTGAGGCTTATCAGACTGGAGACGTTTTTCAGGCAATCGTAGAACTCGTTGTCGCAAGTGCAAGCGGATCTATCAGATAATTACAAAGACTTAACAAAACAAATATATAGTGAAGTATTGTCTATAAGAGCCGACACGGGTGATGGTGTGTGAATACTAAAACCTAACCACACATAATCTGCGCACCGCAGTGTCGGTCTTAAAACACAGCTCCTTTGCATAAAGCCGGAAACTTGTAACTAATTAAATTTCTTTACAGATTTGGGCAGAGGGGAATCGTATAGATGCATATTAGCATCGAAAGATATTAAATTCTTCGTCAATTTAATTAGTTACAAGTTTCCGGCTTCATGGAAAGAGCTGTGTATTTCAAGACTGACAAACCGTGCGGCGCGCAGATCGTGTGTGGTTGCAGGATATTGTAACATGTAAGAATTAATTCACATATCAACACCCGTTTCGGCTCTTATATGCAATTACTTCACTATATATATTTGATTTATTCCTTGGAGCCTATTTCTTCTATTTTAATAGTATGAAAAGATCAATTAAAAATTATTCGTAAAACTAACGCGAGCCAAACAGCTTTCTTATTTCGCTAAAGGATTATAATGTTTAAACGTATAATAATTTCATAACAAAACTTGCTAAATTCATATTTTGCATCTGTTACGTGAAATTTGTATTTGATAGGAGTAATGCAAGCGCTGTAGGATGTTACGATAAATTCGAAGAGCGATACGAATAAAAGTTAAGTGACAAATATAATTGAAGGTAATTCTCGTATCATTTCGTTTATTTAATTACCTTGTGAAAACACCGTTGTTCTGGATATTGACTTTCGTTTCGCCGACTAACAGATAGTCCTTGCACTCATCGTGCGCTCTGCAACAGGCGTCTGTTTCGTTGAACTGACCGAGATCGCTCTCATTTATTGCATTATTTCCAGGCCCGCACCAGAGTGTTCCTAACGCATATATATAATATCATTGGCAGAATCAAAAAACCACACTAGATAGTCAAATTAATAATAATAAAATGTCAAACTCTCTTTTTTTATCATAAATATACGATTTATTACGTGTAATTTCTATCATAATTATATAATTTCTAATGCATATGGAATAAAACTATGAAATAATATCAAGAATTAATAATTAAGAAAAATATATATATAAATACATTAGTCAACAAAATTAACGCATAAGTGAATTTCTACCAAAATTTTGTATAACTTTAGACAATCGTAACTCCGCGAAAAATGGTCATATCAAAATTTTGTTTTATTTTCATGGGTAAAAACTTGTACTTAAAGATACTGTTGATTAATTTTTAATTTACCTTTCCTCCCACCCGCCGTACGTCTTTTGAAAAGTAAAGACATGTTGCGTCTTCAAAAAAATTACATAATTTGACGCATTCTACGGAACGGAATGAATTTTTGTCACAAATGTCAGGATAACCATCGTTTGAACTTTTTCCTTCAAAGAAAAAAAATTTAACCTTTATATGATTTTCTTTCGCAAAGTTACGGCATGTCAAAATTATTATTGCACTTTTGTTCAATTACTGTCAGCATTATCTGTTTAGACTTTATCCTTGAGAATGAAAAAAAAAAAACTTTTTGATACGACTATTTTTCGCGGAGTTACAATTGTTTAAAGTTATACGAAATTTTGATATACATTTACCTATGCGTTAATTTTATTGACCAGATTATAGTATAATACAATTGATTTAAAAAATTAATTTAGTTTCTATATAGATGTTTTACCAAAATTCCTAAATAACACACATGAATTTTAGAGATGATGCGAGAGCAACGAGAAATTTAAATTAACAATTAGTGGATAATAACTAACAATAATCGATTAAATATGAAGACTTCGAGTCTAACAATAAAAAATTTGGTGGAATAATAACAGAAAACAAATAGCAAAACCGAACAAAAACATATATGAAACGACACGATGGCAAATCGGTGACAACTATAGAATTAAAACCGTTATTACATTGCTTACGTAGCTCCATTATATGATATGCCTTTTTAAATACCTTTAAATATCATTCATATGCATTTCCTATTTCTTTTCTTCTTTTTACAGAAAATGAAAAAAGAGACAAATAGGAATTTTTTGTAATATACGTACAAATTTTCTAATTAAAATATTCTTTAATGTAACAATTATATTGTACAATTAATAATTTTAATACATAATATACAATAATCATATTCTTAATAGGATATAATTTAAATTAGCTATATATATATATATATATATATATATATATATAATTTAATATATACCTGGGGATAAATTATATTATAATTGGAATATGTGCTCCGCGTTCAACTTTCAAATTTGGACGGATCTCAGATCCCACGAGATTCATATTACATATTTTCTCTTGAAATAATTTTGGAAATCATTCAGAATCTACATAAAGCGTAATGGACATTTCTCAAATTAATTAAACTTACAAAAGTTCCATGTAAAGGTATTTAAAAAGATGATACACTGAAAAATGTAATCATGCAATTATGGCGAGAATTGTTTAAGGTACGAAAAATTAGCTAAAATGGATGAGTGATTGGTAAGCGCTGCGATACCACATATGTTTTGTATTTAATCAATATATACAGAAATAACAGAGACAGATAACAGAGACAGAAATTATATCTAAACTATTTGTAACTATTTGTTTTTTTTTTTAATATTAAGAAAGTTTCTCTATGACGTTTAATTAGTCCAGACTCCAATTATATGATGGTTATGAGACTTATATTTTCTTGCACATATTTTTAGAATACTGCTGCTATAAATTCTACGTATGAGTCGTATGACAAACAATTTTTTAATAGATACAAAAAACAGTCATATAATTTAAGTATAATATTTAGAATTCTAGCTGGAACAGCGAAACATTTCCCTGAGTGATATAGTTGCAGCGAGCTTACAAAACTTACTTCCACTTAAAGGTATTTAAAAAAATGATATAGCAAATAGTTTCAGCTACGTAACAGCAAGTCTTGCTCAACTACGCAACCAATTTGCCGTATCGTATTGACGCCGCATATATTTTCGCTCAGTTCTTGCCATCTGTTTGCTACTATTATGCTAGCAAATGCACTGTTTCTGATGCTGTTTCTTAAGATTTGCTCCAATTTTATGAACAACAAGTTTTGTTACATTTTTACTGCAAAGTTTTGCAAAGTTCGTTTCATAGCAATTTCGGCTGGTCTACAAAATGGTCTAAAATATTCTATACATATTCTTCTGTAAACATATCGAATAAAACTATTCCTTTACTTTTAGATATTAAATAAAGAGGAATATTTCTCTAAGATATTAATTTTTGCCATTTACAGCATTCTTCCAATAAGCGTCTCAGGCAGATGTTCGAATTACCTGGGTAGACAATGTTAACGTAATTTTTGTATCTTGTTAGAACTTTTCCGTACGACATATTTCCTCCTTTTTCAAGTTGTGTATGATCCTCGTGCTTCGTGTAATTTTTTGGTCTGAGCATATTTATTATAATCCTTGTGAGCAGCTGTGGTAGCGATTGGAGGATATCTGTCACAACGTCCGTGAACATCTTTTGTAGCAGATTTTTAATGGGATTCACCACAATATTTATAGGCACCATTATTACTTTTAATAACATTTCAAACAGATTTTTAAAGATCTTTTCCAAAATGTTTACAGGCAACATCATTCCTTTTAATAACGTTTCAAAAAACGTCAGACGAGTTTTATTGGAACCGGGGGGTATGATACTTATATTTTCACATACGAACTCGGATTGGATACTATTGTTCTCGTAATCACTGAATAGAAGAGTGTCGCTAAAGGTGAAGAGAACGAAGAGGCAAACGGATACACACACACGTGACATTACGTTGTTTATTTACCTATAAACAATCCTAGAATGAATGACGGCAGAGCAAGAAGATTCTTTAATAAAACATAATGCAATGTATATGCTCTAATCGTGGATAAGAAATCGAGATAAGAAAGATGAATTCAAGGATGAAATAAGACTTATAGCTGTCAATAATTTTGACTTTTAAACAGCAAGATAAAGGCAATAAGTTTTTGTCCATATAATCACAGATGGAAATATTTCCTGACATAAAAATATTTGAGACAAAACTCTTTTTTTTTGCTAATAATATTTACAAAGCTTTTTCAATTCTTAAAAAAATTTTTTTCTCGAAATACAAAGAATATAATTATTAAGTTATTAAGATGTGAACTGAGATGTTTTAACAATTTATCTCTCGTGTCTATGTTGTTAGTGTTTAATATATTGTTTAATACAAGTTTAACTGTACTGATTGAGAAACGAAAAAAATTAACTGATTTTATTTATCCTAGCACTCATTGCAATTATCTTCAATTTTTTGTTATAGTAATATTTCAAATATATATTTTTTAGATCTTTAATTTTAATTTTAAACAAATTATTATAAATTGAAAACTGTAGATACACAAATATTATACAAATTTTAGTTCGAAATAAAAACATAATGAATATATAAAAAACATTATATTTTTTTCTTTTAGAATTTGTAATGATTAAAAAGAATGAATAAAAAGATGACAATATAAAATTTATTTAAGTTGATACAACGTAATGAACAGTAGATTAATAAATTTTTTTATTACCAATAAACTTTAAAATATTCTTTCTTACAGCCTGCTCGCGACTCGCTTATCTGTTTGCAGAAAATTTTAATAATACACTGCGTTCACTTTACTTGGCTATAACCGACTGACGTAAAATGGCACTAGTAACTTGACACTTTGTTTAAAGACCATCGATATCTTATTTTACCACAAGTAGAAGGGTAAGAAGTTTAATGACAAACTGAATGAAAAATCTATTATTTAAAGAGCGTGTGAATTTAATTTTTAGAGATATAATTAAAATAATAATGCCGTTGAAAAATATAATCGAAATTTGTTGAACAATAATTTCATATTTTTGTCTAAAGAGATTTATGATAGCATTATTTTACGTACAAATAATGGATTACTAAATGATTATTAACATAATAAAGAAAAATATGTTGTAGTACACATATACATAATAGAATAAATAATAGCAAGGCATTATCATATTCTTGCTTTAAAAATGACACACTTCAAAAAAATTAAATTTCCCAGATTTCTGTGATCGATACGTTCATTTATTGATTATTATATGATAATAATACGGAAATCATGTTTCTTTATAATAGTGTTGCTTGAGAATCAATTAAGAGTGCGATATATGATTATATATATATATATATATATATATATATATATATATATGTGTGTGTGTATATCAATATTTTAAACTTATCCTGAACTATATGTATCGTTATTAGCGTTATTATAGTATAAACATTAATTGAAGAAATAGGATAAATGCGAATAGTACATTGTAATTATCATGCAAGTTCTGTTTTATTTATAATTATCATGCAAATTCTGTTTTATTTATATTTCGCACATCGTATACATGCATTACAATTGCACAAACATGTATATTAAAATATATAGTTTTAGAGTACATTATGCATAGTAATGTATAGTCTTTAAAAAAAGTATAGTTAGTAATTTCTCATCTGTCTGACTCTAAGAATCATTATTTCTGTCTCTATTAAAAATAAAGATCAAAAAAAGACATACATTTGTTATCAAGAATTACGAAACTGCGAAGATATTTACATCAAAATTACATTTTTAAAGAGGTCTCAAAGATCTTATACTTAAAACAAAAGCTTTGAAATTAGAGGATCTTCTTTTATTTTACAATATTGCAATGTCAGTTATTATGGTGGTCAACTTAATGTAACTTCAAAATTTTTCATTGTCAACCCACTCGTACTTCTTGCAACCGTCCATGCAGTCCATTTCTTTAAGACTGAAATGTGTATATTCCAATTAAGCTGAGTCGGAATTTTTATATTTTAAGATATATTTAACATGTTAAAAATAATTCAACTAAATTCTATACGTTATATATCCTATATATGTATAAGATTCTTTAAGAAACAAGTTAAATAAACTTAGAACTTTTATCTCTTTAAGCTTGCGATACTTATAAGTAAGAATTAATCAGACAGCTTGATATTATATCAATATAATAAATGTTAATAAATGTAATTTATTTCTTACTTGCAACCTTCCGCTGGGCACATACATTGGAAACACTGCGGTTGCAGCATACCGAAGTACATCATTCCGATCTCCTTAGCAATCACCTTATCCATAAAGCTGGAGGTGGCTTTCAGACAAGAATGGAATTTGGAGTCGCAAGTACAAGCGGATCTATCAGAAAATTACAAAGACATAATAATAAAGAAATTGATTAAGAATTATCCAGGGATTAACGCGAGTCAAACAGCTTTTTTATTTCGTTAAAGAATAATGTTTAAACATACAATTTGATAACAAAACGTGCCAGATTTATTTTGCACCTGTACAATTTTTGTTTGAAAGTAATGCAAGCATTGCAGGATTTCTTACTGACGTTACGATGATAAGAAAAGTTCGACGAGAAATACGATTGTTATGCGTGGAGAGTAATGCTCGTATCATCTCGTTTGTTCACTTACTTTGTGAAAAGACCGTCGTTCATGAGATTACCAAGCATTTTGCCAGCTTCAATATTGATCGTGCACTTATCATGCTCCCTGCAACAGGCGTCTACTTCCTTGAATTTACCGAGATCGGTGTCGTTCGCTGCAATATCTCCATCACCGCACCACTTTGTCCCTAATGCATATCATTGGCGGAAAGAAAACAGAATTAGAAAACTCATTTATTAATATCAAATTGTCAACCCTTCTTTTGTCACAAATACGTACGCATTTAATTACAATATCTTTTATTCTAATTAATTTTTTAAGCAGATAGAAGGCTATGAATTAATACAAATTAATAATAAAAGAATATATGCAATTGATTTAAAAAATTAATTTTATTTTCTGTAATTTATATTTTATCACAGTTCCTAATTGACACATATAAATTTTGAAATTGATGCGAGGGCAATTAAAAAATAATCTTTTAATATA
>NW_012026819.1:496601-498770 GCF_000956235.1 Wasmannia auropunctata | reverse complement strand
TGTCGCTTTTGAATCAAGGATACGATATATCAATTATATTGATAATTTTAAACTTATCCTGAAATATGTGTATCGTCAGCGTTATTAGTAAAGGGCTTAATTTGAAGACGTGGGATAAATTGCGGATAATTCATTGTAATTATCATGCAAGTTCTGTTTTATTTATATTGTACATTATATATAACATATATTATAACGCACGGATATTAAAACGTAGTTTTAAAGTACATTATGCATAGTAATAGTTTCTCAAAGGTATAGTTAGTAATTTTTTATCTGTCTTAATCTAAGAATCATTATTTCTGTCTCTATTAAAAATAAAGATCAAAAAAAGACATACATTTGTTATCAAGAATTACGAAACTGCGAAGATATTTACATTAAAATTACATTCTTAAAGAGGTCTCAAAGATCTTATACCTAAAACAAAAGCTTTGAAATTAGAGGATCTTCTTTTATTTTACAATATTGCAATGTTGGTTATTATGACGGTCAACTCAATGTAACTTCTTTCCAATAAATTTGTTATTGTCGACCCATTCGTACTTCTTGCAACTGTTCATGCAATCCGTTTCTTCAAGACTGAAATGTGTATATTCCAATTAAGCTGAGTCGGAATTTTTATATTTTAAGATATATTTAACATGTTAAAAATAATTCAACTAAATTCTATACGCTATATATCCTACAAGATTCTTTAAGAAACAAGTTAAATAAACTTAGAACTTTTATCTCTTTAAGCTTGCGATACTTATAAGTAAGAATTAATCAGACAGCTTGATATTATATCAATATAATAAATGTTAATAAATTGTCGTTCATCGCAATATCTCCATCACCGCACCACTTTGTCCCTAATGCATATCATTGGCGGAAAGAAAACAGACATTAGAAAGCCCATTTATTAATATCAAATTGTCAATCCTTCTTTTGTCACAAATACGTACGCACTTAATTACATAAGTATCTTTTATTCTCATTAATTTCTTAAGTAGATAGAAGGCTATGAATTGATACAAATTAATAATAAAAGAATATATGCAATTGATTTAAAAAATTAATTTTATTTTCTGTAATTTATATTTTATCACAGTTCCTAATTGACACATATAAATTTTAAAATTGATGCGAGAGCAATTAAAAAATAATCTTTTAATATAATTATAGATCTTGAACTGCCCGTGTCTCGTAACTCGTAAATATTTGCAATTAGATAGTTTTTTGTTAAAACTAGTAGAATATGTATGTAAAATTCTCATAGAATTAGAAGCACCAAGACCCTGCTACCGTTTATTGGTCTTCTCTCAATTTATTGTGTTAAAATAGATATCTGTTATTATGTTTTCAATTCTTTTTAATGTTGTTTCTGTAAGAATTATTTTATTAATTATCATAAAAAAGGCACATTGCGAAAAGGCGAAATGCAGAAAATTATTTAATCAATTCCTTAACTGAAATATAGAATCAGTATTTCGCAAAAAAAGTCGTTTCAATCAATCTTTTTTTTTATCTTCATTTTTCACGTAAACTAATTGACTTTTCTTAAAAATATAAGAACATAGAATATTAAAATATTGATAAAAAAGATATTAATACCAAATCTACTAAAAGCAAATCCTGTAACAGCGAATTATTTGAATTATATACACAATATTCTGTACACATTGTGTACAGGAATATTCTGTAAACATCTAATAAAACTACCTTTCCACTTTTAAATGGAGAGGAATTTTTTTTACAAGATATTCATTTTTATTATTTATAGTACTCTTTCTGCAAGCTGAAGATGATCGAATTACCTGGAAAGATTGCCCTCATCTTGACTTCTAGATCTGTTAGGGATCCTCTTATACTTTAGATTCTTCTTGCGAATTTTCTCGCGAATCTTCTCCCGAACTTTTTTGCGAATCTTTTTTGTTCTTTCCGAAAAGATTGCCCAGCTCGAAGGGCAACGTAATATTTTTCAGCCTATCGAATAGCGACTCTATTTCTTTTATTCCTGCTTTGACAGGCGCAACTTTGTCGGAACCAGGTTTGATATTTTCATCTTCGTATTCTGGTTTAACGTTTTCACAATCGCCAAATTGCACGGCGATGCTGAGGAAGAAGAGCACGAAGAGGCAAACGAATACACGTGACATCGCGTTGTCTAATCACCCAGAATAAATG
>NW_012026819.1:495271-496581 GCF_000956235.1 Wasmannia auropunctata | reverse complement strand
TGTGCTCTTCCGATCTTTTTAAATAAATAATTATGTATAACTTTAACTTTAAAAAACCTTTCTAAAAAAAGTTTGTTAAGATTGTTCAAAAACAAATATGAGATCATACAAGTGACCAAGTATTTGATTAGACAAAGAAAAAAAAATATTTTATTCAAAATCAAAAACATTTTTTTAATAAATCGTTTAAATCATCCAAAAGTATATACAGGAATAATTTAAATAAATGCATTCAAAAGTATATACAGTAAAAATTTAAAGCCATTATCTTTTCAAATAATTTGAAGTTTCATAACTTCTTGCAAATGCTTACTGTTATCCAAATTACCCCACTATTCAAATTATTCCGCTGCAGTACTCTATAAAAGTATAGGCTCTTCAATTCGGTACATGTCCCTCAGTCGAATGTGTGTATGTATTCATTGATGAGTAATAATGTTACCGATTAACACACACACACACACACACGCGCGCGCACACACACACACACACACACGCACGCACGCACGCACGCACGCACACACGCACGCAGACTGCAGAGAGGATGGAGTCATTAAATATACTACGAAAGTGACGAATCGTGGGGTCCTTATCTCTGCTGATACACACACATTCGACTGAGGGTGACATACCGAGACGAAGAGCCTATTTCTATATGCAATGTTAAATTTATAGATCTTCCAGGGCTTATAGCGCGGAAACGGCTCACAGGATCAAGCTGTGTCCATTGAAACATTTGCTCAGAATACTACACGAGAATACTACTATTAAAAAATTAGCCAAATCCACAGAAAGACATTTTTCCATAAGAATGGTGCGAGGTCCTTTCACTTTATAACTAGAATACCTTTCTTTGGGGATCTCTGATGCCATATTTTCAGAACTCTTTCGGTACTTGACAGGCGAGATTCATCGGAACCAGGTACGATATTTTTATGTTCACGTTCTAGTTGGGTGATGTTCTTTTGGCAATCGCCGAATTGAACAGCGATGCTGAGGATGAAGAGCACGAAGAGGCAAACGAATACACGTGGCATCGCGCTGTCTATTCACCCAGATTAAATGATGGCAAGGCAATAGAATCCTATTAACACACATAATGTCCTAATCGTCGATAAATAAATCGAGATGAGAAAGATAAATTTCAGTATAAAATAAACAATTAGCTCCCACAGCGATTTTGAATTTCAGACATTAGAATAGAGATGATTGATTATGTATAATTGCAAATGGAAAATATTCTGATATAAAAAAATATTTAAAAGAAAACTCTTTTATTTGCTAATGCTTATAATCTGTCTCTTATACAC
>NW_012026819.1:493306-493637 GCF_000956235.1 Wasmannia auropunctata | reverse complement strand
TTTGAAAAAAAAACAAGTCGCTACGATTTTTTTTCACAAAGTTATAGCATTTTGAAGTAACCCTTGTATTTTTCTCATGTATGATCAACATTACCCGATGTGCACTATAGGTAGGTTGACGATCGGATTTTGCACACCGTGTGTGTATGTGTGTATGTTTTACACACGCCCGCACTTACACAATGTGCAAAATCCGTGTGCCAACCTCTCTATGCACATCGGATAATGCCGAACATACATGAGAAAAATACAAGGATTACTTCAAAATGCTGTAACTTTGTGAAAAAAATCGTAGCGACTTGTTTTTTTTTCAAATTAAAGAGAAAGATTC
>NW_012026819.1:491204-493286 GCF_000956235.1 Wasmannia auropunctata | reverse complement strand
CAGACGTGTGCTCTTCCGATCTATTACATACCTGTAGAATGCGTGACAGATGAGATCGACATGCATGACGGATCGACATCGTTCCACAAGTGTATATCACACCCTCGACCGATGGACGGCTTCTCCTGCACATCCTGATATTCCTGATAACTCCTTAAAGCCTCTTCAGGCTTCCCGTTCCTGGATATCCGACAGTCTCGCTATTCAGGGTCTCATTATAATAGAACAATTGATAGCAATTCATTACTTTATCACTGTCTTCCTCCAAAAGTGACACAACTCGAAAAATTAATTTTTTCTTTTGAAGATTAATGCGTTTATTCAATTTATTCAATAATTCTATCTGACTGGCAGAAATCATGTTTTTTTTTTATTTTGTCGCTTTTGAATCAAGAATACCATATACCAATTATATTGATAATTTTAAACTTATCCTGAAATATGTGTATCGTCAGCGTTATTAGTAAAGGGCTTAATTTGGAGACGTGGGATAAATGCGGATAATTCATTGTAATTAGAATTTCATTGTAATTATAATGCAAGTTCTGTTTTATTTATATTGTACATTATATATAACATATATGACAACGCACGGATATTAAAACGTAGTTTTAAAGTACATTATGCATAGTAATAGTTTCCCGAAGGTATAGTTAATAATTTTTTATATATCTTAATCTAAGAATCATTATTTCTGTCTCTATTAAAAATAAAAATCAAAATTAAGACATACAGTTCTTATCAAGAATAACGGAACGGGAAATATATTTACATCAAGATTATATTTTTAAAGATCTTAAAGATTTTATACCTAAGACAAAAGCTTCGAAATTAAAGGATCTTCTTTTATTTTATAATATTGCAATGTCGGTTATTATAACGGCCAGCTCAATTTAAGTTATAAAACTTGCGATTGTCGACCCACTCGAATTTCTTGCAATGGTTCTTACATTCCGTACCGTCTCCAGGTCTGAAATGTGTATGTTCTAATTAAGCTTACCTAGAATTTTTATATGTTAAGATATACTTAATACATTAAAAGTAATTCAAATAAATTCTATACGCTATATATCTTAATTCAAGAATCTTTAAAAAACGAGTTAAATGAACTTAAAGCTTACTTCTTTGAACTTGCGATACTTATAAGTAAGAATTAATTAAATAGATAATAAATGTTAATAAATGTAATGTGTCTCTTACTTACAATCTCCTGTCGGACACACACATTATAACGTCAATATCAGTTCTTGTCAATTCCTCATAAAACACCTGACACAAACAAGAACTACTATTCTAATTATTAACGTACATTTAGTACCGACGCGAGAATAAGAGAAAATAATTAATTATTACTAATAAATGATTGTTATTGTTAATAACAATTATTGTCCGTTAGGTGAAAATTTACGCGGTAGAAAATATCAAAGCCGGGACTGATTGATCGGATGATTGAATAACATTTCTCCGTACTTCTATGAATATTAATTTATATTACAATACGGTAGTATTCACTAACGTAGTCAACACTGTAGGACAGCGATATAATAAGTGCGAGATATACAAGGAGAGAATTTTCTTTTAAAATTTACCCTGAAAATCATGTTAATTGTGGGACAATATAGTATTTAGGCAAATTTTACTGTGCACTACAATAAATTTTACTGCGAAATCCTATTATAGTGCACAGTAAAATTTGCCTAAATACTATATTGTCTCATAATTAACATGATTTGCAGGGTAAATTAAAAAAAAAATTCTCTCCGTGTATGGGACGTTGCCGGGATTGAATTCAAAGGCGAACACGACCTGAATGACGTCTAATATCTGCATGGAAAAAAAAAATTTCGCTGCCATAGCTAATCAGGGTTGGTTAAAACTGTGTTTGCTGCCGTAACTATAAATTTATACACTATAGCAAAATAGTTTGCTGTAGCTTCTAATAGGTAAACAAAATAGCAAGACATGCATGTCTGTTAGGATCACATTGTATAGCGACATAAAAATAGTTATCAGAACTAACCGATATGTTCACGGAAAAGAGAAATTTCGCTACCATAGTTAATCATGATTTGCTAAAACTGT
>NW_012026819.1:488445-491184 GCF_000956235.1 Wasmannia auropunctata | reverse complement strand
AAGTGATTTTAATCATTATACGGCATTGTCCGGTCACAGAGAAAGTTGAGAATATAGGAGGAAGTGAGAATTGACATTCGCGGTAATCACGAACGCCCAATGGTCAAGGAAGAGCTGATGCGGGGTGATCGCACCCGACGGGGGAGGCTTTGGGTTTAAAAACGAAGTTCGATTACACGGTTAACACATTTAGAATGTCGAAAGGGAAGAATCTGGTAGTTTAAAGTAACGTCAGTCCGGAGAAGAGAAGGGATACGGCAGTATAAATGTGGCACGGAAAAAAAAAATTTCGCTGCCATAACTAATCAGGGTTGGTTAAAACTGTGTTTGCTGCCATAACTATAAATTTATACACTATAGCAAAATAGTTTGCTGTAGCTTCTAATAGGTAAACAAAATAGCAAGACATGCATGTCTGTTAGGATCACATTGTATAGCGACATAAAAATAGTTATCAGAACTAACCGATATGTTCACGGAAAAGAGAAATTTCGCTACCATAGTTAATCATGATTTGCTAAAACTGTGTTTGCTGCCGTGACTATACATTTATACACTACAGCAAAATAATTTACTGTAGTCCTATAGGTTTGTGATTGTGCTAAGCCTTATCGGACTCAATATTTTGGAAAAGTATCCATATATTGTGTTATACGTTTGTGATTATCCTGGACTTGGTATTTCGGAAAAAATCATGTGCGATTTCGTAATAATTACTGTAGGCTTTTAGTATTTGTTTAGACGCGAAAACTCATTGTCAGAGGCAGAGGAATATATGTATAATATATGTGGAAAGAATAAGTTCTTTGTACAAAGCGTATCATAATTAGCTCAGCATTAACGTATAAGTCTGCCGTTCTAGGGATCTCAGGTTCGAAACATCATAGATGCGTTTTAAAAAATTATAAACCTGTGTATTTGTAATTAATAAAACAGAAAATATGTGAAATAAAGTAACCACAAATTAAACTCTAAAAAATAATAATAATATGTAATCATATAATAAAATAAAAGAAATAAATTTTTTTACTGTATTTCGGCTGTCAGTTTAGCTATCTTAAATACACCTTTAGCTATTGGGTATACTTTAGCTATAGCAATAGCTTTAACTACTGCAGCTAAGATATTTGCAACGACAGCAAAAGTTGTTCTTCTACATATAAATATTACAACGAATTGTTGCAATACGTGTTGCTATGGCTGCTAACTGAAGTACGTCTTATAGCTAAATTTTGTGTATTGAGTTGCTAAACTTGTTTAACTAAATAATTTTAGTGTCAGAGCTAAGATATTAACAGTCCTTATTTTACGACGGTAATTTAGTTACCGCCCGCACTTTTTAACTTTTACGACAACTACTGGTTTTTTTTCGTGTGCAAATGCAAACGCCGTTGCGGCAGAAACCGCTTCGAAAGCGGCGACCGCGGCGATCACGCTTCTTCCGGCATCTGGCCGCGCAAAGAAAGGACAGAAGATCGCAAGTCACGCGCCGGTTCCGAATGAGCGGCAGATTCGACGGCATCTCGTCATACACAGGATCCTCGATGATAGCTGAAACAATTTCTTCACTTTATTTTCCGATAATGGTAAAGAGTATCTAAAGAGGAGATTATCGTAGGATATTACGTTTTATGTGCGTTGTACGAATATGTACTGTGTCTCAAAAGAATTAGATTAATTAATACAGGATGACTAATGCAAAAGGAGGTTTCATTAAGGACGTGTTCATACATTTACTTGTTTTATTAAATAAAATTTTTCTGTTTCAAAAAAGAATTTTGTAATAACATTTAACTTTGAAATATTTTATCAAATAATCCTTAGCATTTAATTGATTCAAGAAATAACTTTTTTGTTTCTTGTATCATGAATGTACTAGTGAATATTGTTACTATTATAGTATACATTTTCCAAAACCAAAGAATTATCTTTTAAAAGAAAAAGTTTATTTTTATTTCATAAAAACAAATTAAAATTAAATAAAATTAAAAAAACGTTATCTATAAAGAATATTTATATATTATATTTAAAAAAATATTTCTCACGAGATATAACTTTATTTTTGAAAAAATAAAAAAATTTTTTACATTGAAAATATCGAATATGTGTAAAATAACATTTTTTGTAATAAAAATATTGTGGCGATTGCATCGCCGCTATCTCGAAGCCAATTACAATATATAAAGAAATAAAAGATTTCGAAAAAATATCGCGTGAATCCGAAATCATACGCGGCACGCATGTACACAGAACTCAGCTGATCGAACGGAGAAAAAAAGCATAAACAGAAGGATCTTTAAAGTCAAACCGTCGCGATGTATGTACATCGTGTATATACAACATGTCAGGCTGTTTTGTGGTAAAATTAAAAACAGCGTTTCTAGAGATTAGAGGTCAGGCAATAGACAGAGAAAATGAGTTGGATCTCTTAATCGTCGATTCGCGTCGCGTTCAGACACAAAATCTTGTCCGGAATGATAATAAAGAAAAATATCAAAAACTCTTTTTTAAAAAATAAAAGTATTTACGCCAAATATATAAAAAAGCGTTGCACGTTACATCTTTTTTATACCAAAAATATTTTTTAAATAAATAATTATGTATAACTTTAACTTTAAAAACCCTTTCTAAAAAAAGTTTGTTAAGATTGTTCAAAAACAAATATGAGATCATACAAGTGGCCAAGTATTTGATTAGACCTGTCTCTTATACACATCTCTGAGCGGGCTGGCAAGGCAG
>NW_012026819.1:472384-488424 GCF_000956235.1 Wasmannia auropunctata | reverse complement strand
CGTTATGCATAATTAAATAGAAATATTCTGTGACAGAAAAAATATTTGAAATATTTGAAAGAAAACTCTTTATGCCAATGCTTATACTTTTTTAATTATTAAGAAAATGTTTCTCTAGAAATACAAAGATATAAGGTATTAAGATGCTTTAACATTTTATGTCGAGTCCATGTTGTTAGTTCGATATGTATTGTTTAATACAAATCTAACTCTACTAAGAAGCGGAGAAGATAATATATACATATTTTTTATATTATACATAGTACAAATTTAATTACTTATTGCTTATCACAGTAGCAATAATGTTTGATATTACAAATAAGTTTACAGTTTACAACAAATGATTATTGTGTCGTTAAGCTGAATTAATTTATCTTCATCGACATTTTTAAATTCCTTACTTTAATAATAATTCCAATTGGTTTTTGTTATATTTTTAATTCTTTAATTTTAACTTTTAATGAATTAACATAAATGGAAGATAGCAGTTGAGTACAAAAAAAATATGTTCAAAAAAAATAAATTCTAAGTTGGAATAAAATTATGATAAATGTTAAGATAAATCTAATGCTTAAAAAGATGACAATGTGAAATTTATTCAAGTTCGTACAAACATATCGAACCCTTACATCCGTGGATTAGTAAATTTCGAAACCTTTCTGAGGATCTATTCCGCTAATCTATCCGGGGGAAATTTTAATGCGATGCACACTTACCTGGTTATAACCGACTGTTGACGCAAACTGGTCACAATAACTTGACAGTTTTGCTTAAATACCGTCGGTACTTTATACTACTAGAATACAACCGGAAGCGCAGGATCAGACAGCCCGGCGCAAAACAATACTAAATTTATTATTCACCATTTGTGCAAATGTTAAGATAATGTGGGTCGAAGGAGAATTCTGCTAGAAACATATGTCACGCACTATTATCTATGTAGACAGTAGAGATAAAAATTTGCAATTGACATTCATCGAATGATGAGCGGCAAAAGTGCGGGTAAAAATAACGTGCATTGATGGGAAATTTTACATAGATCACATATTTGTTCGCCATCCATTTTTCACTGTAAGTTCCACATAAATTGAATACACATTATATACATGCCTATAAAATACGACAGATAATTTATTACCAGTAAACATTCTTCTAAAACGTAAAAGTGCATAACATCATCATTAATCGATAAACTGCAGTGTTGAATAAGTATATCGTTTGCACTACATGCGCAACATCTATATGCCTGTGTGTAATATTTGCGTATGACAAGTTTGTATAATTATTTTAAAAATATGACTAATATATATTGTCTGTATTATCTCACCGATTAACGCATTACAAAAAAAATCCACATGATGCAATAATAAATTCGTAATTGGAGGAACGCTTTAACATATATGGGAATATATATTAAAAATTTTAATTACAGTCTGCAATCGGTTCGATTTGCTTATAAAGAAATAACAGGTACAAAGTATAAATCGTTACATAATTGTTACGAAT
The DNA here is from genome assembly GCF_000956235.1 of Wasmannia auropunctata. Taxonomy (NCBI): domain Eukaryota; kingdom Metazoa; phylum Arthropoda; class Insecta; order Hymenoptera; family Formicidae; genus Wasmannia; species Wasmannia auropunctata. The sequence goes on along the minus strand of NW_012026819.1, from coordinate 486,918 downwards.
AATACAATATTTTTACCGCACGTGGCACTATTGTTCAGAAGTCCTTCGCGATATCATCCGTACCCACAGTCTTCGCCAGCCTGCGCTTTTTGTTCCTGTATAGAGCGTGACGTGTGTGCCGTGGACAACATTGTGGTTGGTCCAATAATTATGCGATGCACTGCCGAACTTTTCTGATAAACTTGCGTTTTCGCATGAAAAAATTGCCTCGTTGCCGCATATGTCGCATAGATGTTGCTTCTCTAAAAGACAGAAATATATTTTCTTATACTTATTTTTGATAGTAAATGTGATTTTCGCGTATTGATTCTATAATAAAATTATAATATGTGCACATATCTGATCATTTCTTAGCAAAAATAACCATGCTCTGTAATATTGATGAAACTCATGGCATAGATAGTAATTATATTTCTATTTAAAATAAAAATATAACATAATTTAATTTATTAAATGTTCAAAGTGTTTAGCTATTTACTTGGAACATTCTAAAAATATTATTCAGAAAGAGATCAAAATGATTAAAATTAATCGCGTTTTTTTATATATTAAATCACAAAACTTTATGTAAACCATTCTCTATATGCTGTCACGCGCAAGGTGAACTTGCGCTCGTACGGCACGAATTAAAAGACGAGAATGCAGGGAGAGAGAACGTAAGCTCTCGCGATTATCTCTCGATTAGCGATTGACGGTTCGCGAATCGCGAAAGAGTTGTGAGTCAGAGGCGCGCGCAAAGGCAGCGTCAATTACGAATTAAATTTGTGAGAATAAAACGACAATAAAATTCTTCGAACATGAACCGATAACATGACGATGGATATCGATAATCGTCTTTCACACGAGAATCGGCTAATTCGACCTAACGGCAGAGGAGCAGGCAGGGTTTTAAACTAGGGCCGTTTACGCTAATTACTCGAGAACGGTGGCGAGTAGGCGAGGAATTCAAGCCAAACATAACAATAAACGGCATATTTATTACTATTAAATATTAACAATAATAATGTTGAAATAATAACTTAAACTTTAATTCGAGCTGAATAATAAAAAAGAAAAGTGATGCAACAACAACGTAAATCCATAATCGACGCAATTAACGTAAACGGTGCTAACGACGTGACAGTGCAAGTTCCGCGGTATTCGGTGACGGTTTTTTGACGCGAACCAACAACGAAATACAATCGAATGAGCCTTCTCTAGCGATCGGAAGGATCGTTTGACTCGCACTACGCGAATAATCTTTGATGTAGCTCACAAAATTTTGTCGGCCGTAGTGACGTATCGCCGACGATACGATATATATCGCTCGTTTCCAACGACGTTGCAGACATATAAATATAGACAAATATATTTAACGGACAAGTATAACGAAGTAATTAATTTTTCACGACGCACAAAAAATGATCTCAATCGCGAAATTAACACACAATTTGCCTAACCGCTGCTAGGCGATACTTTGCATAAATCGGTGCAATTAATACGAATTTTTCTCGCGATGCAACTCGCGCTTTGACGCGAAAGCTTTGCGGCTTACCCTCGGTCACGATGTCCAAGAGGTTCTTACGTGAAGCTTCGGATCGCAGTTTCGCAACCCAGAGAGAGTGAGAGAGAAAGAGAGAGTGAGAGTGGGGGGGGGGAGTTCTATATATTATAATAGAATAATTGATAGCAAGGCAGTAGTTTATTACATTTTTCCTCCAAAAGTGGCACAACTAAAAAAAATTAAATTTTTCTTTTGATGATTAATGCGTTCATTAAATTCATTCATGATAATAACTCTATCTAACTAATGGAAATCATTTTTTTAATTGTGTCGCTTTTGAATCAAGGGGGCAATATATCGATTATAAATTCGAACTTATCCTGAAATACGTGCATCGTTATTAATAAACGTTTTAATTGGATAAATAGGATAAATGCGGATGTTCATTGTAATTATCATGCAAGTTCGGTTTTATGTTTTATTTATATTGCATATCGTAATACATGCATTACAACGATATCAATATTTTTTATTAATCGCAAAAAGCATGAAGATACAACGTAGGGAATTAGAGATAATATATTATAGCAACGTGGATCTTCCTTTCGGCATACATTTTCCCTCGGAGCGCATTTAGGGTTTGTCCCCGCATGTCGGTACCAGATCCGTGCCGCAAGTGCCGATGTTGCAATGCGGCGGTGCCATCACGCAGGGTCTGCCGTCGGGACAAGGCGGCGCTTCCTCGCAATTCTTTCCTGGCAGGTGCATGTATTCCTTTTCCTCCGCGAATGTCGTCGAGAGCACGACGGCGACGGCCATCAGCAGGACGATAGTGAACTTCATCTTTTATCAACTTTGATCACCTGCGAGATTTATGAAACGTTATTTGCGTAACGATGACATAAAATAATGGCGCGAATTGAAAATGTGATAAACGAGTAAATTGACAACCGATTGAAGAGCTTACTGCAACAGTGATCTAATTCACATTTTATAAAAAAAAAAATAAAAAATAAGAAAATAAATTCTAAAACTTCATAACTTTAGTTTGTTTTATTCGTCGTTTCAAAATGTGGGTTAGTTTACTGTTGCAGCAAGTCTTCTAATTATTAATAATTTAAATGAGAAACTGAATAAAGATTAAAGTAAAAGAAAAAAAATGTTTTCGTCTTCCAATGACGATTTTCGTGCGAAATGCGATCTACGTCACGCAGTAAATAACGATGCAAATTAAAAATGTGATATATCGTTAAAAAAACATCGAATCAGAGCGAATTCATTAAGACTTAAAATTCGAAATGAGTTAAAGATTAAAAAAATAAAATTTTATAAATTACGTTAAACATTTTTACTTTCTGACAAAGATGATAGGATTAAAATTTTAAATGGGGTGAATTTAAGATTGAAATAAAATAAAAAAGAAACAAAAAATACGTAAAATATTTTCTCATGAAGATGATCGAGGCAAGATTTTTTTTCGATTCGCCATGCCATTCGAATTCGACGTTACCTAAGCAACTCTTCGTGTACAAAGACGGAACCCGCACAAAGTCGACGTGGCACCAACGATATTCCAGAAATGAGTGTTCGCATCGCCTCGCAGTCGACGCGTTCTTATCATAGATATATAATAGACTTCACATCAGCTGATTTTTTCGGTGGATGGGGCATCTGTATAAGAGAGAAAGAGAGAGAAAATAGTAAGATTCCCTGTCACACATTGATTTAATGAAATTTATCTCAAAATCTCTTATTTTTCTAAAATTCTTGCAAATGCTTACTGTTATCCAAATTACCTCACTATTCAAATTATCCCGCTATACCCTAATACATTTATTACTATTAAGTATTAACAATAATAATGTTGAAATAATAACTTAAACTTTAATTCGAGCTGAATAATAAAAAAGAAAAGTGATGCAACAACAACATAAATCCATAATCGACGCAATTAACGTAAACGGTGCTAACGACGTGACAGTGCAAGTTCCGGTATTCGGTGACGGTTTTCTGACGCGAACTCAACGAAATACAATCGAATAGCCTTCTCTAGCGATCGGAAGGATCGTTTGATTCGCACTACGCGAATAATCTTTGATGTAGTTCACGAAATTTTGTCGGCCGTAGTGACACTTGCCGACGATACGATATATATCGCTCGTTTCCAACGACGTTGCAGACATATAAATATAGACAAATATATTTAACGGACAAGTATAACGAAGTAATCAATTTTTCAACACGACGCACAAAAAATGATCTCACCCAGCCGCGAAATTAACATACAATTTGCCCAACCGCTGCTGGGCGATATAAGTACTTCGCGTAAATCGGCGCACCAACACGCGCTCGTTTGCATGATCATCACACGAATTTTTCTCACGACTCAATTCGCGTTTCGAAGCGAAGACTTTGCGGCTTACCTGGTCACGATATCCAAGAAGCTCTTACATGAAGCTTCGGATCGCAATTCCAATAGCCGACAGCAATGCGAGATAAAAGACACTCACACTTGAGATCGTTCGCTCACATAAAACTGAAAAATATTGCATCGCAAAAGGGCAGATGCGACACCATCACCAATTGTGGCAAAATCGATCGCAAAACGTGAACGCGGCCTCGTCGGCTTATTCATGGCTTTATGTGATACTGAGGGCTATTTCACCGATACATCTCTTTCGTCGGCGCACCTTCGCGCGCCTCTCCGGTCGCGAGTAGTTCACCGTTCGGACCGGGGGATTGCTGAGCTCATGTATTCTCTATTTCGCTCTCTAAATTGGATTCGCGACCACTCTCGTCGGGATCACGCAAAAGCATCGTTATCGTTGATTGCGCTCGATAGACGATCGATGGATTCATCCCCTGTTCGGAGTTGCGCAGTGTTGCGGCATATGACCGTAGCCAATAATTACGGACCGTAGCACAGACCCATCCCAGGCATAGAGATGTAAAAAAAAACGTTTTTTTTCTAATATAATAAAAATATAAAAAAACATTAGAAAAAACGTGTTTTATTTCATTTAAAAAATATATAAATTTGTTTTTTTTTCTAATTCCGATAGCACGACTAATTAATTGTAAATAGTAATTATATAATTATATAATTAATTTTAATGTGATCTACATTTAACTTTTACAAAAGGAGAATCTTTTTAATTCTTTTTCTAAACAGCTTTTTCTTAAGTTGAATTTATTATAATTATTCATTAAAGTTCTTGCTTCAAAATATGTTTTAGAATCAATATATTGGTTTTCTCATTCTGCATAAAGGTTAAAATGATATTTCAAATATATCATCTATAAAATAAAAAATCATAAAAAATTAACTTATATTAAGCAAAATATAGATATTAAATAGATAGCTGAAAAAAAAAAATTTTTTTAAGAAAAAACAAAGCTCATGTTTTTTTCATAAAAAAACAAAAAAAACAATTTGATTTTTTTTTCTATTTACAACTCTACCCAGGCATGATCGATTCGACGTCTATAGATCAATCATTTCTGCTTGGAATCCGCCGCATCAGCGCACGCGGCCCTGCGACGCTACCCAAAATTTCTCGAGTGCGGACTGAAGCATTCCACAAGTGTATATCACACCCTCGACCGATGGACGGCTCCTTCTGCACATCCTGATATTCCTGATAAGTCCTGGCAGCCTCTCCAAGCTTCCCATTGATGGGATGTTTGGCAGTCTCGCTATTCAGGGTCCCATTATAATAGAACAATTAATAGCAAGCCATTACTTTATCACTGTCTTCCTCCAAAAGTGACACAACTCGAAAAATTAAATTTTCCTTATAAAAATTAATGCGTTTATTCAATTTATTTAATAACTCCATCTAACTGATGGAAATCATGTTTTTTTTAAATTTTGTCGCTTTTGAATCAAGGATACGATATATCAATTATATTGATAATTTTAAACTTATTCTGAAATATGTGTATCGTCAGCGTTATTAGTAAAGGGCTTAATTTAAAGACGGGGGATAAATGCGGATAATTCATTGTAATTATCATGCAAATTCTGTTTTATTTATATTGTACATTATACATATATAACATATATTACAACGCACAGATATTAAAACAAAGTTTTAAAGTACATTATGCATAGTAACAGTTTCTCAAAGGTATAGTATACTAAGTATAGTTAGTAATTTTTGATCTGTCTTAATCTAAGAATCATTATTTCTGTCTTTATTAAAAACAAAAATCAAAGTTAAGACATACAGTTCTTATTAACGGAACTGGAAAGATGTTTACATCAATTATATTCTTAAAAGTCTTAAAGATTTTATATCTTAAGACAAAAGCTTCGAAATTAAAGGATCTTCTTTTATTTTATAATATTGCAATGTCGGTTATTATAACGGCCAGCTCAATTTAAGTTATAAATACTTGCGATTGTCGACCCACTTGAATTTCTTGCAATGGTTCTTACATTCCGTATCGTCTCCAAGTCTGAAATGTGTATGTTCCAATTAAGCTTAGCTGGAATTTTTCTATTTTAAGATATATTTAATACATTAAAAATAAATCAAATAAATTCTATACGCTATATATCTTAATTCAAGATTCTTTAAAAAACGAGTTAAATGAACTTAAAGTTTACTTCTTTGAACTTGCGATACTTATAAGTAAGAATTAATCAAATAGATAATAAATGTTAATAAATGTAATTTGTTTCTTACTTATAATCTCCTGTCGGGCACACACATTATAACGTCAATATCAGTTCTTGTCAATTCCTCATAAAACACTTGACACGAACAAGAACTACTATTTTAATTATTAACGTATATTTAGTACCGACGCGTGAATGAGAGAAAATAATTAATTATTACTAATAAATGATTGTTATTGTTAATAACAATTATTGTCCGTTAGGTAAAAATTTACGCGGTAGAAAATATCAAAGCCGGGACTGATTAATCAGGTGATTGAACAACATTTCTCCGTACGCTTCTACGAATATTAATTTGTATTACAATACGATGGTATTCACTAACGTAGTCAACACTGTAGGGCAGCGATAATAAGTGCGAGATCTATGGGACGTTACCGGGATTGAATTCAAGGGCGAACACAACTTGAATGACGCCTATAATCTGCATCTGCAAACGCCTTTGTCGCAGTGACCGCCTCGATAGCGGCGACCGCGGCTATCACGCATTCCCAGGCATCTGGCCGCGCAAAGACTATGGTTAACAGGCAACCAGGACAGAAGATCGCAAAGCGCGCGCCGGTTCCGAATGGGCGGCAGATTCGACGGCACCTCGTCATACACAGGATCCTCGATGATAGCTGAAACAATTTCTTCACTTTATTTTCCGATAATGGTAAAGAGTATCTAAAAGGGGAGATTATCGTAGGATATTACGTTTTATGTGCGTTGTACGAATATCCTGTGTCTCAAAAGAATTAGATTAATACAGGATGACCTTGCTTGCGTTAGACTAATGCAAAAGGAGGTTTCGTTAAGGACGTTCATACATTTACTTGTTTTATTAAATAAAATTTTTCTGTTTCAAAAAAGAATTTTGCAATAACTTTTAATTTTGAAATCTTTTATCAAATAATCCTTAGCATTTAATTGATTCAAGAAATAACTTTTTCGTTTCTTAAATCATGTATGTACTAATGAATATTGTTACTATTATAGTATACATTTTCCAAAACCAAAGAATTATCTCTTAAAAGAAAAACCCACTCCCTCGCCGTAACCTCTTTGCATAACCCTTACGACTCACGACCTATGACCTGCGTGCATGAATCGCGCGGCGCGATTACCGGCGTTTCGCTTTCCCTCTCCCTTCCGCGAGACGTTTACTTTTATTTTATAAAAACAAACTAAAATTAAATAAAATTAAGAAAACGTTATCCATAAAGAATATTTATATATTATATTTAAAAATATATTTCTCACGAGATATAACTTTATTTTTGAAGCAATAAAAAAATTTTTTACATTGAAAATATCGAATATTGTAAAGTTACATTTTTTAAATAAAAATATTGTGGCGATTGCATCGCCACTTTCTCGAAGCCAATTACAATATATAAAGAAATAAAACATTTCGAAAAAATATCGCGTGAATCCGAAATCATACACGCGTGTACACAGAACTCAGCTGATCAAACGGAGAAAAAAAGCGTAAAAAATTCAAACAATTCATTTCTTGATTTTTCTAGAGATTAGAGGTCAGACAATAGACAACGAAAATGAGTTGGATTTCTTAACTGTCGACTCGCGTCGCGTGCAGACACAAAATCTTGTCCGAAATTATAATAAAGAAAAATACCAAAAACTCTTTTTTAAAAAATAAAATGTCGCACGTTACATCTTTTTTATACCAAAAATATTTTTTAAATAAATAATTATGTATAACTTTAACTTTAAAAAACCTTTCTAAAAAAAGTTTGTTAAGATTGTTCAAAAACAAATATGAGATCATACAAGTGGCCAAGTATTTGATTAGACAAAGAAAAAAAAAATTTTTTATTCTAAATCAAAAACATTTTTTTAATAAATCGTTTAAATCATCCAAAAGTATATACAGAAATAATTTAAATGCATTCAAAAGTATATACAGTAATAAGTTTAAAGCCATTATCTTTTCAAATAATTTGAAGTTTCATAAAACAGACTTAATTAAAAGCGATTAAAATGACCAACGGGATCAGTGAAGCAAAAACTTGGCATGCCCACATTTCATTAGATCAATGTGTGATAATAAAATGTATCTTAAAATCTCTTATTTTTCTGAAATTCTTGCAAATGCTTACTGTTACCCCACTATTCAAATTATTCCGCTGCAGTACTCTATAGAAGTATAGACTCTTCGATTCGGTACATGTCCCTCAGTCGAATGTGTGTGTGTATTTATTGATGAGTAATAATGTTACTGATTAACACACACACACACACACACACACACACGCACGCACACGCAGACTGCAGAGAGGGTATGGAGTCATTAAATATAAAAAAATTACGAACCGTGGAGTCCTAATCTCTGCTGATACACATACATTCGACTGAGGGTGACATACCGAGACGAAGAGCCTATTTCTATATGCAATGTTAAATTTATAGATCTTTCAGGGCTTTAAGGAAACGGCTCATACGATTAAGCTGTGCCCATTGAAAGATTTACTCAGAATGACGAGAATACTACACATATTAAAAAATTAGCCAAATCCACAGAAAGACATTTTTCCATAAGAATGGTGCAAAGTCCTTTCACTTTATAACTAGAATGCCTTTCTTTGGGGATCTCTGATGCCATATTTTCAGTACTCTTTCGGTACTTGACAGGCGAGGTTCATCGGAACCAGGTATGATATTTTTATGTTCACGTTCTAGTTGGGTGATGTTCTTTTGGCAATCGCCGAATTGAACAGCGATGCTGAGGATGAAGAGCGCGAAGAGGCAAACGAATACACGTGGCATCACGCTGTCTATTCACCCAGATTAAATGATGGCAAGGCAATAGAATCCTATTAACACACATAACGTCCTAATCGTCGATAAATAAATCGAGATGAGAAAGATAAATTCCAGTATGAAATAAACAATTAGCTCCCACAGCGATTTTGAATTTCAGATATTAGAAAAGAGATGATTTATTATGTATAATTGCAAATGGAAAATATTCTGACATAAAAAAATATTTAAAAGAAAACTCTTTTATTTGCTAATGCTTATAATTCTTCAATTATTAAGAATTTATTTCAAAAAATGCAAAGATAAAAATTAAGATGCTTTAACAATAATTTATGTCGAGTCTGTGTTATTTAGTTCGATATGTACGAGTACTGTTTAATACAAATCTAACTCTATTATGTAGCAAAAAAAATATAAGTTTACATTTTTTTTATACGTAGTACAAGCGTCTAATTACTTATATATCACTTATCACAATTGTAAGAATGTTTAATGTTTACATAAGTTTATAGTTCATAAAAAATAATTATTACTGTTAAGCCTTTTGTTCATTCTAGTACATCGACATTTTTAAAATCCTTATTTCAATAATTCCTGCATATTTTTTTTATTTTTTAAATCTTTAATTATAGTTTGAAATAAATTAACAAACTTTTGGTGGTTACAAAGATAATTACAAAAAAAAATACAAATTCTACTTTGAAATAAAATTATAATAAATATTTAAAAAATGTTATTATAGTTTGTAGTCGGTTTGCCGTACGAAAATCGTACGATTGGATAATGCTCGAATTGTGGATCAGAGGCTGGTTAATTTCGGGGTGTCACGGCACTCGAGAATTTATTGTCTTTATAATTTATTTCACACTGTTGCACAGAGTTAAAACAAAGGCAGCGTAATCAAAATTGATAAATCGCGCGTTCGGTTTTAATGTCACAAAAAAGGTAACGATAAGTGAGAGATTGCCGTCGATGCTCTCTCGTCGAGATATTACCAAAGACAAAAGCGTGTTTTCGGAAAAACAGGAAATCTCAGCCCTCCATCCCGAGCTATTCGATCCATCAGGTCGCGAGGGGCAGAGGCCCGATATCGACGATATTACCAAATATGATAATATCGAGCGTGTTTCTTTCCGTGAGCAAACTGTTTTTTGCGTTGCTTGGGGTCGAAACTTTGTAAAAGATCGATCCCAAGCAACGGTTACAAAGTCAAGTGTAAATGATCTGTCGACGCTCTGACATACTTTGTGCTTTTAAAAATCTAATAACTAAAAAGAGCTGACAATGTGATAAAATTTATCAAGTTGTTGTACAAACACAATAAACCTCTAAAGATCCGTAGATTAATAAATTAATAAGTTTCAAAATAATATTTCTGTTTTAATCTATCCGCGAGAAATTTCATGATGCAATGTACATACGCTTACCTGGCTGTAACTGATTGTTGATGCAAACTGTTGGCCACAACAACTTGACACTCGCTTAAATACTGTCGGTACTTTATTCTAGCAAAATGCAAACGGAATTGAATAGCCCAGCGCAAACAATATTAAATTTAATATTCAACATTTGTGCAAATGTTAAGATAATGTTGGTCTAAGAAAAATTCTGCTATAGGAACACATGTCACGCACTATTATTATTTATGTTGATAATAGAGATATCTCAATAGAGTTGATAAGAGAGATAAAAATTCGCAATTGACATTCATCAAAAAAGCGGCAAAAATGTGCAAAAACAATTTATAATTAACACAATGTGTATTGTTCAGGAAATTTGACGTAGATCACATTGTCCATCTTTTTTCTCCATTTATTAATTCCTTATATAATTTCCACATAATTTGAAAACGCATTACATACCTGTAGAATGCGTGACAGATGAAATCGACATGCATGACGGATCGACATCGTTCCACAAGTGTATATCACACCCTCGACCGATGGACGGCTTCTCCTGCACATCCTGATATTCCTGATAACTCCTGGCAGCCTCTTCAGGCTTCCCATTGCTGGATGTCCGACACTCTCGCTATTCAGGGTCCCATTATAATAGAACAATTAATAGCAAGCCATTACTTTATCACTGTCTTCCTCCAAAAGTGACACAAAAATTAATTTTTTCTTTTGAAGATTAATGCGTTTATTCAATTTATTCAATAACTCTATCTGACTGACAGAAATCATGCTTTTTTTTAATTTTGTCGCTTTTGAATCAAGGATACGATATACCAATTATATTAATAATTTTAAACTTATCCTGAAATATGTGTATCGTCAGCGTTATTAGTAAAGGAGTTAATTTGGAGACGTGGGATAAATGCGGATAATTCATAGTAATTATAATGCAAGTTCTGTTTTATTTGTATTGTACATTATATATAACATATATTACAACGCACATATATTAAAACGTAGTTTTAAAGTACATTATGCATAGTAATAGTTTCTCAAAAGTATAGTTAGTAATTTTTTATCTGTCTTAATCTAAGAATCATTATTTCTGTCTCTATTAAAAATCAAAATCAAAATTAAGACATACAGTTCTTATCAAGAATAACGGAACTGGAAAGATATTTACATCAAGATTATATTCTTAAAGATCTTAAAGATTTTATACCTAAGACAAAAGCTTCGAAATTAAAGGATCTTCTTTTATTTTATAATATTGCAATGTCGGCAATTATAACGGTCAGCTCAATTTAAGTTATTAATATTTGCGACTGTCGACCCATTCGTATTTCTTGCAATGGTTCTTACATTCCGTGCCGTCTCCAGGTCTGAAATGTGTATGCTCCAATCAAGCTTAGCCATAATTTTTATATTTTAAGATATATTTAATACGTTGGAAATAATTCAACTAAATTCTATACGCTATATAGTCTACGAGATTCTTTAAGAAATCAAGTTAAATAAACTTAGAACTTTTACCTCTTCTAAACTTGAGATACTTATAAGTAAGAATTAAATAGATAATAAATGTTAATAAATGTAATTTATTTCTTACTTGCAACCTTCCGTCGGGCACGCACATCGGAAACACTGCGGTCCCAGTACGTTGAAATATGTCTTTCCGATATTGAAAGCCCAGAAGCCGTTGACGTTTTTCAGACAATCATAGAACTTGTAGTCGCAAACGCAAGCGGATCTATCAGAAAATTAAAAAAATTTAATAATAAAAAAATCGATTAAGAATTATCTATAAAACTAACGCGAGCCAAATAGCTTTCTTATTTCGTTAAAGGATAACGTTTATACATAATTTGATAACAAAATATGTGCTAGATTAATTTTGCATCTATAACGTAAAATTTATGTTTGATATAATAGTTAAGTAATGCAAGCACTGCAGAATTTTTATTGACGTTACGATAATAAGAAAAGTTCGACGACAGATACGATTGTTATGCGACAAACGTTGAGAGTAATGCGTATTATCTTGTATTACGTTGCTTGTTCAATTACTTTGTGAAAATTCCGTTGTTCAAGAGATTGCCCTCCGGTTCGCCGGCTAAGATATTGTGAGCGCAATTATCATGCTCTCTGCAACAGGCGTCTGTTTGCTTCAAAAAACCGAGATCATCCTCCGTTTTTGCTTTATTTCCATCACCACACCAGACTGTCCCTAACGCACATAATTAATGGAATAAAATAAAAATGATGACACTAGAAATAAGCCACTTATTATTCGTAATTGCAAATTTAAACCAAATAATTGCCAATCCTTTTTTGTCATAAAAAAACAAACGCACTTTACTTGCATAAGTATCATTATCGTAATTAATTTCTCAAACAGGTGAAAAGTTATAAATTAATATTACAAATTAATAGTCAAGAAATATATGCAATTGATTAAAAAAATTAATTTTGTTTTCCATACGTAGTTTATATTTTATCACACAGTTCCTAAATGGCACATATCGGTTTTAGGATTGATGCGACAGCAATGAAAACTTCAAGTTAACGCAATTACAAAAATGAATACATTTTCTACAAAAAGGATTAATTTAGAGACATTGATAGAAATTTATGATATTGAAATATTGATTGACTTCGTTTTCGACAAATTCAAGATATGTATCCAGTTGCATTCAGTTTATAAACTTCATGCATCGCAAAAATTAAAATTGGAATTTTCGCATCTGCCTTATTAAATTTATCTGGAAATATTTGATCACGAATGTGAGAGAAAAAAGAACTTCCTATAGCAAAATTGTATCAGCAATCAATTATCCCATTATTTTTCTCGTGGAATTTTCCGGTTCTGTGATAATTTGCAATGTGATGACTCTTCTTTTTAAACGACATGCAACAATAAAGAGCATGTTTCTTAAAACGTTTAATTCTTTCACGATCAATATTGATTTTATATAATAAACTAATTTCATATAAAAATTGATTTAAACCAATGCTATTATTTTTTGTAAAATCAAATTTTATTCCAGTTTTTGTAAACTTTATAGATGTTTTCAATTCTCAGAAGAAATTCGCATTTTATAAGTGAGTTAATTATACGAGTTTATCCACAAAATTAATAAGCCATTAAAATGAAACATCTGGCGTTTATTTGCGAATTACGTAAAACAATCGTTTATATAATTTTTTCTTCTCAAATTATCAGCATTTCAGATTGATGAGCTGTAAAAGAAATGTAAATTACTTCATTACGTCATTAAACAGATAATTCCATTTGGAATTAATCGTTTGCACACGTTGCACCTAAATTTAATCGTTTACACACGTTGCACCTAAATTTAATCGTTTACACACGTTGCACCTTAATCCAAATTTTGTGCAATGACGACAAAAATAACATCTTTGTATCAACGTAATAATGTGTTCTGCAAAGAATCAAAAGCACTTGTAAAAATAGTACGGTAATCATTGAAATTCAAGGTAACATTATGCATTCCCAGAGAGAAATGATTGATTTATACGATATCGGTTCGACGTAAATAGACCAATAATTTTTTCTTGGGTTAATTAACGTCAATTCACCAATCTCTGAAAATATTTAACCGACCAAATAATATAAAGTATTTTACTGAAAATATCTTTCTGTATATGCACAAAGGTCCTAATTCTTTAATATAATTATAGATCTTGAAGGTAGCCGCCCGTGTCTCGTAATTCGCAAATATTTATCTTTTATTATGTTTTCGATTTTTTTTATTGTTGTTCCTGTAAGAGACTCGTTAATCGTCATAAAAAGGGCTCATCGCAAAATGTGTAAAATCATTAATTTAGTCAATTACCTAAACTCAAACATAGAATCCGTAAATTTGCAAAAAAAATTCATCCTTTCTTCAGTTTCTATTTTCCGCATAAACGTAAACTCACTTTTCTTGAAAATACACTGCTCAAAAAAATTATGGCATAGAAAAATTTTGAGCAAAAATTGGTCAACTTTGGTTAACGGTAACTCCGCGAAAAATCATCGTAAAATGATGAAATTTTTTTCAAATGAAAGCTTGAAATCTCTACTTTAAGATACTGTGAGTCGATTTTAAATATAATGCACCCCTGTTGCTGTTAACTCTTAAATCTGAGAGCATGTTTGTCACACTGAAAATTGCAAAGTTTGAACGAGTGCACGGACTTGCTA
>NW_012026819.1:464608-472364 GCF_000956235.1 Wasmannia auropunctata | reverse complement strand
CGCGGAGTTATCGTTAACTAAAGTTGACCATTTTTTGCTCAAAATTTTTCTGTCATAATTTTTTTGAACAGTGTATAAAAACACTCAGTATTAAAATATTAATAAAAAAGTACTGACACAAAATACTAAAAGCAAATCTTGTAATACCGAATTATTTAAAATGTCCTGTACATTGTATACAGGAATATTCTGTAAACGTCTAATAAAACTACCTCTCTACTTTTAAATGGAAAGAAATATTTTTTGCAGGATATTCACTTTTGTCATTTATAATATTATTTTTGTAAGTTCCTCAACTGCAAATGATCGAATTACCTGGAAAGACCGCGTGAACCTCTTTTTCGTATTTATCTAAAACGGTGCTGTAGGATCCTCCTTCAAACGAATTTTTCTTGTTCCTTCCGAGGAGTTTGTTCAGCCAATCTGAGGGCGCTGATACTCCCTTCAAAAATACTTCGAGATACGATAGACGGGCTGGATCGGAACCAGGTTTGATATTCACATCTTCACATTCCGGTCGGTTGTTTTGGCAATCGCCGAATTGAACAGCAATGCTGACGATGAAAAGCACGAAGAGAACAAATACGCGTGACATCGTGTTGTCTATTCACTCGGAATAAATGACGGCTAGGTAAGACGGATAGGATCCTATTAACATACGCATATGCCTTAATTAATCGTGGATAAAAAAATTCGAGATGAGAAAGATGAATTCAAGAATGAAAGAAACAGCTTATAGCTGCCAGAGCGATTTTAGTTTTCAGACACTAGAACAGAGACGATTGACCATTGTGCATAATTGCAAATGGAAATATTCTGTGACATAAAAAATAATTAAAAGAAAACTCTTACGCTAATGGTTTTTCAATTAATAAAAAATTTTTCTCTAAAAATACAAAGATACAATTAGTTATTAAGATGCTTTAACAATTTATATCGAGTCTATGGCGTTAGTTCGATATGTATTGTTTGATACAAATCTAACTCTACAAAGCGGAAAAATAATATATACTTTTTTTATACACAGTACAAGCATCTGGTTATTTATCGCTTATAAGAAATGATTAATGTCGTTAAGCTAAACTTATTTATCCTAGCACACCGACACATTTTTTAATTTCTTACTTTCTTAATAAATCCTATACATTTTTCTTTTATTTTTTAATTCTTTAATTTTACTTTTAAATGAATTAACATAAATTGAAGGTTGCAGATAATTACAAAAAAGAATACAAATTCTAATTTAGAATAAAAATTATGATAAATGTTAAAAAAACATTATTATACTCTGTGCTTTTAAAACCATAAAAAAGATGACAATGTGATGAAATTTATTCAAGTTATAGTACAAACGTAATGAAACTCTAGATTCCATAGATTAAATTCCAAAAAATTCTTTCTGAGAATCTGTTCTAATCTATCCGCGGGAAATTTCACAATGCGATACACGCTTACCTGGCTATAACCGACTGTTGACGCGGACTGGCCGCAGTAACTTGACACTTTCGTTTAAATACCGTCGATACTTGATTCTACCGAAGCGGAAGCGCAAGATTGGACAGCCCGGCGCAAACGATACCAAATTTGCCATTTCGTACAAATGTTAAGAGAATGTGGGCCCAAAGAGAATTCCGCTAGGAATATATATCACGCACTATTATCTACGTAGACAGTAGAGATAAAAATTTGCAATTGACATTCATCGAATGATGAGCGGCAAAAGTGCGAATAAAAAATAACTGGAGATGTGCATTGACGATTGGGAAATTTTGCGTAGATCACATTTGCTCGCTTTCTCTTTTCTCTAATCTGTATATTAATTCATTATAATTTCCACATAAAATGAATACGCATTAGTCATTACATGCCTGTAGAATGATTATTCTAAAACAAAGATTCTTCTAAAACGTAAAAATACGTAACATCGATATTAGTCGCTAACCCGCAGCGTTTAATGAATGAGTATATCGTTTGCACTACACGCGCGCAGCATCTATGCCTGTGGTAATTCGCGTATTACACGACAAGTTTGTAAAGTTATTTAAAAAAATGTGACTGATACATCACCTGTATAATCTCACCGATTAGACCGTGCATTACAAAAAAAAATTCCACAACATGCAGTTATAAATTTGTAATTAGAACGCTATATACAACCTTTAACGTATATGGTGATATATAAAAAATTACAACCTGCCATCGATTCGATTCGCTTAAAAAAGTAACAGGTACAAAGTATAAATCGTTACACATCTGTACGAATAATATTTTTTACCGCACGTTAATTCACGCGGCACTATCGTTCAGGAGTCCTTCGCGGTATCGTCGTCCGTATCACAGTCTTCGCCATCCTGCGCCGTGTGTCCCTGTTGGGCGCGACGTTTCTGCAGGCGCGCGCACCGTGGACAACAATGATTGCGCTTGGCCCAACAAACGCGATGATGCACCGCCGAGCATTGCTGACAGATAACCGAGCTCGCGTCCCATGGATATATGACCTCGTCATTGCCGCAAATCTCGCATAAGTGTCCCCTAAAAAAAACGGAAATACATTTTTTTTATACATATTTTTGGTAGTAAATAAGATTCTTGTATCCTAATTATATATGCACATATCTGATCTCTTAAAAAAAAATAAATATGCTGTGGTATCGGTAGAAATTATAATTCAAATTAAAATTACCGCGTAGATTTATAAATATGTCGCGATATAAAAAATTTGATATAAGAACTGAATCGTATAAAGATCGGAAAAATATACAGTCATTCAATTTTAATTGGAATTTCTTAAAGTCTTGGGATATTTAGAGTATAAAAAGTTACTATTTATCACTATACTATTTATACACTATTTAAAATGTATATGTGTGAAATTCTACACATATTGTACATGTATTAAGTTCGAAAAACAATGATAATGAAGAGCCTTGACATATGAATTCGACATAAGAAGCGAGTTATGTAAGTGACTAGAGGGTAACCGTATCCTTTCTCCATTTAAATATTCACCTTGCTTTGCAGAGCTCGCATTGCTGCGTGATGTGCGCGTGCATCGTGTCGTACGCGGCGCGAAGTTCGTCCAGGAGAATGCCGCTCTGAAGATCGATCAGGTCCTTGATGGAATAGTTACCTGAATTCTCGATCATGTGTGTGCGCAACGCAATCTTCCACGGTAATCCTTGCGTGCAAGCATCCACGCACAGAACCAAGTACCTCTTCATCATCTGCATCTCCTCTCGCATCCGCTGAAATTCAATAGTTTTTACACATTTCAGTATCCATCTAAATAATATTGTCAATCAGTCAAATGCGCGTATTAATTAAAGTTGCAAATTTAATAAAGAAAAAACTGATCTCGTTTAATTTACATACATCGTAATAAAAAAAAAAACGTAATTCAAATTTCTTAAAGTTTCATTTGGATAACAAAAGAGACATTTTATTTACAATGTATTTACGCACATCCAATGATTTTTAAATTAATTTTATTAATCTAATATCTGTCTCAATTCTATACACAGTGGCATGACTCACCTTGACGAGCGATAAATCCGGAACAAGGGTAAAGAGTTTCGGATTCAATTCTTCCAGCGGTAATACGGAGCGGTCCTCCAGGAGCATGAGAAGCTGTGCTGCGGCGCGGGACACCAGACGCGGCTCCATATCCCAGTTTCTGACCACTCTCGCGGGAATGACCATGGCTGTGTTCCAATGGCATCTCTGACAGTAATATAGACCGCTGTAGTCGCAAAGTCGTGGCTCCACCCACGCCGATTCTAAAAACGTTACTATCTTAATCATCAAATTGCATATAATCGTAAATATCGAAGTTTAAAAGGGATATATCTGTGGCAAACAAATAATCTACGTATCGTTATTCTAATGGGAAATCCTTCATAATTCCAGAAAAGTTTTGTGAAAGATGCAAAAAATTTCCTTCAAATATCCCAAAATATCCTAAGTATCTTAATACACAGTTACACAACAGACAAAATTAAAGTAACAAAAGAACTGAAGATACAAGAAATTTCTTTCAAGACGACATCTCATAATTCCAGAAAAGTTTTGTGAAAGATGCAAAAAATTTCCTTAAAATATCTCAAAATATCCTATAAATATCTTAATATACAGTTAGACAACAGACGAAATTAAAGTAACAAAACAAACTGAAGACACAAGAAATTTCTTTTAAGATGACAACATCTCTGCGTGACGCTTCATTGTTATTAATATATTATATAAGGTTGTTAATAATATATATTAAATACCTGAATTCTTAAAGGAACTGCCGAAGCAAGATAGCGATAATCCCTTCGAGAAAGCTTGCACAGGAGGACAATACACTCATTATCGTTATCTCTATGGAATATTTTAGTGCGCGGTTATCGCGGCAAACCGGAGTAATGAACCGACGTAAAACGAACGTGACAAAACGGGCGAACGGCCCACTTTATCTGCTTACTCACAATTAACGAGACGTCCCTTAATCTAATCTCAGTCAAATACTTACTGAATGTTATTCGCACTTTGCATTCCGCGCAACGGTAGCCCTGCTTCGACAGGCCTTGCTCCGGGCAGATATCCTTCGTGTGCGTGTACCCGCCGGCTTCACTGGCGACCACGTGCACGCACACGCGGCACACGTTGTTCAGACACTTCCAGTGGCAACTGAATTTGCAATCTGAAGAAGCAGGAAACGTACTATGTAATCGTCGTGTAGCGGCGATCAATGAAAACAGCTGGAAATTAATCATGACGATCGAATCACGTCGGTCTTGTTAAGAAACACACGTTTACCGTTGCACATATACCACGACTGCAGCATCGTCCAGATCGCGCCGCTGCAGTGGTCGCAGTAAACCGGACTCGACGTGGTGATGTAGTACTTCTGCGGCACGAAGTGATGACCGAGGATGACGCGTGTCTCGAAGAGATTCTCGTCCGAGGTCTCGCGCAGCTCCTGCACGCGCAAACGCAGCTCGATCAGCCGTCGAACGAGCCACTTGCGCTCGTCCGAGCACTCGGCGCTCTCCAGCACCATCAGCTTGCACTTGCCCACCATCTCTTGAAGATCCTCCTGAGACGCGTCCTAGATAGAACAATTAATTTGCATTAATTCCTTCGTCTGTAATGAGACAGCAACGAGATTGTAACGAGCCGTGTAACGATAACTGAATAAATTCGATTAAATTCTTAGTTCTTCGGATTTAACAAAAGTATAGCTCATCCTTTTACATATAAATTCATCACGTTAAGGCAAAATTTATTTAGATATGAATAACTTGAGTTATTCAATACGTTGAGGAACTTTTTTTGAGGGAGGAGGCGATGGGGATTACAGGGGGTATTGGGGGCCTTGAGTGTTAGTTTAAAAAAAATGTTTCTTTTACAAAGAAAAGATTCCAAGGGTTTGGAAGGCTTAATAAGGTGGAGAGAGGATTAATTATGGCGGTATGACAATATGGTAAAATTTAATTTTTATTTAAAAATTACTGAGTTGGTGGAGATATAAATAAGCTTTAGTGGGAGTTAAAAAAAATTTTAAAAATTTGTGTTTAAATTATGGGAATGATGTTAATATTTAGGATGTTGAATTTAATAAGAGTTAATAAGAATCATTAATATAATAGCGATAAACATTAGTGCCAGCAATTTCAAGTTATTTTATACCTTGGACAACGAGAGCATCGTCTCCACCGACCTTAAGCTGAACGGTACGGTCCCCTTGCTGTCGGAGCTGTCGTCCGCCTCCCCCGTCATGTAGTCGGAAGAGGACGACGGTGTCGACGTTCCCGTGCCCGAGCTGTTCGCCCGTATCCTCGACTCGTAATGCGAGTCGCTCTCCCCGACGGCGGGAGGATTGCTCTTTATATCTACCATCTTCTGCACACCAAAAGCATGTACATACATCGAGAGGAAATTATAATAGATAAAGATGTGTGTCACACTTCCTTACGAAAATAAAGCTCCTTGCGATATCGCGATGTTTATATTTAGTCGCGATAAGCGCTCGCGCGATAATTTATAACTTTGCCCTCTGCTCCTCCTAAATCGAAGTTTTTGACTCTTCTGATCAGTCGGCACGCGAAACGGAGAAACACGATATTGCATCACATTGTCGTTGAGTGGAAAATAGTGGACGATAAACTTAAACGTTTGAGACCTTGCATCTCGTGAAAAAAAAAAAAAAGACACGTGCAGCCATATAAATGTGTGTAAAATTATAACGAGTTCAAAGCGCGTCGCTCGAAGGAGCTGACCACCGCCACTGACAGCTTCGAGAACGAAGCCGGAAGATGGAAACTAAAAAAAAAATTACACAAAAATTGCGTTGTGCGCGAATTTTTCCCCTCCGCAACACTTCATGTGTATTTCTGCCGCAATAAGAGACGTCGCGAACTAACCTCGGCGCAAACAACGTGGGATGAAGGGGATTCAAGGGAGAGTATGCGTACCGTCTTTATTCGCGCTCTTCAAACGAAACTGCACAAATCAGGCATGCTCTTCTTCTAACTGCCGCTGTTCATCGCGCGAAATTCGGCGATGAATCGAGTTAGCGACGGACAGACGCGGATGAGAGATCTTTTCTCATTCTGGACGGACAGTTTAGGTTATGCGCCGCGCAACGTTCCCCCTCCCCTCGTCCGCGCGGTTGCGTTGTGCAATCAGCTGATCCGTGCGCGGCGTTTGACAGATCGTCTGACAGAATGCGCGCGCGCGCGCGCACGAGAAAGACAGTAGGTAAGGTCTGTCGCGTGGCTTGCATTCTTTACACAGAGAATATCCGCTTATTTTCTTCTCTCTCTCTCTCTCTTTCTGAGATATCAGAATACATATTTATTTCAAGTGCAAAAATTTTAAGGAATTTCAACGCGATTTCCAAGCAACGCGACACGCCTAAATATTATATATATCTATAATGGTCCAAAAGTCGCGCACCGTTTTTGCAACAAGAACCGGCTGGAGAAACTTTATCGCAGAATTCTGACGAGTCGAATTTTATTTTATTTTGAACAAATTCATTTTTTTTTCTTCTACAAAAACATTTTTTTCTTTACAAAAAAAAAAAACGAGAGACTTTACATAATAAAATTTACTCGTACACTCGTAGTCGATAAGTATTTACTTCCCGATGCTTTTCCGCGTTCCACGGAGGATGTAAATAATTTTTTTTTTTTTAATTCTCTTCCGCCGCTCCCAGACGGCACGCAACAGCAAGCATGTGAATCGTAAGACGTCTTGATATGCGATGATGTTTAAAAGACGTCTTTCAGATGTTTCACCTAGACTTCGGGCCTTCATTTGAAGTCCAGGAAACATCACTGAAACCGTGGTACTAAGTTGTAAAGATTCTATTAAAGAATCTGAAATCCAAAGGCGAAAAAGAAGACGTCTCAGCGATCCCGCTTTTGGACTTGCGTGCTGTCCGGGCTGACACGAACGTTCCTCTCGCGGAATCGCGCGAGCACATATATACATATAACGATCGTTTCTCCTTCGCGCACAAATGATTGTAGACGCGGAAATACTCGAGAAGTAGGTAATCGTAAATCCGAAGTATACGGGGAAAAAGAAGCGAATTTGATTATTAATACCGCCTAGCGCGGTATCGGTTTCAGTCTCAGACGTAGGAAGCGTGTACGCGCTCCGGGTAGCACGTATTCGTTTCAGAAACGTTTCATAACCGACTCTTGAAAACGTTTCCGAGTGGTTAAAATGTCCACTCGAAAAACGTTTAAAGAAACGTTTCTTTTTG
>NW_012026819.1:354708-464588 GCF_000956235.1 Wasmannia auropunctata | reverse complement strand
TCCATAAATTTAATATAAATCCAAATGACAATTGTTACAAAAACATTTATTTAAAATTATTATTATACAAAGGTGCTTCGCTAGAAAGCTTTGTTTCCGTCAAAAACTCTCGATAGAGCCGGATCAACTATCCGTCTTCGATCACAATACATATTTAGACGCATCGTAAAAAAACTCCCAGGTTAGCACGTATTCGTTTCAGAAACGTTTCATAACCGACTCTTGAAAACGTTTCCGAGTGGTTAAAATGTCCACTCGAAAAACGTTTAAAGAAACGTTTCTTTTTGGTAAAAAAAAAATCAAAATATCATTTTTTCTCTATCTGTAAAAAAGTTTGCGCATTCGTTCTTCTCAAGCAAACTTTTTCACAGATAGAGAAAAAATATTTGGATTAATTTCTTTTTTTTTATCAAAAAAAAAAACGTTTGTTTAAACGTTTTTCGAGTGGACATTTTAACCACTCGGAAACGTTTTCAAGGTGCTACCTGGGGCGTTTCCACCTTTTCGGAAAGATCCACTTTCTTTGCTAAAGAGTGTTTTCCAGCGAGAAACACAATTGACGCGCGGCAATGGGCGCTTCCCATTTAGTGACACAAGTCGACACAAACGTCATTCTATCTTTTCTTGACATTTAATGAGTCACGTAAATACTTATTGTGTCGATTTGTGTCACCGAACGAACAGCATCGATGTAAACACAGTCACGAATCGTTTCATGATTTTACGTTTGTTTGACAATTGTTAAACTAGGGGAAGCGGTTTCCAGCAAGAGACGCAAATCGACACAGGAATCAGTTCACCTGCTGGAATCACTCTGTGTTTCTCGCTGAAAAACACTCGAGAGATCTGCTACACGCTACATCCGATTACGCTAAAATCTATGGAGAATTGATCGGCATATACAAGCTGGAGATGTGTACACTTCACATTCACATATTTTCACGAATCGTCGATTTCCTATTAAAAATACACAGCTTACGCAATAGATCTACTCTTCATGATGTCCGCGGCTTACACGCGGAGGGGGGAAAAGGGGGCTGCCTCGGTTTCGAAGCGGGCATTGATAAGATCCTCGAAAGTGTCGACTGGAACGATTTGTGTATCGATGATTTTTATTAACGTCACACGCGCGTGCGGACGTTAATAAAGATCTTCAACGGCACATAACGTCGCGTAAAATGAAATATGACATAATCTATCATCAGTTTATTTAACAGGCGAGCGGAAGTTCGAAAGATATTATACATGCTAAAACGCATACAAGATCTAAATAATCCATTCTGCGCATATTACTAATAATATTTTCTGGCACAGTCAGATTCTCGTAGCATCGTCAATCGAGTTATTCTCTCTCTCTCTTTCTCTCTTCTCTGAAATCTGATACTTCGTACAGATATATGCAAACACAATCCGTGTTCCTATTTATATATATATATATATATTTATACAAAACATATATTCTCCAAAAGCAACGCTCGATCACGTGAAATCTAAATTCTTGCAACGCTCCATTTGTCCCTAAGAATCATTACACGTAATAACAGCCGTGTAATGTTTAAAGTGTAAGTCAGAAACGAAGGGACGAGCTCGATCGATTTCGGCACAAGCCGACGAAGAACGAAGGGAGAAGAAAGGACAGTGGGAGTATTAAAATGTGTATAGTGTGAGCTTGGAAAATACTTAATACTTAATGCTTTGGTTTAAGTAAAGGGAAGATCCTGGCGGAGTGTCTACGTGTCTACGTCATTATTCGTAAACAAAGCGTCAGAGAGAGAAACAGAGCCATTTTTTTGTTTGTACGATATTATCCAGAGAAATCTAGGACAGACTATATATTATTATTATTATTATTATTATTATCATTTATACGTAGGACAAGATCTCGTTATCTCATGAGTTACAGCAGCATTTTTGCGTATATGTACATATATTACTTAATGCTCGATACACGCCGATACTCGAGTTTCACCCGGCCACAAATATGGTGGTTTTTTTTTCTTTTTTTTTTTTTTCTGGCGAGCCGACAGTCTCGGAAGCTAGGAAAAATAGGCAATACTTGCGGATTTTCCCTCGCGAGTGAAGATTAGAGAGATCTTCGGCCGATATTCACATTCGGTTGTCACACTTGAGAACATCTTAAGATGTGACGAGCCAATCACAGAGCCGTATTAGATCATCTTAAGACATTACTTAAGACGGTCTCAAAAGAGCCGACCTGAGAACACCAGCTTTTGATCTTTGAGTGTGAGGATATGCGGCATATTCTCACTCCCCCCCTCCCCCCCCCCGCCCCGGTTTCCTTAGAAATATGACTCAGCAACACGTTTTATCTCTATATATTACCCTCGTGTTATGCAATCATTATCTCTTCAACATATTTTTCTAAGGAAAAACTTCAGAATCTTCTACTCAGCATTAAACGCTGACAGTTACGAGCCAAGAATACGAGCCCGGGGATTTAGATTGGCGTCAACGCGAAATTCTCGTTAAGATGAAAACTCAAGTCCCAAGTCGGTATATCGGTCCAAATAATATAATAATAATAAGAAAGAAATTAAAGGCCTCGAGGGGATGATTAAATGTCTGTACAGCATTACGAAACCGACGCGATTAAACGCAACCTTGATCGTCTACATAACAAATAGTTCTCGATTATAAATTACGCACGTTAGAAAGTCACTGGATAGAGGATTACCCAATGCCCAAAACAAAACTTATCAAACATTAAAAATAGATAACAAGAGCCAAGAGTCCGCTGAATAGGATGAATAGTACAAATAGCGAGGGGGGGGGGAGAAAGGGGAGGGCCGTTATCGTGTACACATTAATCAATACATACGGAATCATTATATATAGCTACTTAAAAAGAAGAAAGAAAAAAAAGAGGAAAAGAAAATAAATCATTCCAGTCGGAGAAGCGCAAATACTCCGGAATAAACGGAACGATCGCACGGAGGCATGCGGAGCGTCTTTTCGCCGATATGTGTGATTAGCATTTAAGGGGAGAGAACACTGTTGGCGCTACGCTTACTCGTACATTCGAAATTATTAGAGATGCCTCTCTTCTAAACGTTAATTAGTCGTACTTGCACTAAAAGTTCCAAGTGAAATAAGACCCGGTCCGTCTCGCGCTTCACTCTTTCAGCGCCGAGGCACCGAGATTCGGACCGTGTCGTTTGATTTACGTGTCGCACGACTGTTTCCTCTTTGTTTAACGGAACGACAAGAAGGATATGCCTCGTGACTTTTCGTTTTTCCGGCGTGAGACACTAAGTATCTTCTCCCTTACGTCGATACACACGCCGGGAGGGATCAATGTGACACGTCGCATCTCCAAGCCCTCGCATGCTCGACAATCTCTCACGTTCATCTGTGACCGTCCTGACTGATCTGGTCGGCGCGCACTTGATCCATCGATTTGCTTTGATTGCTCGCGTCCGACAGAGAATCGCTGTCGCTGCTCGGACCCACGCGCACCGGCGACGGGCTGTCCACCGGCCGGAAGGAGAAACTAGGCGAATCCGCGCTCGATAACGATTCGGGCGTGCCTACAGAACTGATGGTTCCCGGGAGCGGGCTGGACAGCGCGTCCAATCTGCGAAGAACAATTAAAGAAGTTTTAGAAAAATACACATATAAATACGCAATTATTTCTTTTGTACTTAAAAAATTATTGCACTTTTATTATTTCGATAATTTGATCTGACGTTTGAATAAAAAAAATTGTTGGAAAAATATACGCAACCTGGATGCAACCGACGTCAATAAACCAGAGGTGCGTTTTGCAGGTGGTTGCAAATTGTGATCCATTCCGGCCTCGTCCAGCTCGAATTTTCTTTTGACTGGCCCCAAACAGCTTGGCCTTATCGCGATAGGACTCAAACTGCGTCTGTATATTTCATGAAATATTAGCAGAGAATAAACATGAGAAAAAAACACAGTATAAAAAAATCACAATAACTAATCCTTCTTTCTCTTTAAACGTGCACATATATAAAATTTTTTAGCTCAATACTTTTTCAGAAAGGATAAATTTATTGTGCTCTAAACGAGTTTCTACCTCGTGGCAAACGCCTTTCTCGTCGGACTAGGAGACAAATTGTTCTTCCAGATGTGAATGCCAGGAGAGTAACATTGTCTTTGATTAAATCCAGATCTTGTGGGGGAAGGTGAAGAACACAGCGGCGAGCCGGTGATAGACAGATTCAGACTTAGAGGATCCAACGGCCTCTTCGGCCGTTCCATTTTGTTAAGCTGCTGCGTGGGTGACTCCGAGTCTTTGAACGACAATCCTTCCGCCTCCAACGTAAGGTCCTCCCATGATTGCGATATCTGCATGGCACTGTGAATTTCCCTCTCGTGTGCTGCCTCCCGGCCAGCGACGTCCACGCATTCCTCCTGTCTTAACTGACTCACGCGTGGTGTCAATCTAGGAACATTACCAGGGCTCTAAAAGCAAAAAAAAAAAGACAGCATAGGGATAAAAATAGTCGAATCATCCGAATATCAGAGAATTATAACATCGCGAAACAAAATGTGTCACATTTTTTTCTCGAATCAATTGTACATATGTAAGATAGATTCAACTTCTTATTTGTTGTCTTATAAAACGAAATAAATTTTGGACTTTGTTGTTGAAAGTAACAAAAGAAGTTTAGATACATTTAATTATATTATTAATTATATTTAATTATATATAATATTGTTGAACCGAGAAATAAATAATAAAAGTAAGAAATAAATAAAAAAAAGAAAGAGAGTAAATGGGTAACATGATCTTACACTGGTACTAAAGCGTCGTAGACGAGTTGAATTAGAAAATATATTATAGGTCGATACAGCGTCCCTGAAAATAACAAAGTAAGAAATATTTAGAGACAGTTAAGTTTGCGCGGTTGCATTACATTATTAGAAAATATTTTTAACAAATTATTATCAATGATTCTGCTAGTGTTTGACTTGGAAAGAGTACTCAGAATTTAAATCTTTATTAATTTATAATAAACATTATATAAATCATATATCTACAGCATAAAAGTTAAAGCTACTAACTAAAGCTACTTATAAAGTTTAATAAGAACTTATCTTGCAACATTACTTATAATTTAAAACAATTATAAATTATTCTCAAACAATTGACTTATATATTTCAGTAATGTGATTTCCTTTATGCTTTTATTTATAAAAGTCCTCGAAATTATCCCTGTAACTTGTAAATCCTTAAAAAGATTAAGAACATTACTTGTACATTTTTAAATAGAATACCTAGCTTCTAATTTTTATTAAGTTCAACTAAAGCTTCCAGCGGAATGTGGCAATAAAAATGTAAATTTATATGTATACATAAAAAATAAAAATGTATATTTGTACAGGATGTCCCAGATCTACCGCATCATCTGCTAATGGCAGATTTTTGAAGTTGTTTGAAGAAAATTCTAATACCAAAATGTTTGGATTACAATAGTTTTCAAGTGGAAAGCTTTTAAAAAAGATGATCAATCGGATTGTTCAAAATTTGCGCGTTGCACAGTGAAGTTGCACAGTGCGTGGCTAGATATCAATGCTTAAATATTAATTTTGCTTGCATTTCTTGAAACAGAAGCTGGACTTTGTATTTCTTATTTATTTCCTTTCTTATTTATAATTAATTTGCTGTTCACGCTACTATTATAATTCTCAACAAACATTTATAGTTCTCAATATCTTGACGTTAGAATTTCTCCAAACGACATTAAGAATTCGTCATTAACAGGTGGTGCGGTAGGTCTGGGACACCCTGTACATATTATAATGCATGCAGTCTCTCTACACGATAACTACACAGACAAAACATGTAAAGAAGGATTGACCTTTCGGCACATTCAGCGCTTCATGCAAATGCCGCTACTTTGCTAGCAGTCCCGGAGCGACTGAGTACTTTTTTAAATCCGCTCCTAGGGAACTGCAGGTAACTACTGCACGTCGGCGATAAAGATCATGGCTAAGACTTAGACGGCTGCGGCCAGACCTTGCCGCTAGATAATGCATACCATACATGACTTTTACATTGTTGCTCCTGGAGCAACTCGGGTCAACGCGTGCGAGTCATACCTGCGACGTTTGCACCTGCGGGCGAAAGGGGGAAAGCTGTTGCGAACGTACCTCGACGACGACGTCGACGGCGTGGTGACGGACATGGTCGCGCTGATCTCGTTAATCATCGGCGCGCTGCTGGATCGCTTCAGGCTAACGATCGGGCAGTCAACGTCCATGATTGTCGGGGCGGCGCGCGGCGGTCCCAGGTGTCCTAAAGCGTGATCGTGCGACGTCCGCGCGGCCGAGATGGCACATAGGAGAACCTGTGGCGCACTGGATTACACGAGAACGTCGTCGTTGTCGCCGCCGTCGTCGCCCCGGCCGCGGTCGTCGTCGTCGTCGTCGGGCCGCAACGTCGTCCCCGGATCCGTCGCGCGAGTCTCCACAACGTCGTCCCTCGCACGGGTGGTGTCGCGATCCCGGGCGCGTACGTCGTCGTCGTCGTCGTCGTCGTGGTCGTCGTCGTCGTCGTCGTCGCTCCGCCGGCCTTCGTGGCGCCCGACGCGAGCATCGAGGGTGCACCTACCCTCACCGACGAGGAAGCCAACACGCGCGCGCGTTGGTCCGGGTGGTCGACCAGCCCTTGCCCAGAGGTGATTCAACAACGCGGCCTACCCTGGGAAACTGGAAGCGAACGCCAAGCCGGAGAAACGGGCACGGCGACGGGGAGCGAGGGAGAACCGGGGGGAACTTTCGTGGAACCGAGGCCGCGAAGCTGAGTCGAGGCCGATGAGGTAGTCGAGCCGTGCGCGAAGCGGGCGAGTCTTCCCGAGCCCCGAGAAATTTTGCTGCTACTGTTGCTGGCTGCTGCTGCTGCTGCCAAGTGCTGATGCCGCCGTCGATATCATAGGCTGGACGCTGTTGTGTGTTTGTGCAGGGCGCGTGCGGCGATGCGACGTTATCGACCACCACTCTCCGTTGGCTCCAACGACATATATACCTAGACGAAGCGAGCATGAAGAGATAGCGTAAAGCTATAGTTAATTGGTACTTGGCACTCTTTGGCAGAGAAGCTGTGCGATGTACGTTTCTTTCTTTTTTCTCAAGTACTATAATAAATGGGCAATAATGCTTTTTTCGTCCGGGTACCAATTGTGCGACCCTTCCCTTAGGGTGAAAACGTGAAAAAATTTTTTTACACTCTTTTCTTGAAAATTTTCTCCATTGAAGTTAATGGAACACTCGATCGAATTTTTTTACTTTTTATCCCATATATAGAGAAAGTTATATATATCGGTATTCTGAAGTTAGCTGCGTTTCAGGCGCGCTGCATCTAGATGCTTATACATACATCGTGACTGTCGAGTCCAATAACATTGCCCAACACAGTGGACACCGGCTGTATCGTTCCACGGTGACCTGGTGGGAGCTTAAGAAGAAGCCTAACATAATGTATGATTACATTACAATTACATTGCTCCGCAATGTATGAATCAATCTAAATACATTTGTCCGAAACGTAGCTAACTTTACGCAAATTAAAAGGTCCACGCGAGAAATCGGTCCGAGTTTTTCAGGCGCCAAGAGAAACCGTGTGAGCCAATCAACTTGCAGCTTTTGCAAGAAAAGCGGCAATTTTATTGGCTATACAGGCTGATCTCGGTCGCGGCTCGCAACATACATTGCCCGCATTAACCTCGCCAGGATTTTGTAAATATATACTTATTGCACCTCGTCTCAGCGTCAATATCGCGCCGCAATCAATCCGCAAGATATCGTGCGGCAAATGATACAACATTTTCTTTCTCCGCAAACACATTTCGCAAATATACACCTCGATCGCATCTCGTCATACCGAGCGTCGTGATCCGCAAGATATTATCGCGACGGGACATAACGGCAATTTCGTCGATCGCCATCGCGCGTTCCGAAAGCTCTTCCCCGATCGCGCGCGATCAACTTCGACGACGCGGAGAGAGAGAGAGAGTTCAAATACGCCGCGTTACTCCAATTAAGAGGTATTCCCGACATCTCGAAGACAGTCGAAGAGTGTCCGCGTCTCGTCCTTCGAAAAAAAAAAAAAAAAAAAATCCCATCGACTCCGTCCCAAAAATATGGCAACGTGATCGCCGCGGTACGTATACCTCCGACAAATCGCCGTCCGTCGCACCGTGATCGTGTCATAATCATAATTTGCCGGGGCACGTATACAGCCGCGTCGCGAGTCCCGCCGGAAAGGTCCGGTCGCGCCTGCTGCTCGCCCGGTTTCCCCGCCGCGAGAGATTTCGGTCTGTCTGTGTTCACGGTTTCCCGACGGCGTGGCTTCTGCCACGCCAATCGGGTCAAAACACACACACAGGCGCGCGGGCATAATATAACCTCATCGGCCCGCCTCGGCCCCGACCTCCCGGTGAACGATGCCGACTCCCGCACCGCTCTCGACCGTCGCCGAGTCGCGCCTCGATCGTCGCCGAGCGACGGCGAGGACGACGACAACGACGACGGCGACGGCACTGCTGTGGCGGTCGCGCCTCTCGCCAGCTCGCCGATCTCCATTCCGACCTCGGCGTTGATTTTCGCGACCTTCGAACTTATAGATCCTTTGTAGAGAGATCCGCGTCGTGCTCCATCTCGACGGATCGCGCGCCCATCGGCACGATGACGGCGGTAAAAGTTCCACTCGCGTCGGCGGAAGAAAAATCGCGGGATTCCCCGATGAAAATCAATAACGTTGATTCCTAATTTTTCTCGAATCGTTGCACAGATCGTTCGTCAGCTGCCGCTCTCACGATGGACGTCAACGTTGGCGACAACGACGACGTGTCCTTCCGCCCGGGGGAGATGTTTGACAGCTACGAGGAGCTGGAGCAGAAGCTGGACAGAGTGTCGAGGCACACCCTGGTGCATTACTGGCGACGGGACAGCAGAACCGTCAGCGGGGCTCATATGAAAACCGCGCGGCCGATTAGCGAGCGACTCAAGTACTATTCCGTCAAGTATGCCTGTATCTACGGCGGTCAGAAGTTCCTCCCACGCGGGGCTGGCAGGAGACAATCTCAGTGAGTCCAATCGTTTCCCTCGAATGATGCATATTGATGACACATTGATATCAGTATGCCTAGCTTCGACACGATTTATCTTATTTCTACATTATCGCTTGGTGTTCCACAGGTCCATACGAACAAATTGTCCAGCTCACATTATGGTCAGGGCGTCTAAAGATGGCACAAAGCTAGAAGTGACCAGCGTTAATAACGAACACAATCACGAAATTTCAGAGGTATATTTCAGCAATTTGTTTAATAATTTTAAACATAAAATTCCTTAGTCATTAGTAGGGTTATTACTTTTGATAACTTCAAAGATTCGGAGCTTCGCAACAATTCGATTCTTTGAAGTTAACTCCGAGCGTTCAAAGTTTAAGGTGCTTTCAAAGTCTCGAATGTCGAAATCTTCGAAGCAAATCAATAATCCTAATCAATAAAACTAGTAACAGAATCGAAAGAGAGATTACATGCAAAAATACATTGAGAACATAGAAAGAGCTTTCCGTCTTACTTTTAAGTAAAAAGTTTCACTCTTGTCCTGTCTCGCAATTTTTCATGCTTCAATGTATTAGATTTTAAAAATAGTGTCTCGTGAAATAGGATTTGTTTAAGAGGCTCCCTCAGGAGAGGAAGCTTTGCGGTGAGATTAAGCAAGAGGTGCAGGATCTAATGCAGTTGCACATCGATCGTAAGAGACTGAAGGAGTACGTGCGATTGCGCACCAATAAGGTACTGCGATCCAAAGATCTGTTTAACATAGCGGCGGCTAATAGACAGAAGAAGGACATCCCGCCGGAACGAGCGTATCAGTTACTCGAGAAGATTCGCAATATCGAGAAGATGCAGGCCAGATGTGGTAGAAAGATGTATTCCGAATCCGAGGACGAGATAGCGCGGACCATAAAAAGGATAAAGAAGGAGCATGAATCCGCTTGGAATCAGGACGTGAGGACACGCGCTTATATTCATTTTTCTTTCCGTTCGTCGCTGGTATTGTAAATTTGAAAGAATCCTCTCGCCTCAGGGATTGTCGACGGCGGAGTTGGAGGCGGGCGAGGGAAACGACGGCGAGGATTCTTACGGCGGTCAACTGACGCAGGAGGAGGTGGTCGACGAGATCGACGCGAACGAGGGCGAATTGCTGAGATCGAACAACGAGGGCGACATAATAGCGGCCGACGAGGAGATAGTGGGTGAGCTGGTGATGGAGAACGGCGATCCGTCGGTGATAGTCGAGTCCATCGTCAACGCGGACGGTTCAGTTTTCGTCGACGAGCGGGAGTTCAACAGCTACTGCGACAATCACCTGTCGCACACGGTGGACGACAGCCAGTCGCCGAAGCCGCGTGGTAACTTAATTTTTGTACTAATTCAACACAGGGTTGCCACAGACCTGGAAAACCGGGAGAACCTGGAAGAGTCGAGGAAAGATATAGTAAAGCCTGGAATTTTGAACTTT
The DNA here is from genome assembly GCF_000956235.1 of Wasmannia auropunctata. NCBI lineage: Eukaryota > Metazoa > Arthropoda > Insecta > Hymenoptera > Formicidae > Wasmannia > Wasmannia auropunctata. The sequence goes on along the minus strand of NW_012026819.1, from coordinate 454,067 downwards.
GCTCACAATTTTTTTAAAAGGATCATTTGTTTTATCGAAACTCAATTTTTGTACAATGTTTTTGTATGTATTGCTTTTTTGATTCGAAAATCTTTTTTTTAGAATTAAACAATAGACAATAACAGAATGAAATGGTTTTGTATGAAAATCGAAAAAATTTTCGGAATTTACGATTTTGTTCGAGACTTCTCTCTGTTATCGCAATCGCAAATATTCTGAATATTTAGCGATATTAAAAAAAATGTCTATATAAGAATCTTTTTGCTTTTACCACTGAGTTTTTGTCTGGTCTCCAAGCAACGGAAAATTCAGTTATACCAAAGGAATTTTTTTCTGTAGTTTAATGCACAACATCAATGTCAAAGCAACAATGTCAAAGCGATGTTAAAAATTTGTTGGCCTGAATTTGCATTTGGGATTATATTATGTTATTAAACTTCTAAATTTATGTTGTTTCTAATAATATAAGTTACCTTTTTTGTAATATGTATATCTTTTAAAATTAAAATTTAGAATTATATATTTGATATTGATCATGGAAAATTTTTCACTGTTGTCTGGAAATCATGAAAAAGTCAGGGAATTTCAAAATTTATTTTTTGTGGCAAGCCTATCAACAGTATATTTGTCGCACAATCGAAATGAGTCAAAGGAGTATACTTTATATGCATTAGTTCTAGATATAGAAACAATCACCTCCACCACCGTCATCGAGAAGATCGCGAAGGAAACGTCCGCCTCGCCCAATGACAAATCGCAAGCCGACTCCCTAACGCTTCAACAATCACCGAAGTCACCTGGCAGCTTCCAAGAGACAGACTCGAGGATTTGGATTATGAAGGAGTGCAACTCGATGGAAACGGAACCGGAAAGCGGGCCCGAGAGCGAGACGAACGTGATCAAGCCGACCTCGGCGATGAAGCCGGACGCGGAGGCGTCCGAGGCCCTGCTGTCCGACGATACGAGCCATCAGCTGCTTCAGGAGCAACTGGCGGTGTTGCGCGCCGAGAAGGGCAAGCTGTACCACGAGACGGAGATGCTGAAGCTGAAGAAGGACAAGCTGAAGCTGCAGATCAATTGCTACTCGAACGAGATAAAGAAGCAGGAGATGGAGAGGGAGAAGCTGAGGCTGGAGATCAAGCTGTTACAATCCAAAGTCATGGAGGACACGAACGATGTCTCCCACTACATTTTCGTGCCCTGAACCCTCTGACTCTGTTGTAAAGTGACTGTAAATAATATATTGTTTAACGAAATCTGCATTTGCGCGTGAATATTATGAAAATAAGTTGTATATATTGAAACATATGTTATAATCGATCATTGAAAGAGATCTGTTATGAATTCGTGTTGGAACACAGTAAAAAAGAAGCTTGTTAATAATTTTTAACAAGGAACGAAAGTTATTTCTCGTTGGAGGCATGTGATAGATAAGCTGTAATTGCATAAAAATATCAATTTCATTGATTTTGTTACGATATTAATTTACGAGTGTCTTCCTTTTTTCAATTAACACATTGAAACATTCTTATTACATTCTCAATTTTGCAATTTTGTAACTTGTGAAAAACACAACTGATATTTTTACTGCAAATCAACTAACTTCATACAGCTCTTTGGCATCTTGTCAAATATTTTCGTGAGATTTAAAAACTTTGATTTAAATTAATTTGACAAAAATGCACTTGATTTTTATGAGTTTTCTAATCTCATAAAGTAATTTGAAGACTTCTGTTCTCACTTGATATTTACAAGTTCTCGCGAATTATATAGCAATTCTGAAGAATTCTAAAATTTCAGAGGTATATTTTAACAATTTGTTTAATAATTTTGAATATAAAATTCTCGTGAGATTAAAAAATTTTGATTTAAATTAATTTGACAAAAATACACTTGATTTTTATGAGTTTTCTAATCTCATAAAGTAATTTGAAGACTTCTGTTCTCGCGAATTATACAGCAATTCTGAAGAATTCTAAAATTTCAGAGGTATATTTTAGCAATTTGTTTAATAATTCTAAATATAAAATTCCTGTTGCTATAAGCAGGCCAGTTACTTTTTGAACTTCGAAGATTCGGAGTTTCGAAAGAATTCGAATCTTTCAAGTTAACTCCTAGCTCGCTCGTTTTATGTAAAAATTCTAAAAAAAAAAAAGTATAAATTATAATTTCTAAGAAAAATTTTCGCCAGGGGCGAGCTGCAAGTAGTTCGTCGATTGTTTCGCGATTAAATCATCTTAAAATTTAGATTCGAACGTGCCGCCACTGCCGGCCGTTGTTCCCACCTAACGCCGCGTATGTATATCGGCGGTCGGGACAGATGGCAGCAGGCACCCCAGTGGCCGTCCGCTACTCCGCTCCATGGTTCTCGGGTTCTCCTCATTTTCCTGGACCGCGCCGATCGGATCACACCAACGGCATCGTAATTGTCGCGACACGACTCACCCGACGAACGTTCGACGATGCTGAGACCTCTGCTGCTTTTGTGTTGGGCCGCGACGATTGTGTCAGGTAAAAACAGAGTACTCGCGACCTGGTTCGCCGTCCCCGGTGGCCGCCGCGCGGCGACGCGCACACAGCTGGCCGCGCCAGGAACGTATACACATTACCGTTCGCACGGCGATGTCGGCGACGTCTCGTCACCGTCCGTCGTCGCCGTCATCGTCGTCGTTGATCTCTCGCGATCTCTGCCGCGACGAGAGAAAGAGAGAGAGAGAGAGAGAGGGGGGGGGACGAGAGAGACGAACGACAAGGGGGATCCCGCGACCCAGGAGTCACGCTCGCGGCCGCTTCGGGGATTAATTGCGCATTCCGAATTCGCCGGAAGCGCCATGATGAGGCGGACGGGACGGGGCACCTTCCGATCCTCCTCGGAACGAGGATTTTGTTTTTCCGCGACGATGACTCGAGTGCAGCCGCACTCACGCCTCGCCCCGCGCTGCGCCGCCCCGACGATCGTAACGTTTTTAAAACAAAAGCGGTTACTCCGCTGCACGCGCGCGCCCGAGTAGGAGGATGCCAGAGATCGTGTGTGTTATGTTACGCGATAAGGATTATCGCGTGTCTAGGGGGGAGAGGGGAGGGATAGGGGGGAGAAAAAAATCCGTGTCGCGGACTTAATCGGTCACTACGACGCGCCGCTATCTTCTAAATCCATCGCCGCGTGAATTCAAAATTGATTCCGGAAATATGTTGTACAATGTTGCCGCAGTAAGTGTTGTAAGATTTTATCATTGTTTTTCTTTCGTTGAACTTTGCCCCCCTCTTTGTTTGGCGGCTCTCTTTATTTCTCATACAATTTGCGTCCGAAATGACAGGCGGCATGAATCATTCAAGGAGTTAGCAAACACGAGGTATTTAATTATAACGTTCTATACCGTAGATGAATGTTCAACGACGTGTCTATCTCGGGCCGTATTTTCGAGCTTACCAAAGATATGCCTTTTGAACTGCAACGTATGACTTCGGGGTCTATTTTTAGACGGAGATCCACTTTTTCCTTAAGCTCCTTGCCTAAAAGCCCCCTCGTTGACGAGAGGCGAGAGGTCTTGATGGCCGCAGGTGAATCGCCCCGAATGAATATATAATCACTGTGTAATTTTAACAGCTGGCGGCCAGTTAGGTGGCATCAACAATGACACAAATGTTCCTGCCAATTCGGCGAGCAGCAATCCAAGTTCTCAGACAACGTTGTTTGTTCCGCCTGAACCGAGCGTAGAAATCGATAAGTCGGCAACTGTATCCCCGGCTAAGGACGAGCATACGACAAACGATACCTCGGAAACGTCAGAAGGCATTCCACCGGCAAGGACTACGACTACGACTACAACTACAACTACAACTACAACTACAACTACAACTTCGAAGCCAACCACAACCGTGCCGACTACGACCACAACCAAGTCGACTACTACCACCACAGCCAAGCCTACCACCACGACCGCTGTTCCCACAACGCCGGCGCCGCCGACCCCGCTTCCTCCGCCGAGCACCGAGAAGTGGATGGTCAAGGAGAACAACACGCTTTGCATTATCGTTCAAATGGCTGTGCAACTCAATGTTTCTTACATCAGCGCTAATAACATGGTAAGCAGAAACCAAGTTCACGATTGTACCATGTGAATGTCGTACAAGAGTCGTTGTTAGAATTTTTGACACGAGTATTTGAAAAATTCGTATTGCGTAAAGCCCCCAAACTTGTTTTCGTCGTTCGTGCATATAGAAATACAGTGGCGATCGATGTGTTACTGTTTCAATTCCGTTTTCGCAGACCCTTCACAAGGCGCTGGACGTGCCCAACAACACTACCGCGAAAAGTGCAGGGAATTGCGGTAAAATCGAGCAGAACCTGACGCTGACGTGGGAATCGCAGAACAAGACGGCCATGAACAACTTCACGATTCATTTCGTAAAGAACGAGACTGAAAAGCATTATTCTCTTCATCACCTCGAGATCTCCTTGGCGGCCGACGAATTCCCGAATGCCGAATCAAGTGCGCGTTTTATCTATCCGCGCGATTTCAAGCGCATTGCACTTTGAGCCTGCATATTTTTTCTCTACGACGAACTTTTTCCTTCTCCTCAGATAAGACGGTGACTCTGGTACATGTGGCACCGCAATTCAAGACTGGATTGAGCAACTCGTACAGATGTATCAAGGAACAGCAGCTGGACTTGACCCGCGAGAGTAGCAACGTGACTGTGGGGCTTCTGAAAGTGACCAATTTGCAGTTCCAAGCTTTCCGGGGTGATAACACTACCGTTTTTGGCCTAGGTGGGTGCCCGACACTTTTTTTTTCGTTATCTTATCGCTCGTAACAAGATTGTTCTCTACGTCGATATTTTGTGTGCCTACGAAACTCATTTCCTGTTTTTCTCTTTGTTGTTTCTCTAGCCAAAGACTGCTCGTTCGACACGCCCGACATCGTTCCCATAACTGTGGGCTGTGCGCTGGCGGCCTTGGTGGTAATCGTATTGATCGCATACCTCATCGGCCGCAGACGAAGTCAGGCCCGCGGTTACCTTAGCATGTAAGCCGAGAGTTCCGTGAGGTTTCCTTCTCTCTATTTCCCCTCCCCCCCCTTTTTTAAATCGTTAAACTGATTTTTTTTTTTATACGATTCTCCGTCCGAACGGAGCTTCGATTGTCTTATTGAGAATCTATGTAGCTGTACTTTTTGTGTTCTATAGCCACGAGGGCTGTGACACACATGTTAAGAGGAAAGAAAAAATAATATAGTTTATACGTTTGTAAAGTTATCCGCGCTCGCGTGCGGCAATATTAGAAAAAGAAAAAAAAATAGATACGTATCGCAAGGCGGTTAAAAAAAATAACGATACAGGGTGGATGATTCCGTGGAGCAACGTGCTTCGCGTTCTACAAGGGCAAATACTCTCCAATAAGTACGAATTTGACATGGTTAAATCGCGACAGAGAGAAAGAGAGAGATCTGCATCGTATCTGCGCTGCTCCACTTTTGACTGGCAGCCCGGATCGTTTGATTTTTCCAAAAAAAACGTAGCCTGATTCATTGAAACGGAATTGGAATGAGTAAAATTCTGATCGATAATGTATAGCCATGTTAGATGTCCGTGCGCTGGATTCGCAGCTTGTAACGGGACGCGTCATAACGCGAGATATATATATATTTTTTTTTATCCGTTCTCCTTTTTTCTTTCTTTTAAAGGAACATTTACCTGACTTTAATTACCGCGATACGATAAACCGCCTTTACTCTACATCCATACTTAATGCATACGTCGATATGTGTTTCCGTTACATTCGTACTCTCGAATTCTTTTTATTAAACTGTACTGTGAAGTAATAGCAGTTGTGTTTATATAAATATAGCCCTATAGGTATGCGTGTGTGAGTGTATCAGAATAGTATGAAGGAGCACGAGCTTCGTTGGTGTTAAAAGGGTTTTGAGCTTCACTTTAAGTGGGCATAAACCACCGAACGCTAAATTAGACACTATAAATAGTGCAATCTTTTAGGTGTGTAAAAAAAAAAAGGTATTAGTTTACAGAGCAAAACGGAGTTGAATAAAACGGAAAATAAAACGTAACATCAAAAGTAACAGCTCAACTAATGTAATGTGCAAAATTTTGGGAAAAAAAAATTTTGTCTCCCCCTTCTCCCCTCCGATAAACGTTTGGATATTGTTTAATGTAAACGATAGTCTTGGAAGAGAATATACACTATACTGCTTATAGGAGCACTGATGATTTTTAAAGAAACGTGCTCTCGCGCTTTACGCCGCGGCTGTTATTAGGCTTCGAAGGCGGTTTCGACGGTTTTACCTAAATGTAATAAGATAAAACGCAAGGGTAACGAAATCTGACGTTTGTATTAAGAGAGAAAAAAAAAAGGGAAAGCAAATGGGATTTCGAAGTTTAACACGGAGTTTCTCTAGCGTGTGCACCGTGCTGCTTCATAAGTACTATATTACGACAAGACTGAACGACGAGTAGTGAGATGAGGAAGTGGAGGGCAAAAAAAAAAGTAAAGTAAAACAAATTAAAGTAACTGAATAAAGCGTTGTACATAAAACAAGGTAGTCGTACTACTTTTGGATTACGAATGCATATGTATTGCAGCTAGGCGACATCCACATTATCAACAATAAAATATTTCAAGGATACACTCTGATGTTTCTCTTAAATTACGTTCTCCATGTTTTCGCTCCAAATTTTCTCATCTTCCCAACACTTTCAGATCTAATTAAATCGCAAAAATCGTAAATATCGAAATGATTCGGGATAGAGCTGCTTGACACAGAGAGCATCTCCCGTCGCCATGCTTACTCCTGAATTATTCGAGATTTATCGTTATCACGTTTCTACTGAGCTAAATATAATAACACAGGCGTTATCAGAGTTATGATCGACGAGATGCTATGAAAAACACTCTTGTGCGTTTTAGCGTGGTCGTTGAAATTTAAACAATTAGCTCATAATATAACATTAATTAAACGAAGCTCGTGTCGAGTGTTGCTCAAGTGTCAAAGTGGAACGTATCCACAAGCAGGAGTAAACATGGCCGTATGCCTTTCACTGGCATTGTTCTCCGGATGCAGCGGCCCCTCCCAGATCGGCCAACATGGCACGAGCGTGACAAGTGCGGGCCTAAAATGTAAACAATACGACATGTAAACTCGTGGCATCAGCGAGCACCTCGACGGTCAACGGAGATGTACACGTTGCTGCACGGTCTGTACAAGTACCTGGTGCAAAAGGACGAGTACTTCATATTGATTTTGGGGCTCGACAATGCGGGGAAAACGGTAGGGCGTCCCCCGGAGCAATTCCTAGAGGTTATGGCGCGACAGCTGCAATTTTCGATCGACTGTTCGCAGACTTATCTGGAGGCGGCGAAGACGAAATTCACGAAGAATTACAAGGGTATGAATCCGAGCAAGATCACGACCACCGTAGGCCTCAACATCGGCAAGATCGACATCGCCGGGGTGTCCTTCAACTTCTGGGATCTCGGCGGCCAAGAGGAGCTTCAGTCTCTGTGGGACAAAGTATATACAACTAATGCACAATGCAAACGAAATTGACACACCGTCGGGTGTACCCTATATTTTCTCATTTCTTTATGGAATTACGCAATACTTCTCGTCCCGCCAATAAATGTCAACAAATGACACGCAGGATTCAACAGTATTGTTTTACATTTGCAGTATTACGCAGAATCTCACGCTGTGATTTACATCGTCGACTCGTCCGACCGTGATAGAATACCAGATTCCAAAGAAACTTTTGGTAAGACACGCACACTGACGATATTTGCGTTGTTAAATCGTTCGCAAGGTTCGAGGGACGTATATTGATATTTGCACATTGATCCGATATACACAAGATGTATCGCACCATTCCTTTTCTTTTAGATAAGGTGATATCGTCCGAGCATCTAACTGGCGTCCCGTTATTGGTACTGGCAAATAAGCAGGACGTACCTGATTGCATGGGTGTCAGAGAGGTGAAGCCGATATTCAATCAAAGTGCACACTTAATAGGTAGAAGGGATTGTATGGTAATGCCTGTTTCAGCCCTTAATGGGTAAGCAAAATTATTCCACATGATTTTTATCATGTACAGGGTAACTGTTCCTATTAGTGTGCTTTTATATTTAAACAAGTCATAAAAATAAACTGTACAAATAGACAAAGTGTTTTTTTTTATTAAGTTAATACTTTAACTTAATAAAATTTAAATAAATTGGTACAAATAAATAGACAAAATTTTTTTATTAAGTTAAAGTATTAACTTTATTTTTAATTAAAAATAAACTGATACAAATAAATAGACAGTGTTTTTTTTTATTAAATTAATACTTTAACTTAATAAAAAAAAACACTGTCTATTTATTTGTACCAATTTATTTTTAATTAAGTTAATACTTAAAAATAAACTGGTACAAATAAATAGACAGTGTTTTTTTTATTAAGTTAATACTTTAACTTAATAAGAAAACTTTGTCTATTTATTTGTACCAGTTTATTTAAATATAAAAGCACATTAAAACGTACAAGCACACTAATAGGGACAGTTACCCTAAATCCTGAGATCTTTATACAGCCTTGGCCATAAATATAAAGTAGCCTCAATTTATTGCACCTTCGTGAAAAAGGTAATAATAAAAGCCAGACTAACAAAATATTAAAATTGCTATAAAAATAAATATGATTTTCAACAAAATTGTTTTTTTTTTAATTTGTTTTTTGTCAGCTATAGAACATTTATGTCAATTTGTGGAGACTATTTATGGCTAAGGCTGACGGTATTAAATACCTTCTGCATTTATTGCATAAAGTAACAGTTTGTAATTTGAAAAAAGGGACGGAGTAGACGAAGGCATACATTGGCTGGTAGATTGCGTCAAGAGAAACAGTGATATACGGCCGCCTCGCAATCAAGACGACAATTCCTTATCTTAGCTGTGACACATTCCTATATTCTTTGGTAATTTATAATATATAAATATATAAAATACTGCGATATATATATATATATAATATATATATATATATATATAATATTAAAGCACTGTACATATTTATGTCGCATGTGTACAGGGTTTCTATGAATAAAGCACCTTTTTTTTAAATTAAATATATTATTTTAAATTAAATATTATGCTATTTTCTCCCTTTCGATGCAAAAGGAATGCATGTTAAAATCGCGTAGAAGATAGTCGTAAAATTACGATTTAAAAAAAAACACGTTTCCAAAGTTATATTAAAAGTATCGTGAAATGATTGATACTATCAGATCCCGCTAGGATCTGGATTTGTGTGAGTGTGAATGTCTGATATCAAGGTAGTCTCCGCCGAGATAAGAGATAATATGCCCACACCTTGTCCCGGTACTCTATTATGTTAGTGATAAAGAGCGTACAAGACCGATCACGCAACCTGCACCCCGTTTGATATATTGGGTTGTGATTTTTTTTTTTTCGTGCGGCGCGCGTACGTCTTTTTGGCACGTATAAGCTCCTTATTTGTTCAACATTATCGCGTAGCCATGTGGCCTTACTACGACGCCGAGGATTGGAGTGTACTGCCGCCGGAGCTCAACAGGAGGTGATTTATTCGGTTTATACATCGCTAGCAGATGGGGACGTTTATCGCCGCGTCATACGGCTGCATCTTATTTTTTTCTTCTTCGAAAATTGATACTGTGTCCGGGATGGCGTTTTAAGAAACGTCAGCGGTCAGGGGGTGGGAGGACGAGATCTGCGGGCGAGCTCGCGGCTCGTATTTTCCTGTAACCACTTGTCCGAAGTGCCAAACGTCGGCTGTGTCGATTTCGAGTTCCACTCCTTCCTCGTGGGAAGGCTCGACCGCGTGTGCCACGGCCGATGGTTTGGCCGCGTTTGGTGCTCAGACGTTGTTAAGCGTGAAATACGAAAAGTCCCGGTGTGCAAATTCCACTATAAATCCATCATTCTTTATCAGATCGCTTTGATTGAGATGTAATATACCTTGCGCCTCATCATCGGATTGTCTGTCCGCCCACTGCGGGCTGTATACCTACGGAGAAAGCAATAGGGCCATATCATTATCAGTCTTGCAATGACACTTGTCCGGGAGAGACCTGCGGCTCCCGTCGACCCGGACGGGCGCAACGTAAAATCGCGTTATCTTATCGCGCCGGAGAGGCGGAAGTGAGGATCGTGTTTTCGCGGGTTAGGAGATTACCGGAGTGGTAATTCCGGAGCGTGTCGAGGTCTCCGCTGATCGCGACGAAAATTGTTCCCTCTCGGTTGTCCTCCGCTCGACCTGCACGCGGGAAGTTCCGATCGACCTTATCGAGATCCCCCGTTTGGGAGCACACCTGCCGCTCGAAACGTCGGTCGGTGGCATTCGAATCTCGCGGCAGGTGCTGCGCAGTGCTGCCACGTTCACGGCGTTCCCTGCCCCCGGGCCTCGACGGAGGAGGCGACTACTCTCGCGCGCGAGGAGTCGAGTGTGCGGCCGCGAGGAGGTTAGGACACACGTCGCTCGTTTCCGGAGGGGGGGGAGGGTCGAGGTGCGAAGTCGCGCGTTTTCCCGGTGGAAAGTCCCTAACGCGACGTCGGTTCGGTGACGACGACGTCGTCGACGACGGCGACGACGGCCATCTTTTGAAGCTCGAGTCCTGCACGGAGTACACGAAATTCCGCGCGCGACCTGTCGTCGACGAGGCGGACAGGAAAGAGAGAGGGAAGGAGAGCGAGAGAGAGGAAGTGAGAAAGAGTGAAAGGGCGAGAGAGAGAGAGAGAAGAGGAGAAAGGGAGAACACGTCGTTAAGGCGGCTCGGTTATCGTCGCGCGGGCGGACCAGACCAGCCAGGGTGCCAGTGTGTGCGGTCCGTGTGGTTTGACGGCCGTGTGGGTAGGGACTCGGGCGCAAGCGGGGCTCGCGGGACTAGCGAGCGACCACCAGTCACCGCCTTCACGGGACTCGACGAGCGCCGCCGCCGCCGCCACGACGGTAACGTATCCACGTAGTCGTCGCCGCCGTCCCCCGAGTCTCGACGGGAGAGAACCGATAACGTCGGACGACCGGTTGGCCGTCTCGAGAGCACCTCGAGCACGCCACCGCTGCTGGACGGAGCGTGGAGCGTGAGGGAAGGGGGAGGGGGAAGGAGGTGCACGGGACTCGCGTTCGCCGAGGACACTCGCGGCGGTCGGTCCTCCTTCGAGCGCGCCGACTTCACGGCGGTCGCTCGATCGTTCCATCCTCGTCGTTCCCCGCGTCATCGTCGTCGTCATCGTCGTCGTCGTTGTCCGTAATGTAAACACGCGCGGAGCGCGACCGTGCTCCAGAGGGCAGATCGCGGACAGGCGAGAGAGAACTCCCGTTGTAGTCGGTCTGGCGCGCGGCGAGTCAACACGTCACGCAGGAAGTCGTTGGCTAACAAGTTGGCTTCCCGACGCGGATTCGCGGCGACGTTCACGACGGTTGACGCTGGCGCGCGCTCCCCGAGCGGATACGCCACGGTGACGTCCACGGCGGAGGAAGGTCCTCCTTCCACGAGGGTCCGCTCGACGTTCCGACAGCCGCGGGCTGACCCTCGGCGATCGACTCCTCCTCGCGACCCCCTCTTTTTTTTTTTTTTTTTAATATATACATATATAAGCTGGCCGTGTTTTGCAACACGTCGCCGTGGCCGAGATTCTCGCGCACGAATGAGAAACACATCACGCTCCGGTTAGATCGCTATCTCGTGCTCCTCGCGACTCGCCGATGCGTCCCGAGACCGGTAACGTTTCTCACGCTCCTCGCTACCACCTGAACGGTACTCGCGAAATGTCGTCCTAATGTCGTCCGCATGTCCACAGGGCCTTGAGAACCGATGCCCTATTTAGGAAAGCGCACTTTGGAGCTGCTCTCTTGCATTCCGCCTTCTCAATCAAATTGCGTTCAGATTTAGTAGAGCGTACAAATTGTGTGCTGATCGTGACACAGCTGTCGATTATTTGGACTCATGAGCTCTCAATTAAGGTAATCTCGATGATGATATTATCTTTCTCTTTCTAAGTGGCTATTAGATTTTTTATAAAAGTGGTTATGTCACTTAAGGATGCTTATTCTGTAATCCTTAATGATGTCATTATTGAACGACTGTCGTCAGTGAATAGTAATTTTTCTCATTTTATACAAAATAGCGACAAAGTTTTTGTAAGTTCAATATCTGAAGGGACGTTGAACTTACGGCAATTTTGTTACCATTTCGTTGTTAATAAATAATGTATCATTTATAGAAGAGGAAAAATTACTAATCGTTCGATAATATCATTAAGAATTACAGAATAGAGCCCAAAATTGAATTTAATAGAAAATTTGGTTTTACGAATTTATCAATTTTTATTTTCTTTTCATGTTTCCTCACGTGCGATTAAAGATAATTACAATCATGCGCTTGTATGTTAATTTTAATGAAGTACACAATTATCTTGCTGCGGCGATGAGAATATATCCATCAAACGAACGAGAATTTTAAATAAAGGATACTTGTGAAGGCGGTATGCAAAGTGAGTTGTCAAGAGCTGCAAAGTTCCTTTATGATGAAATAGGGCAGAGTGTTAGAATACGTACGAAATATGAACCCAAGTTCTAACTCTCATTGCGGCATGAGAGACCTGCAGTCTGTTCACACATGTTGCTTCGGTTTAGATTTGACCCATTAATGCGGTATGGCACTAACACGTTGTATATTTGTATAATATTGTTGTCGTCCTGTGTCCACTAGGAGGATAGCAGAGCCCGTGTTTTGTACTCGTCTGCGCTTGGTTTTCCTTGTGAAGTTTGTGGCATAGGTTCGGAGCCGCAAGTCGAGAAACGATGAATGCCTCAGAACATGGGTAAATTCATAATCATACAGTCTCACTCGTGTATAGTGTACTGGATAATTTCAAGCTCGTACGGATAGTAATGAGACAGCGAAAGAAAAATCATATCATCTACGTTTCTGAGAGTATTATAATTGAAAAAAAAAAAACAACAAGACAGCAGCATCTGATAAAGCATTTTTATATTGATTATGAAGATATCTTATAATGAGAACGTTTAATGCAGAGATGTAGCTTTTACTTTTCTGTCTTACGCTGCAAGATATGAAATTGATTGCAGTAAGGCTAGGCGTTGTATAAAACAAGTGTCATTGCACGATAAGTTTCATGTAGATTCGGCAGGTAGGAGTGCTAACGGTCGTAAAGCCGCATGGGTGTGTACTTTTTCAGGTTTAACCCAGCCTTTAACATGGCCTCCATAAAGCAGGCTTTCAATGAGGCTGTGGAAAGAGGTAGGTGTATTGTTAATTTAACTGACTCACAATGGCTGTAATAGCTAATCATTGGAACATCTGATTCTGCCTGTTTGTAGATTCCTCTCTCACACGAGATTAATTGAATTGTGTTTTAAAGATGTCAAATAAAAATTTTCATTCTCATATCTTAACTCGTGTAAACAGAATTAATTTTGAAGTATTTTTTATACTTTGACCATATCTTCAAAAATTTGTACGTTACGTTTTTTTTTTTTTTTTTTTTTACGTTGCGATAACATATTAATGTACGAAGATATTTGCAAGTGGAATCAGCGGTTGCCAAAGATAATGTCAATTTATACTGATAACTTTTTCACACTTCGAAAGTCTCGACAGTTAGGATGCCTGCCCCGACGCGGCTGAGGGATCTGATTAGGCAAATACGGGCTGCACGAACGGCCGCGGAGGAGAGGACGGTCGTGAACAAGGAATGCGCGTACATTCGCTCGACGTTTAGGGAAGAAGACAGCGCGTGGAGGTGTCGTAACATCGCCAAGTTACTGTACATTCATATGCTGGGGTTTGTATCGACTTATTAAATCACCGTGATTCGATATTACCGAGAAGATGTTACTAAAGGTGGCGTGTTAATGACCTGTTTCAGGTATCCGGCGCACTTTGGTCAATTGGAATGTTTGAAGCTCATCGCGTCGCCCAGATTCACCGACAAGCGGATCGGTTACTTGGGGGCCATGCTGTTGCTGGACGAGCGGCAGGACGTGCATCTCCTGATCACGAATTGTCTGAAAAAGTAACGTGTCTCGCGCTCTCTCTATTTCGGATGCCGGTAAAAGAAAAACGAGAGACTCAACCGTCTCTTCCTCCCGTTTCTGTTTCGCACAGTGACTTGAACAGCTCCACGCAGTTCGTCATCGGTCTGGCGTTGTGCACCCTCGGCGCGATCGCGTCGCCGGAAATGGCGAGGGATCTCGCGTCGGAGGTGGAGAGACTGATGAAGTCACCGAACGCGTACATCCGGAAGAAAGCGGCGCTCTGCGCCTTTCGGATCATCAGACGCGTGCCGGAGCTGATGGAGATGTTCCTGCCGGCCACCCGCAGCCTGATCACCGAGAAGAATCACGGGGTCCTCATTACCGGCGTCACCCTCATCACGGAGATGTGCGAGAACAGCGTCGACACGTTGAATCACTTCAAGAAGGTATATCCGAGACACTTGCCCGATACGCCGCGTAGCTCGGGGATTCGATTGTGCATCACACAACTTGGTGAAAATTTCAAAAGTGATCCAATTCTAAATATTTATAATTCTAAATAATTATAATGGAACTAAATATTCCAGTAAATTCGCTTGTTTTTCAATTTTTTTTTCAATTTTTAACCAAGTTGTGTGATGCACTCTCGAACATTTTGAAACAGGTTTTTGTAGGACGTGTCATAAATCTACCCGTCCGCGGCTCAAGTCCGTATTCTTATCTCACTTTTATCTATAAATAATTCATTTACTTCTGAGATTCTATAACACTCAGACAGTAATATAAACTGTCTGTAATTGCGCATTTATCAGTGAAAATGAGGTATGAGTACGGATCGTAGTACTGCACATTACATAACAGATGATTGATTGTATACGATCTATCTAGTATGGCCGATGTCGAGCTAGATAGTAGTGGAGAAACCCGTTAAAAAAAAAGTATCTAGTGCATAGCGGAATTATTTATTAGGAACTGAGGCTTGTGTTCGTTAGATAATTACGATCCATTAGCAGTAGTGACGGAAAAGAATGCAGTCTTAATTCTCTATACGAGCACAGATACGCGACAGCTGATTGAAAAAATATTTTATTGATATTACGTATTAAATGTATTGCACCACGGATTTTTATCAATCTACAAGTATCAGGAAAAGACTGTTTTTCTGCGCTTTATGTTAATACAATATCGAAATTTCAAACACGTTCTTTCATTTACATTTGTAATCATGCTTTAAGTAGATTCTAAACAGCTTCGTTAAAAAACGAATGTAGACATGTAGGCGAGGTTTCTCTTCTATCTTTCTTTTTTTTTTTTAAATATACAATAAGGGCAATCGTGCAATATTTTTTATGAAATTAACGTCTTCGAATTTATCACGTGAGCAAATGTAATACAAGCGTTAATTGTTTTTCTTAGGAAAGCGGCCACCGTGAGGTAATATAAAAAGTCCTTCTGCGTCTTTGCATGTATATGTTTATATTATTCACAGACTCCATTCTTTTCTTTTACTTTGTCCGAAATAGATTTTGAAAATCAAAATTGCCAAAACCAAAATTGTCTACCTTGCTATTTTTAAGTTTTGGTTAAAAATATCCAACAATTTATATCGCACTTAAATGCACTTTTTATAAACATGAATTTTTTTTCGTTAGAAATAATTATTATATATGTGTATATAAAGATATTACTATAGTAATAATTATGTAATTATATAATTCATGTAATTAGTATGATGACATTCTTTTCTACAATTGCATGTTTATCTCAGCTTTGTTCATAGAAATGGAATTATCTATGTTTTATCGTATATTTAACTAAATAATCTGTAAGCAATCTATACAGTTTACAATATCGATATAATTAGCATCCGAGAGAATTACTCTTAATAAATAAATCGATCAAGGCTCTTCGGATATTATTCGGAAACGATAGATAGATGCTTGTTTTGTATTTTGTCATGAGAATGTACGTACTTACATTCTCGTCGCGGGAGAGACGTTTGCTCTGTCTCGATCTTATTAGTCTTATTAGATATTGCTCTAATAGATGTCTAGTCAAGTTGGGAGTTTACAGCGACCGTCTTCGGGATTAAATGGAGATAAAGAGAGGTCTCATTTCAGATCGTGCCAAATCTCGTGAGAATCTTGAAGAACCTGATCCTAGCCGGATACTCGCCCGAGCATGACGTATCCGGGGTGTCGGATCCGTTTCTTCAGGTGAAGATACTGCGTCTCCTGCGCATACTGGGACGCAACGACGTCGACGCGTCCGAAGCCATGAACGACATTCTTGCTCAAGTCGCCACGAACACGGAAACCAGCAAAAACGTCGGTAACACGATACTCTACGAGACGGTGCTATCGATCATGGACATCAAGTCGGAGAGCGGGCTTCGCGTCTTGGCGGTCAACATACTCGGCAGATTTTTACTGAATAACGACAAGAATATCAGATACGTGGCCCTGAACACGTTATTGAAGACGGTTTACGTGGACACGAGCGCGGTGCAGAGGCATCGATCGACAATTCTGGTATAAAATATTCACTTGCGGATTTCCCTTTTTTTTACGAGCGCGAAGATAAAGGTTGTTCGATTTGCGATTAATATTCTCACGCCGTATTTCAGGAATGCCTGAAGGACCCGGACGTATCGATCAGAAGGCGCGCGATGGAGCTGAGCTTCGCGCTCGTGAACGCCAACAATATCAGGAACATGATGAAGGAGTTGCTCCTGTTCTTGGAACGCGCCGATCCGGAGTTCAAGGCCCAATGCAGCAGCAACATCGTAATGTCCGCGGAGAGATTCGCCCCGAACAAACGCTGGCATCTCGAGACGCTCTTCAAAGTGCTCGTCGCGGTGTGTACTTTTGCGGGATTACGATGTGAGACACGTGGACGGATGCGAGAGAGTTTATCGAATTCCGTTTAATTTTCAGGCTGGTAATTACGTGCGAGACGACGTGGTGGCGTGCACGATACAATTAATTTCGGAGACGCAGCCGCAGCAGGGCTATGCCGTCAGCGCGCTGTGGCGCGCGTTAGAAAAGGACACGTCCGACAAGCAGCCCTTGGCGCAAGTTGCCACGTGGTGCATCGGCGAGTACGGCGATCTGTTGCTGTACAGTCCGCCGTCGGAAGATGCCGAGACTCCGATCAATGTAAGTTCAGCTGCAGCCACAGTAGTACTCGCATAGAAAGATCTAATGCTAATGAAGCGTTTAAATAACCTTTTTTTCTGTTTTGATTATATTTTTTTTCTTAAAAGCCGTTTGTTACATTTTGCTTAGGTATATGCATGAAATTGTTTTATTTAATGATTTCTCAATTTTCCTTATCAGTTGACGGAGGACGAAATCATCGATGTGTATCAAAGGCTACTCTGGAATCCGCAAAACACTGTGGTCACGAAACAGTACACCTTATTGTCCCTCACGAAATTGAGCACGAGGTTCCAGAAAGGTCACGAGTTAGTATTGCTTTCAATCATTCATTGTTATCCATATATAGCCTTGGCCATAAATATACAGCACCCTCAATTTATTTTTTTCGGAAAAAACTTGGTAATAATTTCTTGGTTATAAGAGCCAAAGAAAAAAAGAATAAAATTTTGAAATAGATATAAAAATAAATATTTTTCAATAAAACTTTTTTTTAATTTTTTATATATAGGACGTTTATGTTTTTTAATTTGTGGGGGATGCTTTTTACTTATGGCCAAGCTGTATCTATATACGAGAGATCTCTATCCACATACAATCGCAATATTCACTCAATTGTCTGTTATTGCAGGAAAATCCGTCAGATCATAGATACGTTTGGTAGCAATTTGCATATCGAATTACAGCAAAGAGGTATCGAGTTCTCGCAGCTGTTCCGAAAGTACGATCACCTGCGGCCCGCGCTGCTCGAGAGAATGCCGCCGATGGAAACCGCGCGGCCGCAGGCCAACGGTATCATAGGCATGGTGAACGGCGAGCCGGAACCGGAGGACGAGAAGTCCGCGGCTCTGGAACCGACCACGACTACATCCGATTCAGTAAGCGCATATACATATTGTATACCTCTTAATATATCGCCGCGTTGATATAAAAGTGACACGAGTGAAAAATTATCATTTTCGAAATAATAAAAGGAAATCGAAACCTGAGGACTTCAGGAGTCCTTCCAGACTTTTCTCGTTTTAATTATAAATATAAGCTAAGAATAACATAAAAGATTCCTAATAAAAATAAATAGATTTTGCAATATGCTAACTTGAAAAAGGAGCTCTATCGGTATCTCATATTCTTTTTTTTTTACAATTTTGCAGAGTGCACTTTTAGACCTACTTGGAACTACGGATGTAGGAGTGACGATGCCGGCGGCGGCGACGACCAACAAAAATTCTTCGCCGAGTTCGACCGCGTTAGCGCATAATAATGACCTGCTGGATTTGCTCGGAAGTCTGGATTTGAATACGCCCACGACGCCTGTCGCTCCCACGCTACCACTTCAACCGCAGGCGCCGTCCACACCGATGTTCAGCCCCACCAGCAATAGCAACTTCTTAGTAGACGGACTGCTCAGTACTCCGTCGGTGCAAAACATCGGTTCGTGGGATTTACGATGTCATCGATTTATTGCTTAGCGTGTAAATCATACAGTCATGATTCGTTGTTTACAGAACTACCGAGCATGGCGGTATTGGACAAATCGGGGCTCAAAATAACGTTCAAATTGGAGAGACCGCCCGACATCCCCGATCTGTTAGTCATAAATATGCTGGCTCAAAACTCCGGAAGCACCACTTTAACCGATTTTCTGTTTCAAGCAGCAGTTCCTAGGGTGAGACACGATACATATACACATTTACGATTTGTCGTGCATCAAAAACCAACGGTATTTATCGTTGCGTTTCTCTCGCTTGCAGACATTCCAACTACAAATGTTATCGCCGTCGGGTACCGTCATTCCGCCGTCTGGTCAAGTAACCCAAGTGTTGAGAGTGACAAATATGAATAGAGTCAGTTTTCAATATGTTATCTCTAAATAGAAACACTCATTTGAGCTCTTCGTCTCTAATCGACGATCTCTCTCTTTTTATTCTCCAGGCACAGTTAAGGATGAGACTGCGTATATCGTATACAGGCCCAACCGGGTCGGTTCTGGAGCAGACAGAAGTCAATAACTTTCCCGTTTCGACGTCGCCGTGACAAGATGTAATACAGAATTCATTTGTACATACGCCTGCCTAAAAAATAATTGACCGAGTCTTGAGATGGGATTGAGGGGAGGATGGAAAAAAAACGTAATTTCGTCTCTCCGTCGGGAAGTGAGACATACTATTTGGCAAATGGATATATCTAAAAAATACACATACATACATACACACAGACACTTATATTAAGCAATTAAATCTTTGTATGCGCGGCACCGACAAGGCAAGATCTAAACTTTATAAGAGAGACTTTGGGTATGTCAAAAGGTATGATAATTTAATTTCGCCCGCGAGATTTGTTCGGCATATTCTGAAAACTTCATTCGTGATGTGAAACTTCGCGACTTCTCTTCGCGCGTGTGTTAAAGCTGGTCGCGGGTGATGTGATATTAAGGTCGCGGTCTTTCAACAAAAAAAAAATTACGTTTTGTATTATTACTGTCGTCTATCGTTCTCGCGTGATTACGCTCGATTACGATGAGAGAGAGTGCAAGTGCTTCGTTTTCATAACGTGCCGCACGTGTATGTGTGTGGAAAATAAGGAGAAGAGACAAGAAAGATGTAAATATTTTTTCTAATCGAAATACGCGGAGGGAATTGGGGGGAGAGGAGAAGGAGGAGGGGGGGGAGGGACACCTCGTGCTTCGATCGGTTGCATTCCCGCTGTTTTTACGGCTACTAAATTTAGCGCGTAATTTCTCACGTATGTAGAAAAACGAAGAGACACGGGGAAACGAGAGTAGGAGAGGACAACGGAAACACAATCAGACGCAATCACACGCCACTCGAGAACACAACAGAACAACATTGAGAGGAACCTAAGGAGGAATCGGAGGGAGGTTCCGTTTCACCGAAAGTGCTCTGTCGCTGCCCCAAAAAAGTTATCTACGAGAAGGCACCTACTGACTCTCTCGCTGTAACAAACAAACAAACAAACAAGCAAACAAAAATACGATCTTTTCTACCGCTGTATTTGTAAGATATCGCGGACGACTCGCGAATGATCGTCTTGTAAATATTAGATAATCACAGTGACGTACAGAGACGAGGAGATCCTTACGCGATAGGGGAAATAGGGAGGGGAAAAAAAAAGAGAAAGAATACGCGAGATGGGACTCTTTATATGTGTACATGATAGAACTGTCGATTCAATAGCGCGAATACGAATAATATTCACATTTCCGTCTTCGGGAAAGATTTTTTTTTTTTTTTTTTTGAAGAGGAGAGGGGTGAGATATACACGCCGACACAAACACACATCACATACACACACCGACGCCTACGGTGCATGAGTGTGTTGCGCAGTTTTTTCGAATTCGTATTCAGAGTACAGAGTAAACATTGGAGGGCTGAATTCTGATTGTCATGTTATATTTGTCGCGCGTATGTATGCATGTTGAAGCCTCGCATCCGAGATTGCGCGAGAAAGTTATCACGAGAATTTATATACCGCGGTTTCCGCGGTCCAATTGAACCTCTTCGTCGCGTCCGAGTGACATTAATTCGCACCAAAAAAAAAAAACGCTTCAAACGCATATTTTGCTATGCTATATCAAATTGATTTTAACGCGAGAATTCTGACGTAAAAAAAGGTTACAGAGTCGGAGTCAACAACACTCCGGCATCACGTGGCTGCGAAATTGTTTCTACGAGTGGAAATTTTCGATATTTTTTAAGATTGATTTCGTATCCGCGTGCTGCAGTCGAACGTTCAATTCTACATCATTGTCTCTTCAGAAAAGTCACAAATGTAAAGAAGGATAATTGTCTGTATACGTCGACAATAGTCTACTTTTTAAGTTGCGGTAAACACTAACACAAAATTAACAGCGAGGTAACGATGTACATGGTTTTTACTATCTAATTTTGGGATTCTAATTTTATTTACTACTCAATTTGAATTATTTATAGTCTCAGAGACATCACTTGTACATATATATTGAATAACGAAGAGAGAGAGAGAGAAAGAAAGAGAAAGAAGTGTATGGGAAAAAACTCGCTCGTTTGACGTTCGTATCGATTTTACACCTTACTTTGTCGAATTTTCACCGACTGTTGATGACGAGCGGCAAATGTAAGTCCTACAATAAATATAAAAGTTGGAAAGAAACGATACGCTGAGAAACACAATAGAATGGCCAAAGCCAGGGATTTCCAGCTATCGTATTTTCTCTCTGGACTTTTCTATGAATTAAGTTATATAAAAATCACGCTGTTGTACTTAATTATTAATTTAATTCGCTCCGGTGTGACATCGTGGCGTGATGCGACGTAGATGTAATGTATGTACATACCATAAAGGTAACTCATCTCTCTCGAGAATGCCGCACATTACTTTCAGTCGTACGTTTCCTTCTCTGATTTTCTAACCGGGATCATATCTTATGTATAACTTCTCGATTAGGTTTACGATTGATTGAGTATATATACATATATGTATATATATGTATGTATAACTGTATGCATTTTAGCTCCGTCCCTTATGTGTTGTTGTGCGAGATACGAGTGCGCGTGCGCGCGAGGTATAGGAATATATAAAATAGAACAGGTGGGTGCGTGTTTTTCTGAGTGGCCTTGTCCTTATAAAGTCTGTGACACAGCGCGTCAGCCCTTCAGTGGGGGGGTATTGCTCTGCCTACTTGTTCTGAATATCGCATATTAGTTTTATAAACATACCTATAAATATATAAATACATACATGAGGATATTGATTAATGATAAAAATGCTGTATATATACTTTCTAGCGAATCAAGGTGTGAAAAATAAAAATGTATTTTTATTCCACTACGCTTTTAAAATCCGTCATTCCGAAGCGTCGAATCCGTGTACTCGAAGTCTTTCACTGAGGTCCTCACGAGTTCGCAAAGCAGCTAACTGTACGCTATATTTCATTCTCTCGAATGTAACAATTGATATTTTGTTCTTTGAATTTTAATTCTCGATCTTAAACCAAGTTTTCCAAGTAAAAGCAGTTTCGATAAGGAAATTCAAATTCCGAGTCGCAAAGTAAATCGCTCCACAGATCTTGACTTTAAACGAGGGTACATATCTTTATTACAAATACACACTTTTCATTAGCAGACTTATTATCACACACATTATGCTGAATCTTATTATTTTTGCTGAGGATCACAAGACGCGTTACCACCGACGTGATTGAACAGACGGTCCTTGATAATTTGCGCCATTAAACCGTGAATAACTTCGATGGTGGTCTTACAACTGTCCCTGGTCGCTTTTATGAGCTTTTCCACTGTACTGCGATCGTGGGGATCCGTGCCGCCCAGGACGAATCCTCTGCCCAGCGCCGATTCCGAGTGCTCCAATTTGTCCGACAGATCGAATATCTGGCCGGTGGTGTAGTCCGCGTTCGTTAACAGGCTGGAAGAGCTCAGGGTGTTCACCCAGTATTTATTCCACAACGAGTCGAGCAGCCGTCTGTCCAACGCGGATTTGAAGTAGGACACCTCCAAGGAGTAATATTGCTTGCAATGAACGCCAAAGTCCTCGATCTTGTTCAGTGGTATCGTCTGGTATTCCGACGGCTCCTCGTTCGCAGGTTTATATCCCTAAAAAGCAATCGAATGAAATGACAACGGTTTCTCGCAACAAAAAACGCGAAGTTTTCGACATCACTGAGTTAACTCTGGAATCGAGAGAAACATGTATCTCTCTTTGTGATTTTTTTTCCTCTAAGGAATGGATAGGTGGATTTCAAATCTTTCTTCAAGAAGGCATGAGACCTGAGACGTACCTTGGGATAAGTTCTGAACGCGCCAAGGCAAACTTTGCCGGCGGAGATGGTTCTCACGGGATCGATGACAATCGCAACAAATGGCTCCTGGAAATTTTGATTGAGCATCTGTGTGGACACGTCAATGCCAGACAACCAGCAGCCGTATCCGGGATGACTGTGGTACCATCCGATTGCATTCTCTAACCTACCGACCTGAAAAATGAATTATCACAATTATTATCATCATAAATTTGTTCGTCGTATATTTACAGAATTTTTCGTCACAAAGCGCATGTACATACCTGCTTGGCTGCTTCTATGTACGCCGTCATGTACTCGTAGGCTTGAGCTTGAGCGTTCACTCTGGTTTCGGTCCCTTCGACTGGCAATGCAAAGGAATCCATTACGATCATCGTGTTCGCCGCTACCTTACCAAGCAGGAGGCCCATTACCTCCAGCGTGCCGCCGGATCGTGCGTGCATAACCATTTTTAACAGAGCTAACGCGGATATCTTTATGTCCTTGAAGAAATGGGGACTACAAATAAGAGAAGGTCGATTACAGTCGATGCTCTGGTTCTCACTTATATGCAGGCCAGAAGTTTGGAAACTCTTTTAAAAAATCGACATTTCTTCTAATCACTTATATTCAAATATTTGTAATGCATATTTTTTAACATTAGTTCCTCAGATCCAATAATTCTTTTATAAAATCTATTTATTTATAAATTCTAATCACTTATATTCAAACATTTGTAATGCATATTTTTTAACAATAGTTCCTCAGAGCCAATAATTACTTTATAAAATCAAAAACATAGCTCATCTTTGTTTAATCTGCTTCATACATAATTCATAGCCAGTTGCACGTCATACAGTTTATCTGTATTTTTATCGGTACTTCCAAACTTTTGGCCTGGAGAGTGGCTTGCAGATCAGCAGTCATCCTTACTCTTTCTCCCATGGTTTGGCAGTTAATATATCCTGTTGCTCCTTCTTGTCGTATCTGTAAATCTCATCCATGGTGCTGATGGTTTCGATGCAATTTGACAGCTCCCACGTCTTCTGGGCGATGCTACTCTGATCAGAGGAAGGGCCAGCCATTCTGCCAGACTGCCGAGAGAACAACATTAACAACAATTAGAAAGAGAGGAGTGATTCTAGTCGGAGAATTCCATCTGCATGCTGTCACAATACCAGATATACTCGGCGCGACGAATGTGCGGGCCACGTGAGTTACATCGAGCACAAGAGAAATGACTTTAAAAATGTAAATAAGAGATCGTTATATTTTGGCTCGTAAAAATCTAACGAGCCACTAATATCGCAACCAATACGTTTCTCCCCGGTAAACACTGCTTTTTTTTCCATAGGTTAAGCGTGAGGTTAAGTACACGGTTGGACAGCCGATTGTTAACCGCTGGTTAGGATTACCGTAAAGCAAAAGCACTGGACGCTGATTAATTGTATCGCTTGATCTCAATTATCGCCGATCACTTAGACATAACTTGGACAAATAGTGATTATTACTCGCTGCTTTGTCTCAACCTATCTCCGATCGGGGATGGTTAGTGAGGTTAGTCTCTCTCGCTCGTATAAATACACACAATGGCATGCATAAACGGTACATCGATATCTCGATGTACCAATGTCGATACGTGTGTGTGTACAGCAGTATCGATAGTGCTTCTGCGACGATACCGTCAGACGCGGTATAATTTTATATTTTTGCAATAATAAGTCCCGAAACACAATAGATGTACAATAGTGAGTCTTAAGCCGTAAGAAATTGACCAATCGTAATCGATTATTCTCTTCACATTCGACTGCGATTGGTCCATTTCTTACGGCTTGAGGCTTACTATATCTATTGTAAATAAAGGCATTGCAAAATAAAGAGCAATTCTGTTGAGAAAATTCGCATATTTTTAAGAATTTTGTTAGATTTTAAATTTGAGGATTTCTGGAAGATATCTTCTCAAATTTTGTTTTCTTCGGAATTTATAGAAATGAGAAATAATTGAAAACAAATTGCAGAAATACAAATAATTAACACTTATAATATGTTAATGTATTATGTATTAAATACAATACATTCTGTTTATTTATAATTTATGTTTTAAAATTGCATTATATTTATGTTATTTGTTCATTCACTTATAAATTGTACTTTTTCTCAACGCTAAGAAATAATTAAATATCAATTTAATATAATTGAAATAATAATCGCATTCTGTTGAATCAATACGTGCAGGGTATGTCAAAAATTCAACACTAAAACTTGAAAAAGAATCGGTTTTAACAGACACAAAATATTTTTTAAATTTGCGCGCTAATTTACCGCACGTTAATTGCTAATTAAAAAAAGCATGTAAACCTTGCTTAACTTTCGAAAGTGAAAAAATAAGGAAGAAAAACCCGGCACAATATTTTCCAGCGTATTTGCAGTCCTTGCGAGTACCATCAACGGTATTTCCTCCGAACAGCTGATCAGCCGATGTTCCGACAATAATATTTATATTCGATGGACGGATGGATGGATCACAACGGTGGCTGGCTCCGCAATCTTCTCACTTTTCCGCAAAACGGCGATGGTAAGTGCCGTGACTGCTTTCGGAAAAGCGACCGGTTGATTGGTCGCGCAGGGCGCCGCTCCTTAGCGCGCGCAGCACGCGGTGTGCCGTGTGTCCGCCCGGTGTGTACCGCACACGCTCGCACAACCGTCGCGCGCGTGAACAAAGGCCCCATTTAGCGTCCGTCCGGTCACCGTGGCGACGGCGGCGAGCACGCAACGCGGCGACGACGACGACGACGTCGGACGAGACTCTCTCGCGTCGCTACGCAGCGTGCGCGTGTACGATCCAAATAGTTGTTGTTAGTGTTACGCTATTTATAAGCGCGTGCAACGCACGAGGATGGGACGCGCGTTCGCCTGTTTCCGCTACTGCCTCGTCGCCGGTGCGATCCTCCTTGGCGTAAGTTCCAACACTCTAGAGAAAATCCACGTCGCGGAAATCCGATCGCGCGCGGTGTCGCGGTCTCATCTTAACATCGAGAGATCGCGGCCCCGGCCGTCACGCGCGTTCGAACCGCCGCGGCGGTTTTCGTCGAAGCGACAAATTCGCGAGCGATCGTCTCTGTTGTTGCCATCGTCGTGCCTCGCGATCGAGATCCAGTATCCACTCGATGCTATTATTATGATCAATCGCGCAGCTGTTGCCATTTGGTGGGGTTTCGTTTTGAGGGAGCGGCGCCAACCCGTCTCGCAATTTGTGTGCGGAGGTGGTGTAATGCCGGAGGGAGTGTGTGCGTATATACATATATATATATGCACGCGTGTTCCGGGCAAAATGAAACGCGATTACGTTGAGACAAATTGAAGAGAATTGATTACGAGAGATTTATCCGTTTCTATCAATGTGGGTTAACTTTAATCCCGGCTTAATCCACTCTTTATCTTAATTCTCAGAATTGGAAAAAAAAATTAATTAATCCAAGATTAAAATTAATTTATGTTATTAGAAGCGGAGAGTTAAATTGAAATTATGCAGGACTGTCGCGAGATTGAATCACATTTGTTTTGAAAGCGGATCAGTTCCTCCCATTTAAAACCGGTATGTTTAACAGACGTACTTCTATAGAAGTCTTTGTGTATATCGCTCACGTATTGCTTATGTTTTAATAACTCGTTGAATTAAAACGTGTTTAAATTCTTAAATGATATTGCAGTTGTGTTTCGTTTTTGAAATAAAAACGGACTCTCTAAAGAATTAAGAATTAAGAATTAAGAATTTGTCGGAAAATTGATATTAAAATTGTTTTAAAGTTATTAAAGATTAAAATTGTTTTAAAGTTTTTAAAGATTAAAATTGATTTAGTTGCTATTGAATTCATTGACAAATAGATCTCGTTAATCAATTCTCTTATGACATTATTTCGAATTATAATTTTTCAAACGCTCGGAGTTATTTTCGTCTCTAAAATATATCAAATTTCCGTTTGTTTTTCAGTCGTCTAAATAAGAAACAATCGCGTATTAAAACGTGCGGTGTTCTTGGCGTTGATATATCTATGCACTGATTAACGAAAGGCAACAAGAGTTGAAGGAGAACGCTCGTAATTACGAAGTGACCTTAATTAACACTTTATTCTATTGCAATTGTTAAAATATCGCTAACACGACGTGACGATTTTGCCATAATAATATGCAGTCATTAATCAATCTCCTCTAAATATTTTAATTTACATATTTGCATTGCATACGTACACATTTAGTTCGAATCTAATGATTTTGATGAAAGTTGTTTATCTGAAATATATGTTGCAAGATTAAAATCTATTTGGCGATAAGATACATCTCCTGCGAATCGAAAGGCGAGAAATTACACCGATTTTTCTCTCAGCTCAAAACGATTGTCGCTGTGATATTAGTGCGATAGCAAAGTGCCCGTAAGCGATGCAAGCTTGTTTTTAAAAAGACTATAGCGCCTCGCCCATTCATAGATAAGATTTCTCTCGTCGGCTTTCTTATCTATGATAACTTTGTTATAACAATCTGATAACCATTATCGTCGCGAGTTCGTGTATTGATTTCGAGAAGGAGATTCGATGCGGGCAGCTTCGAAAAATCGATTTTTGTCTCGACGTCTATTTCCGTACAGAATTATAATGCGATCGACAAGCGATTGCAGAAGCGTATTTATCGTGAAGCGAAACGTTCTGCAAGTCATTATCCTCATAATAAAATAATCGTGAAGTGTGAATGTCGCAGCAAAAACAATCGTTATTTAGAATCTGTAGAGGAGCCAGCTAAAGTATCAGCCCGTATCAGACTAAAGATTGAGATTGAGATTGAATTGGGATTTAAATTAGAAGAAAGAAAACCAATCTCAAATTTAGTGAACTTTGTTTTGATTTGTCAGATTCCATTCCTATCTCAGTCTGATTACGGGCTTAAGAATGCGTGATGCGTATAAAAAGAGACAGAAAACGAGTCGCCCATCTACATTGTTGTTCAATCTTGCACGCGAGAAAAAGATAAAAGATGGATCATGTAACCCCTTGCTCTATTATTTTCTTTCTCTTTCTATCAGCTCACGTTTCCACTCAAAGGGGCCGCCGCTATGCCTCTTCTGCTCTGTGTTATATAATCTCTTTGAACTGTACACTCGATAAAAAAAAGTTTATAAATAGAAATGAGAAAGAATGTAAATTGTATATAAAATTGTATATGTAATTGTATATAAGATATTATATAATGTAATGGCAAATTTATTTTTTATAAAAAACACAATGCAAACATTATTTTTCTTATGTGCAGTGGACATTTTTATATATAATTATATATATATATTTTAATTATATATATATTAGGGAATACACTTAGTTTTTGCCGTTTTCTTCTTGGAAAACACAATTATTTCAATAAGAATATGAATTAATACCTTAGTCAAAAAATATTTTTCATCGTCTTCTATTACTTTTTCCCATCTTTCTAACAAAAGTTGGATTCCGCGACGATAAAACGAACTTTTTTTGAAATCATGTATCCACCTATTTTCCTATTTGTTCGTAATTGGGAAAATGTGTATCAGCGAGCGCGTGTTGCATCGATCGGATTATCATCCTTTCCGATCGATGCAACACGCGTTCGCTGATACACATTTTTCCAATTACGAACAAGTAGGAAAATGGGTGGATACATGGCTTGCTTCAAAAGACAGTTCGTTTTATCGCCGCGGAATCCAGCTTTTGCCAGAAAGATAGGCAAAAGTAATGGAAAACGATGAAAAATATTTTGACTAAGGTATTAATTTATATTCTTATTGAAATAAATGCGCTTTCCAAGAAAAAAAACGGTGTATCCCCTAATATAATTTGTTTTAAAAATAGTACGTATATATTTATTTATCTAATAGGTTTTTTTACCGGCAATAACGAAAATATGGCGCGAAATACCTGCCGCAATTAAACAAACTCTCTTTGTCGCTTGCTCCACAGATTTCCGGCGCGATTATGAGCGTGTGCGCCGGTTACTTCATTTATCAGCTGCACGAATACGCGCCGCTCACACCCAGCCATGTGTGCGGGTCATCCGCCACTTTGTTAGCGATGGGCGTTATCATATGCGGGATCGGCTGGTTCGCCTGGCAATTCCTGGATTTTTCCAACAAAGGCCAAGTGATCGTTGTAAGTTCATTTCTCGAATACTCGGGAAAGAATTAGGAAGTTCATACACGGAGAGAATTTTCTTTTAAAATTTACCATGAAAATCATGTTAATTGTAAAACAATATAGTATTTAGGTAAATTTTACTGTGCACTACAATAAATTTTACTGCGAAATCTTATTGTAGTGCACAGTAAAATTTGCCTAAATACTATATTGTCTCATAATTAACGTGATTTGCAGGGTAAATTTAAAAAAAATTCTCTCCGTGTAGCTAATATGAAATTATTAATTCGTATATACTCTATAGCTTGCCATAGCGCTGGCTATCATCGTGCTGATCGAAACCAGTGTTGGGATTTGGACCTTGGTGCGACACGAGCAAATAGACACCCTGTCGGCCGCACGACACCAAGAGATCTTTGCCCTCGCGATCACCGATGACAAACCCATCTGGGATCACATGCAGTCCGCGGTACAAAATCGCATTCTTCCTGTCTCAAATACACCGCGTTTTATTTCGTTACTAATACAATATATACTTGCTAATCCATCTTCGTTTCACGAGAACCGATTGCATTCCTGCCAAAATAAACTTAGATGAATGCGATAACATAAGATCAATTTAATTATATTTACAATCAAATAAATGCATAAATAAAACGTGAGAGAAACTTAGATCGCGCTAACTTTGATTAAATTTCAATTTTAGTTACGATGCTGCGGAATAGACGGGTCTTCCGATTATCGTGGCAAGGGCGAGATTCCCTGGTCCTGCTGCAACACAACGAATCAGGAGACCGACAACGACAGCACCGCCGGTGCTTGCACCGTTATGTACAAACGAGGGTGTCAGCACGTGGTGTTAAGTCGAACGAGATCGATCCTCCTTCACGTTTTTCTGCTCGCGTTGTGCTCCGTGCTGCTGCAGGTGCGTCTGGATTCGTCCTCCCGTTCACGCGGAATTTCGCGGATCGGTCAACTAATCGACTGGCGATCGCGATTGGTGATTTCAGATTTCCTTCATAGCGTGCACGACTTGTTACGTCAGGATCTTCAAAGACAGGATGGAAAGGCGGGCGTCGCAGATGGCCGCGCGCACGTCTCTGCAAGATATGCCCGAAGCGGATACCAAGAACAAGCTGCTGATACGTCAGTCGAGATATTTGCACAATTCTGACGACCCTTAGCCAATGCTGCACACCGCGAAGGACAGAGATGTGTGTCACTCGGGGACGTTGCGTCATTGTGATATGCGAAATACATTTCGCGTGGTGACAATATCAACGGTGTACAGATGCGCTAGTGATGTTGACGTTGTTCCCGTTATACAGGGTGTCCCAGACCGATCGAGAGATCCTTCGGCGACGGATTCTTCGACAGATACCTGCGCCGATTTTTCTTCTTACTCTGGAAACCGCAGTTTGCCGACTTTTAACATCGAATTGCTTCGCAAGTAAATCTCTTAATTATTTTTTGAGAGAATTGATTAAGAAGAACAAATTTTCCGTATATTTACAATGAGATAACTTCTCAAAGAAATATCATTTATCTTATTTTCTTTCCTTTTTTTTTTCAATCAGATTCAAGGAAAGAATGTAGAATTTCCTTGAATCTGAGAAATTCGATCATGAGAAATCTATCTCTAA
Source organism: Wasmannia auropunctata (assembly GCF_000956235.1). Classification (NCBI taxonomy): domain Eukaryota; kingdom Metazoa; phylum Arthropoda; class Insecta; order Hymenoptera; family Formicidae; genus Wasmannia; species Wasmannia auropunctata. The sequence goes on along the minus strand of NW_012026819.1, from coordinate 423,284 downwards.
AGTATTTTTTACTCTCGCTTGGATGCCCTGTATAAAGAAAAGACAATATTCTGAAAGATGCCTAAACAGTTTGCATCCTACTGCCATTTCACGAGTAAAACAATTGCCATTAATCAGTGCGAGTGTGATGTCGTTACTGTTAATTGCTTCCTGAGTTTATCGTTATCGAGCTTCCCGTGTAACAATCGTGCATCGCACGATAAAAGTTCTATTCTGTAAGACCAGCGATTGATCGTAATTGATACAATACGATGGCTGAAATTTACGCCGGAAAACGAGACGTTTACACCGAGAGCATAGATTTCTATGAAAAGGCAGCGCGAGATAACGTGATACTTTATTTGCCAATAAACGCGGGCAAATCATGCATAGTTGTGCTTCTGAAGCATTTGAATCGTAATCTACAAAAGCCTTGTGAAGAAAAGTGGAAAACGTCGTATATTTTGTACTACGTTTTCCACCTTCTTCATAAGGTGCTTGTATAGATAACGACTCAAATGTTTCAGAAGCACAACTATGCACGATTTGCCCGCTCATGTTGACAAATAAAGTATCACGTTCTCTCACACTGCCTTTTCATAGAGATCTATTGTGTTCTCGGTGTAAACGTCTCGTTTTCCGGCATGAATTTATTTTGGAATGTACTATACTACTATATATATGCACTATATATTAATTATATTATGTATTAATTATACATAACTATATTCAACAAACAACATACACAAGAAGGCACTAATTGTAAGCTAAGTAAAGTGGAGATACGAAGGTGGATTTTTGGGAGCAACAAGAATGGTTGACTCGACGACAATCGCTCTTACAGAATAGGACTTTTATCGTGAGTAGCACGATTGTTATACGGAGAACTCAGGCAAATTCAGGAAGCAATAATATCAGCAACAATATCACATCAAGTCTTTGTAATAACGTCACAAATCTTCCTGAATCTGCTTGTGCGCATGGATATATGAAGTTAAATAGTGTAAACTTAATCATATTTGACGAATGTCACGGAGCTGTGTCTAGCCATCCAATGAGATAAATTATGCAACAATTTTTTTACAACATCACACTTGCACTGATTAATGGCAACAAGTAAATAGGTGATTCTTACTTACGATGACATTTCTACCTTAATTAGATTTTTATTTATGTTCCTAGCAACGCGCCGAGGGAGTTATAATTTAGTTAAAAGAAATATCGCTTTGTTATCGTAGCAAACATATCAAAGTCCGTGTGTTTTTTCTTTTGACATTTTTGAAGCTTTTAGTCAATTTATAGTTATTGTGTACTTAACATATATCTTTTAGTTCGATAGTTCAATAAGTATAGACGGTCAAGTGCACAGTGCAATGCTTCAATCCACCGACGACACTAGCAATAGTAGAATAGACACCCGGTATGAGATGAGTGTGTCATATCTTGCATTATCCAGAAACGCTTCGGTGACTCTAGATTAAATAGTGGAACGTCGTGTCCACTATTTAATCTAGAGTCATCTGTAATCGGACGAGTCGAAGTAAGCGACAGACGTAACAATCGCGAATGCAGGCTTTCGTATTATTTTTATCCCATCTTTTAATTTATGCCTATATTTTTCACTGGTTTTTTTTTTCCGTCCAAATCCCTCTTTCATCGTGTATCGCAATGTCACACGCAAATCTCTTGTAATTTTCTAAAAATTACGAGACCGACACCGAGCGAATGAAAATTATTTTTTGCAAAAGAGAAGCATGATTGTGTGTACGATTTTTGTGGAAGCGTAATCTTTTTACGGAATCAAAGAATGTTTAAATAATTGTGTTTTCGTCCGATTATTGCTCATCAATATCTTTTCCTCCTTTAATGCGAATGTGATTCATATTAAAAATAATGAAAACTGAAAATGATAAAAACTCAAGACGTGGTAAAGGATATTTCATTCTACAGAGTAATAATTTCTCAAATACAACCATTATTTCGAAAGATAATATTCTTAGTACATTTAAACAAATTTCTGATAAATTTTATCTAAAATGTTTCGCGTTCCAGTCATTTCATCGCCCAGGCGAGACGAAAACCTAAGCGCGTATCTTCGAAGTGACATCATGCATTCGGATGACTGAGTTTCAGTCACGTCATACGTTTGGATAATCCAATTTATCTGCCTTTACAAGTCGTTTGTAAAGGTATTATTCCTATCTACATTGAATTTCCTTTTTTCTATTCCAGTCTTTCAGACGGCGAATGTTCTGAAATGTATTCAAGTAGCTATAAATCTCGTTTTCCTATAATTACAAATTTAATAAGAATTTTGTTATACCTGTTAAAAAAATCAATTTTCGAAACTCTTCGATAATCAAATCTTTTATTAGATTACATACTATCTTTGATTTTAGAATGACATATACTTATTTCGACACAGACAGATAAGATTAACAGATTAGATTGGCAGTACAGCTTTACTAAAAAAAATATTAATTATCAGTTAAATATTCCAGTTTAATTTTTAAATAATGTTTCATGATAAAAATAATAATAAATAATTTTATGTATATTATCAAAATTTTATTACATTATAACTAAAAATTTAAGTAATTCTTTCTCTCTGCTGATTGAATTATCTAATCGCCAATCAAATTAATCAATGTTAAATTCGTCGCGCGAAATCGCTCGCTTTTGTCCATTTCATACGAATTATGTAGATTAACTTTAATCTCAGTTTAATTTACTTCCTCCGTTCTACGAATTGCAAAAAAGAGATAAAGAGCAAAATAAACCGAGATAAAAATTAATAAATATTCAAAATGCGACGCACATATAAATCATTATAATACGATCTGTCGAATCAATATTATTATATCTCAAATATATTGCGGAGCGTATGACGCGAAAAAATCTCAATTTTATTATTTCAACTCGATTTTCCGGTTTGAAAAGTAACGTTATGGAGCATTGAAGGTAAAAAGAAAGATACGGCGAGCGGAGTAAAATATTCGCTGAACGTACAACACGTATATACGCACGCTTCTTCATATCTCGAGGTAATCTGAAGTGCGTCACTCTCTTACCGCCGTGAGCGCCGCCGTCCTTCGGCCAACTTCGGGCGGACTCGCGCGCCGCCGTCCTGGTGGCGCCGCGCGGAGCGTCGCTTGAATGGAATTTCAGTCGCGTCGCGAGAGTCAGTTGACTCAGTTGGATGCAGTTGAAGTCGGACGGTTAAACGGTGAAGAAGTCGTTGATCGCGCAGTCGGTGGCGTCACGTGCGTGTCCTCGTTCAGAGCAGTTTTTGTCGCGGCTCATCGTATCGCAAGAGACCGACCGACGTCAAGATGGGGTGCGGAATGGGAGTTGTCAAATACCTGCTCTTCATATTTAATTTCATCTTTGTGGTAAGTAAAACTGTATGGCCCCCCCTCCCAAAGACCCGCGCGATAATGGCGCCACAGCGTCCGCCGTGTGGACGTGTTTGTGTGTGGCGCGTATTTAATTCTCCTTTTGCGTTTCAACGCCTTAAAAGCCTATACGTGGTCCCGCCTTGTTAGAGGCCCGCAGGTTTTACGAAACTCTCCACCGCGTATCGCTTATCGCGAGCTGAAAATAAAGGCGAGCCGCGTTCGTGGCTATAAGCGGCCTCGGGCCGCTCGAGTGTCCTCTCCCCCCCCCCTCCCTCACCTCCGCAAGCCGCTCCTGTCCGACGCCAAGGAGCCGCGCCGTTTGACGCCGCGAAGTCGGCCGGTCGGCTTCGATCGCGATGACCAACACTCGCTTGGATCAAGCCGCCCAAGTTCACCGCGGTCCCTTCGAGTCGACAGGGGCCGCCGCGAGTCGGGGGAGCCAACGGAATGTTTTTCCGCCGCGTGGACGCCGCGAAACCGGTCCTCGCGCGTCCTCGCCTTCGGCATTGTTTCGCCGATCGAGATCGCGCGATTCGATCGGGATGAATTTTTTTTTCCTTTTCTTTGTTTTTCCCCGGAGTACGTTTCCAAAGCCGCGGGCTTATAATACACCTCGCGCACTCGTCTTTGCATGCAAATCGTTTGTTTTGCTCCGCCGTCCTCGTGTTTGTGTTATTCTTCGTTTCCCCGCGCGCGGTGTAATTAAATAGCGTAAATCGCGCTCTTGGAGCCAACGGAGTCGGAAATAGCGGGCTCTTCGCGGAATTCACTTGCCGGCTCGGTTCCGCGAATTCGCCGGCGATGCTCGGCGGATTACTCAACCTCGCTCGCGAGCGCGCGCTCGCTCGCTCGCTCTCGTCCTTGAAACGTGCAGACCGCGTCCTGCCCGCGATCGCTTGCGTGACCGCTGTAATTTTCTCTCGTTTCTTATTAAGAGCAGCATCGCATGTTTCTTTTTCTGCTTTTAAATACTTCCTCCGCCTCTGGAGCAGATAAGATTCCGCGGTCGATGGATAAACAACGGCGAGGCCGCGCTGAAATTCTGAACGTGTGTGAAGGAGAATTAAATTAACGCTATAGAAACACCAACATTTCTTACTTGGAAAGAATCGATCGAATAAATTGTTACGAAAATAAAGAATGTGATGTGACAACAAATCATTTATCAGAATCTTATCTTTCATACAAGAAGAGTAATATTAACGGAAAAAAAAAGTAGAATTCTATTATCGCTCTTGACTTGGTACTTCTAGTGTTAAAGATTAGATTCTACATGGAAAGAACGGTTTTGTTTTACTTACAAATCTAGCCGAGTAGAGAAAATCAAAATTTTCTGCAGCATTGCTCATGTAGAATTTCCAATATACTTAATTTAATGGTTCCAATAAGATTATTTTCGTATCCAGTTAAATTTTAGATCCTTCAGCAAGATCGTTCTTTCCGTGTACAAATATTTGTGTGTGCAACGCAGTTCTTAATTTCTAACATTTAATCCAATTCTCTGCTTTATTGATTGTGTAAAAGTTAATTCATTAAATACCAGAACGCTTGCGTGATTTGCCCAGCTCCGTCGTTCAATTAATTCCGATGAATGACTAAGCATACGTATATAGAACATGTCACATTATTGACTGTTTCGATTTCTTTTTTAGATTAATATTACACTTCTTGCAAAAAAGATAGGATTCTCCGAAATTCTTCGACTTTTCAATAATTATCTATATTCCCTGTATACAGTATCTTAAATTCTTGTTAAATAAGAGCTTTGCGAAAACGTGGCTGCAAGAGCTCTTAGTTTCTTTTAATTGAAATCGATTCCGATATTAATAATATTTGACGTCCTCTCTAACGATATTTTCTGGCCGATATCCCTGAATTCTCAGGCGCGTGAAATGCGCATTTATAAACGGAGCGACATTAGATTGGCGTTCGAGCGAGAGATGCACGTATTAATATGCCGGGTTAGTTTAGTATTTATATATGTATATGACAATGTACACGCGTATACGTGTGTACATTGTCACGTATATAAATACACATCACCTGCGCGACTGACTCATACGGCGATAACGAAAAAGCCAAGGCTGCCAAGTACAAGAGTCATATAATATGTCACACACACACCCACCTTGTCCCCGCCGTGCATCTGTTTTCACCTGCATTGTTTTCTCCCGATCGCCGAATGTCGGATTCCGTGGGACTCGATTACGGACGATTAATTATACGATGTGAGGAAACAACTTTGTTGCGAAGAAGCAGATCACGGTAAACAGCACACTTGATTTGAGAAAGAAATCATCGCCCGGAGCGCGGCTCCATTGTGCGCGGAAGCGTATCTTTTATACGCTTTATTCATTAACGATCGTTTATTGACATATTGTGTGCGCTGCGCTCTCGCGATCGATAAAGTTCATCCAATCGCAGCATCCCCCGTTATCGCAATCAACCGCGTTGCATCGCGCGCAGGATGGTTTATACCGATGTTTATCTCGTTATCTTTCATCCTTTTGACTTTTAAAAGTCCGCGATGTAACACAAAACGGCGAAGATAAAATTTCGTGCGAGCGGGCGGCGTTTCGAAATTGAATGTGGAAAAGAGGGATCACGTACTGGAATGTTTAGAAGAAGGAGTAATATGCAATTATCGTGAATCATCCTTCTTATCTTCCCAATTATCAGTGACTTTATGCGGCATCCACAATGAGACTTTAGACTTAAGATTTAAGAAAATTGGTCAATTATAGTCGATTATTCGTCTTACGTGAAAAGAATAATCAATTGTGATTGGTCAAAGTTTCGTAAATCTTAAGTCTTAAGTCTTATTGTAGACGCCGCTTTAAGGCTGCGTGTAAAAACTGGAAAAATTTCGAAACACCTCTTTGCTTTTCGCGAAGAACATACTTCGATTCAGAAAATACAAATATTTTTTTTTTCTTAGCGAGTATAATTAGTTTAATTAACCGATGACATAATGTGCCTTAGTGGATATTTTTATCCGATATATAACTACTTCTGCGAAGACGTGACGACGACAGTCGAGCGCGCGATTATTGCTCCTTCTTCTACAATTTCTCAGTTTGCTGTGGCTGTGACCACAATCGTCGTTTCTTACAACTCGCAAAGTTTCCCCTCGCCTTCTCTTTAAGCTGGTTCTACATTAATTGCATCGCACCGTCGCAAACGTTGCGATCCAGTTGTGATCGAATCAGCGTCGAGCTAGTCTAACGTTGGTTGGATCTCTACTGGATCACAATGTTTGCGACGCTGCGATGCAACTAATGCATTGTAGAACCAGCTTAAGCGGCGTCTGTAATGAGACTTAGGACTTAAGATTTAAGAAAATTGACTAATCACACTCGATTGTTCTTTTTACGCGAGATGAATAATCGAACGTGATTGATCAATTTTCTTATATCTTAAGTCTCATTGTAGACGACACTTTGAGGTCCGTCTATAATGAGAGTAGTAAATCGTAAGAAACTGACCAATTATAGTCGAATATGCAGAGAAGAATAATCAACTGTGATTGGTCAATTTTTTACAGCTTACGACTTATTATTCTTATTGTAGATGCCTGGACCTTTACAGTCATAGTCGTCGCACAATGAATTTTGCCCGCGAAGCTCGTCCTCTCGGCGCGTGGGAAGACAAAGGATCGTTGCGCAAGAGACCATCGCGTCTCTCGAATAGTTTCTCCTCCCTCGTCCGAAAGTCGTTATATGAATGGTAGAATGAACTAGTGCCGCGCGTATGCGTCATCAGAAAAATGCGTCTCTCAACGGAGAATCCCAAAGGATATAATCCATAGATGGCTGAATGTATCATCCGTAAAAACCCGCGTGCTATTCTCGGTACCACTATCCTCTTCCCCCCCTTTTCAATTTCCAGAATAAATATAATCTTATCAGTAAACCAATAATGTGTATCGAAGGTTTCATTACTAGATACATTATCTTAAAAGCCAGCCAATTTTTTCTTCATATACGTTCACGTTCAGCGAATTATTTAACTAGAGTGCACAACCAATATATGTAATTCCTTTTGAAAAATTTAATACTGCGAGTATTAAAATGGTTAGTAATATTAATTACTTATTTTAAGTATTAAAAACACTGTTGTTAAAACAAGTAATTTATCGCAAATTAATTTAAGACCTGCAGTATTAATTTTTTCTAAGGATTACTAGAATTCATTTCGCGTTCATTTCGCGTACGTGATATAATACTTCACAATTATTAAAACAACATGCACTACGTAAAGCATACTTTTGATATCAATCTTATTCCGATTATAATACACGTTTATAATTATTCATTTTACATTTCAAAATAAGTTCTTATATCAAAATTCTTATATTAAAGGAAATAACACTACAGAAAAAAATCTATTGTTATGTTACCTGTTTAAATGAAATTTGGCGATAGTATTTTGTATTTTGCAACATTATATTTGCAATTCGTCGTCAATTGTTTTTGCTGATATTTGTTGTGTAATTTAATATAAATCACGTCGCTTGTATTATTTACGCGTCTGTCATGCGACGATAAACGCGCGGGATTGTTTGTGCTAGAAGTAAACCGGATATCTATGCACAAGGTGGTTAAAATTAGCAGAGGCATGCAACGGATGATCTTGTTCGACTGTAACGTATAATGACGCGCAAGCTTCAGCGATATGCCGAAGAAAAACATCTTTCTTTCTGCCGTGAGATATTTCTTTATCGCTGCAAAACAAAGAATAAGAAAAAGATCATGTAAGAAATTGATAAGGTGTAAAATTAATCGAAACACGTGCAATTTATCGTATCTATTGACAAAAATTTGTATTGACGTAACAAGTTATGGAAATTCTATCGAGATAAACTTGATAATATGTGAATCGAATTCCTTATAGTGAGATTTCATTATTTATCGAATTTTTTTTTGTTATTATTGTTTACCTACGATAAACTTGTCTTTCCGGAAATTTTATTTTCAATTTCGTGGATATTTGTTTTCGCTTCTGTCTTCCTTTTGTATTTAAGGGATTAAAACTTTTCTGATTTCTTCGAGATCTAGGTCATATTCTCATTTTCGTAAGAGAAGTTACGATCAGTTCAGCCATAATAAATTCATTTATGATGCTCACGTATTCCCCCCCCTCCGTTTACGAATCTGTTACGAAAAGGTCAGATTATACAAGGTTGCTGAGTGAAAGATAGTCGTCGATTTTATGGGCATCCTTGAGCGAGCGATCTTGCGTACGCATCTCTCCCGTGTCGCGCTAACTCGTTCTCGCGAAAATTTAATTTTTGAGAACGCGTGATTTATTTTCCTTGCAGCACACATCAATGTGGTTCGTTTAGTCTCGGTTAATTACAGTCATTTACAGAGATAAACGGATGTGTATTATGTCGGAACGAGATGCAACATCAAAAGATATTGTACGCTTTACGTAAGTGCCATGCTGTTCTAAATGTTGGCCTTTCTATTGACATCTATTGTCTCGAGAAGGTGAATAGAATATTCAACGTATACTTGCGAATTAATTGAGCATCAATACCGATTCATCATCGTTTATGGAATCGCTCCATGAATATTTATCGATCCGTTCGTATATTGTGAATGATGGACTCTCTCACATCGTTTTTATCACATAACGAGGACGTAAATTTTGTTTTGCCCGCTTGTATTTTAAAGTCGACTTTAGACAATCTATAATTTGCGTAGGAATTCATTATAAAATTGTATACATAATTTTATTGTATAAATATAAACAATAGATATAAATAAACAATAGATATTGAAGAAAATCAAAGAGCATTATAAAATATATTAAATATAATTATACGTTTGTAAAATATGTGTTAAATATATTTAAAAATGTATATGTATGTACACATCTGAAAATACATAGCATATAAATTTATAAATGAAATTTTATGCCAGACGGAATTGTTTAAAGTAGGCTTAATCTTCTATTATTATTTTATTTATTTTAGCAGAATTAGATTATTCCGATTTTATTTTTGCATTTTACGTTTTAAATATTAACTTTTCTAATATTAATTAGATTGATTAAAATTATTAGTTTAATATTAGATACATTAATTATTCAAATAACGCAAAGTGACGTTTGTAGGAGACGATCGTATAATGCCTATACATGAGAAAAATTATGCCTCGTATTAGGTTAATTATTATCGATTTACGTAAATAATTATTAATCTACTAAGTAGCTTTTTATATGGGAATAAAGTCATGCTAATACATAAAAGTTACATTACTTGATAAGTTCAAGAATAAATTATAAAAATATTTCTTCCAATCAATTACTTTCACGACGACAATGTTGTTCTAGCTCTTGTTTTAAAGCACTTAATGATAAAAATTGCACGAACATATGTAACAACGGTTCTTGTACAGAGATAATATTTACGAAATAAAAAGGTGACGATGTAACAATACCTACATGTTCGGAGTGCTCGTTACGTGCCCCTGCCGCGCGGACAATTGCGTCGCCTTTTTTTCGTGTTCTTTCTTTCTTTCTATCAAGAGCCACAATGACCGAGACGTCACTTACATTATCGTTGATCGCGCGATTTTTCCCGATTAGAGTTACGCAACTTTGTACATCATGACTGCACATTGGGTGTGTCCAGAGAAGCCGCTGCACCAGATGACGATGACGTTCTTCCAATAATCCGCAAAAGTCTTTTCTGGGAATACTTTATCTAAAATATTAGACAATAGGTCATTTAATGTTGAAGTTGGAGGAATTATTGTAATGATTGGAGGAATTATTATAATGACTGCTGTCTGAAAGGATTAAAGGAAAAATGTACGAAGCCTGGACTTCGCGAACAAGCGTAATAAACTTTACTCTTCAAGTAATTTGCAACAGAACTTCTTGGAGTGAAAAATAATTCATTCGAGATAATTTATACTGAATATTAAATATAATGCGAATAATCGCTGTGGATGTAATTTACATTAGAAAACCGGTTCCAAATTTTGTAGATACAATTAAAACTTCTAGAATTTAAATCCTTTGTTTATAGTGTCCGTTATTTTTTTTACAATAGATGTTGAGTATCGTATATTATTTTATCGATTAGTTTTATAACCTGTTTATCGTTCTTGATTGTCAACGATATATTTATTATATTTAATTACACTGAAATATTATCTAAGCTGTTTATCGAATGCGATTTTATCATTCCAAGAAAAGATTATATATAGGATTTCGCAAAGTTAAGTTCTTTGTTATTGAGATATTTATTTCTCGCAAATTAACCCATTACGTATATATTAAGTTCTAAATTTAATTTAATTTATATCTAGAGACAAAACGAATAATCAGAAGAAACAATATGCCTCCAATTAAAAACTTTCAATTCCTTTTCGATATCCCCGATACATTTATTTATCGCTCCAAGAAACTGAATTATGTTGAAGCTAAAAATAATTATCACAGGCCAGTACTCGGAAAAATGAACAAAGCCTGGACTTTGTGAATAATTAACAGATATCGTATTTTTGAATTAATTTGCAGCGGCATTTTGTTACATGCCGTTAGTCTTATTACATCGCACGGAGAAATATTATATTTCCCTCACGGTGTAAATCTCATTTTTAACGTCGACCAGAAAAGAGATCACCTGTCATTTTTCTCATGCAATTAAAACGAGATGATTTTGTTAATGATCGAGTTGTTAAAACGACAATGGCTGCGAGCGCTTCCTGTTACTCGCGGTCTCCAAATTACATTACGCGCGTCATTTCCGTGCCAATCAATTGCGCATATAAGTTTTTCCGTATGTCGCGCTTATTTCGCAACACCGTCCGTCCGTTGCATTATGCATTTAGCAGCGCCCACAATTTTTCGCCGTGTCCTCCGCCCAACCCTTCCACCGTCGCTCGCCAATGCTGTCGGACATTCCCTGGCGTCTCATTTTCCGTAATTATCGCGCTACGCCTTACACGTATCACGTGTGCACTATCTTCGCGATTGCGCGTCCCCCGTGGCGCGCGCAAATTTTCCACGTTGCTTCGACATCTAGTTTCACGTTCGACAATAAGCTTGCATTGAATTTGCACCATATTTTTTTTCTGTGCATTTTCTCTGGGATTTTACAGAGAAAAAAAATATGCATACAAACAAAAATATTTCCGTGTACTCGACGGATGTAATTGCGTCATAAATAATTGCAGGTTTTCGAAATTGTATGTACAAAATGTTCGCTGACCTCAAAAAATTATCGCGTGAATTTATTCTGCGCGAGAAACTCGATAGTCCTGTAAGGTGAAGTAGACCCGTCGATTTGTTATCAGAGATGATTAATTGTTATTCACGTTTGTTATCCGCAGTTATCTCTACGACGCTACAGCGAATTTTATGATATATATGCTTTTGATACTATTAATCGTAAATATTAATTTTATCGATGACACGAAAAATACATATGTATATGTAACGATTTATTGTTTTCCACGTTGCGATACGTTTCAAGTATCCCGAAAAGTCGTGCCTTTCATATTGCCTCCTTTTGAGTTAGATTTTTTTTCTCCAATATCCCAAGTTTTTACTATTGTTATCACACTGTCATTTATCTCGCGATCTCGATAAATTCCTCGCACTCGCGCCACTATTGTGCGACAGAGTGAATCGTGCATTTTCGATTTCCTTGGCGTGAACAAATATTTCATTTGGACCTTGGACAGAAGTTATTCACCGCCGTTTTGACGATCGATACTTATCTTATCGATCATCGTATAATAACGAAAATCTCGGTTCTTTTCGAAGCTTCGGCTCAACATTTTAATTGCGTGTGTCTAGCGATAAAAAAAATAAAAAAATGGTAACGTACCTTCTAATCGAAATTCCACGTCGAGCTTAGTTTTTCCGAGATTTGTTAATCTTCCAGCAGAGGACGAGGATATTAGTTGCTCCGTTGAAAAATATTCACGCAGACACGTCGCCGTAAAACACACATAATTTCGAGGAGGAAGTCGGTTCGGAGGACATTGTTATAGTCGCTATAGATGCGATGATGTCATCTCGACAGACACACGTGTGCGCGTGTATATACATTCACACTGGCGCACATAATTTCGATACCTTGCGGGTAAAATAAAAATCGGTCTGTCAATAGCGGACGATTCCCAGCCAGTACGATTCGCGATGAATACAACGTAGCTTCAGAATTTTTTTTTATCTATCAAGATTATTTTCAAGAAATCAAATTTTTACTGACAATTCAATACATTACATGTTTCATAAATCTACAATTCTTCCTTCAAAATATTTAATACTATAAGTATTAAATTGGTAAATGGTTACTTATTTTGAGTATAAAAAGCACTGTTAAAAATAAATAATTATTCACTAATTCAATATTATACTTAGAATATTAATTTTTTTTAAGGGGAAAAATGATCCATCGCATAGATATAAAAAGGAAATTTCTGAAAGCTTTCTTTAGATTTTCAAAGATAGATGGCTTCTTAATATAAAATCTACAAAATTTCAATCAAAATGCGCAAACAGTGCAGTCTATTAGCGATCGATTATCAATTAATTATTATTATTCTTATTATAATATTTTGCTTGTTCACCAATCTTCATCGTTATTAAAACTTTTATTGACATTATCATGAGGTACGATTTTCCATGCTGTTCTTTCGTTCCTACTTTTTCACTCGCTATTCGATACATGGGAATACCTTACGACGGAGAATGCTGGTCACTCTGAAACTAGGACGGAAATTATTAAAGTTGAATCGATAGGATGAACGCACTTAGACTGTCCACCGTTTCTGTATTTCACTTACATAGTATAAGTACATTAGTCCACCTGCAGCGATCTCAAGATTGACCATAACACGTGCTGTACGGCAACGTGTAAAAATAACGCGTATACGCGCGCGCGCACGATGCTTCAAGGACGATTTCCAGATACCTGGTACCGTTCGCTTTGTACGCCAGTGGTTGTACGTATGCCACATCTTTGATCTATTTCTATCCTCGAAGTGTATTGGGCAACAATGTTGCATCTCTGGCGACAACAACTCATAATCAGCAATCAAATAAATCAAAATCGTGGCTAAAATCGATTTGAACATCGCTAATGCAAAATTGCATACGTGATTTCTCTTTAATATCTTGACTTTGTTATCCCTTACAGAAATCTAATACTGACCAATTTAATGTTTAAGTATAACATGCAAATTTATTGAAAATCTTTACATTTGCGAATGCATATTGATTTCTTAAATTTTGCATTCAAACATTAAAATTGTCTTCTCAAGTTCGTAATAATTTGATTAATATTGTATATTTTTAAGCACTTAATTGCCATTAATTTGTTTTAACATTTTTTTTGTACCGCCGCATAATGATGTACGTAATAATTTGCAATATTTTTAACATTTATTCTAGAGTAAGAGAATCATAGTATAAAATCATTCTTGTTCAGTATTGAGATATGATAAGTTTATGATAAGTTGTATTATGATAAGTTGTATTTAAAAAATAAAATATATTATAAAATTGTTAGTTATGTAATATTAAGGATATTGAATACCTCGGATGATACATACACAATATATGTGCAAATACAAATTATCTTGTTGCAGCTATGCGGTTTGGCTATCCTGGTTATCGGCGTTTTAGTGCAAGTAGGAAAACAAAATTATTCCAAGCACCTGAATGAATTTACGGATTATGTCACGTTCCCGGCAATCACATTGATCGTCATCGGCAGCATCATCTTTGTCATCGCTTTCCTAGGATGCTGCGGTGCGATTCGCGAGAGTCACTGTATGATGGTCACGGTAAGTCCACTAGCGAATTTCATCCTGTCATACTCGAAAGATTTAAATCCTTTTGGTCTTGACTTATATTCATACACCGAATATTTTTAATTCAGTCCTGAAAATAATTCAAATTTATTATATTTATTATATTCGAATTTTCAAAAAACACGTGCGTTGGATTTGTGGAATCAAAACGTGTTGCATTAAATCGAAAATGAATGAAAATTTGGATTTATTATCTATGATTGTAGATTTCTATTTTAGATTTGGTTTATGCGTTTATTTGTTTATTGCTTCAAGAGGGAATATACTAGCGTGAACCGAATCGATGATTGTTTCCTAGACAATTATAATACATGTGCCATTCACGATTACGATTATTACGATCGGGCTAATTAAATAGATGTTTTACACGCGGCAGTTTTGTTCACCTGAAAAGGATTAAGAGTTAATTGATATTGTTTCTTTCGCACAGTTTGCATGTTTGCTCCTGACGATTCTGATTCTACAAGTAGCTGTCGCAATCTACGTGTTCGTCACAGCGAAGAATTCCGACATCAGTTTTAAGGACACATACGCGAAAGAAGTCTTCAGTCATTATACTGATAAAGATTCTGAGCAAAAGGACATTGTGAATACCATACAAGAGACGGTAAAACTTATCATTTAATTAGAATGCATTTCATATATCTTTCCCTGTGCAACAATATATCACTACATTGTCATGCGAATTTAAGCTCCACGTTAATAGTACATTATGAATGATTCATATCCGGAATAATATTGAATTTACAATAATATATCTAAATATCTTCAGAGCCATTCGTAGTCAACAGATCAACATTCCAATGTGAGATGTATTTTTGCAGCTCGAGTGCTGTGGCGTTGACGGCCCCATTGATTTCCCCAAATGGCTCCATACTGATGTCCCAGGAAGTTGCTGTGGTAGGCCTAAAAATTCCACCTGCGATCCACTAAACTCTTTTAAAAAAGGTTGTGCAAAGTCACTGGAAGAACTCTTCAAATCTGCTCTTACGATACTGGGTGGCGTCGCCTTGGGTATTGCTGCTGCTGAGGTAAGAAACCGATAAAAGAAAAAGTTAAGAAGCAAAATTGCCGAATTATCGCTCTATGTATGATATAATTAGAAAAGTCGTAATGAAATAATAATTGTTCATCAATTCGGAAAAGATTTTAAGCCCACTTTAGACAATCTGTAACGTCTCGTGGCAACGTCCTATCTACGAGTGTATTTTTATACGCGCCGAAATACAAAAATATACATTCGAGGAATTTATATGTATACATGAGTGCGCGCACACACACACACACACAAATAAATAAACAAACAACACGCACGCATCGAACACAATACACATGAGAACATATACATCGAAATATATGGCATCTAAAATTATAAAAGTTTCACTATCAATACTGTGATAATAAGCCGTCGCAAGTGAGCTTTAATCGTTCCAAACATATAATCAATTACATATTATATCAAACATATTTTGATCTCTCGTTCTCATTTTGCATACGAATATCTTGCAGTAATTATACGTGTCCTTTTTTTTTGCAGCTGATTGGCATTATATTTGCATTATGCCTGGCGAATTCTATAAAGAACGCCGAACGGAGAGGCTATAGTGTGTAAAAGTGGAGCATTTGTCGAAGAACGCTGCTTCGCGCGACACGCAACAACAATCTTCATCGTACTACCGTACAACATATTCGCCTATAAGATGTGATAGAACGCTTTATAACAGGACAAATTTTCCTTTTTCTTTTTCTAAGCGGAACGGAGTCATATTGTCTCCATATGTTTTCTTCTCCTGTTTCTTTACAATCTTGATCAAAGTTAAAAGATGATTTTTTTTTTTTTTCGATATAATGACACTTTTGTTTTCCGAAAAGAGTTTAACGTAGAGTTCGGCGCATGACCTGGCAATGAGTTTTACCGTAACTGTTGTCGGGTCTCAGACCACATATTCCTTTTCCTTTATGAAAATAACTCCTTTTTTTTATACGGTTATATATATACATACGTATACACATTTTGATACGGTATCGCTTTGATTCATGTTTATACTTATTCTACATAAAGTTCAAAAATATAAAAAAATCTTCGATAACTGTTTAATATGTATATGCAGAATCGTTTCGTCCGATAGTCCGAGTTAGTCCGCGAACAAAAGTAATTGAAAGTACCTTAGCGGGGATGGAAAGCAGACGAATGATAGTATTTTACGAAGTTAATATTACAAAAATATTTTTTCATATAATAAGCTACACAATTGTACCTGCGGAGACATCATCACACCGCTGTTAAAAACACGGAATTTCATCATATGTGTCTTTATATAAAAATTCACTTTGTTTGTACAGCACAGTACAGATATTTGTCTACATATATATATACATATATATAGATATTTTTTGTCTTATAATAAAAAATAATATTTTATCTAAGAGATCTCGTTGCCGTGCCTGCGCGCGACGAACTGTAGCACGTTTGTGCAATATTTTTGTTTAGAAAGATAACGATAAAACGTACAAAGGTATGGGGCACGGCTCGAGAGAAAAGCGATTAATAATTCAAAGTTGCGATTTTACTCGTTGTTTAACGCGCGAAATTACCATTGTTGCTACTGCTGTTGCTGCTGCCGTTGCTGCGAAATGAAATTATGTATGTCCAGTTTTTTGTATTCATAAAATAAACTTAGACAAAACGGAGAACCTTGTCTGACGTGATTCTCTAATTTTTACCAGCTCCAATAGGGTAATTTTTTATCTTATGTCCTGCATTTTTGTTAAACGTAGTTTTATAATTCTTAGAATTATAACAAAAATGAAAAGTAAGTTAAACCAAAATTAAAATTAATCTACATTGATAAAAATAAATAACAAAATTTGAAAAATACAACTTTGGCCGGCGTGAAATTATCAGAATTCCACTACCGTCATTTTTTAGTTGGGCACTATGTAGTTTATTAACTACATCCATTTTCTGACACTGTCGAAAAAACAACACAACAGAAAAAATGTCGAAAATGGATGTGGACTATGTTATTCGAGTCTAGATATGCTACATACACAAATTGTAAATATAAAGGTTCATATTTTAAATTTCTTTTTTATCGATAAATATGCTTAGTCTTAAACATATAATTTATGTTCTATCGGAATTATTCTTGTTTCTATCGCAATAGAATATTTTTTTATTACAAATTTCTTATATCGTATATGAAGTGGCAAAACTGTAAGTCAAACCTCTGAAAGGCGGTCAACTATTAATCTATACAATCAATATCAATTTTTCGGCTAGAATTCATTAACTGTAAGAAATGTATGTTTTTTTAAATTTTTGTATACTTATTTATATATTTTTTTTTTCAGGAATTGAAGGAGCTGTACTATTCTTACATTACCCAAATCGCGTTGGAGCGAGCTCGCTTTGGAAAGAAGCCGCTTCAAGTAATTTTGATTTTTAGAACGTCGATTTAAAAAGGTCGATTTGGCAAAAACTACCACTGAAATAAAAAATGCATTTTTTGAAGTTTAAATCATCCAACGGCGTTTCAGCGTTATCGCGTAATATGGACAGCTTATCACTATCGCGTCGTATATTAAAAATCGCAGAGTCCGTTCTGACAAGTAGTTCGCTGAATTACTTCGCGCGCGTTGCGCAGTTTCTAATTTCAGTCGTTGATAAACGAGCAAAATGGGCTTGTCAAATAGTTTTTCGTTCGATTTGCGTGCTTTCGGGAAATATTTTTTTTACATATTTAATGTTTATCTTATGGTAAGTATTTTGGAGCTTTGCAAAATAGTATTTGTCATGATATTCATATTCCCATTTTTGACGATTAACGACTTGCTACGTAAATATCTATTAGACCTACTTTAAACAGCTTGCAATTATTTGCAATCCAATTTCAAAATAAAATTGTTATTTGTGATTCAATCTGAATTACATTTTATAATTTTTTTCTAAATTATAAATATAAAATTTAAATTTAATTTGTATTTTAATTAAAATACAAATTAATTTGTATCATCAATACTGCTGTTACATTGATATAAGAATTGTTAAGGTAAAACGTTGTTTGTCTTTATTATACTAATCATTATCATTATACTATGCTGACTGTTATTAATTTGTTGAAACATCTTTACAATGCATATTGTTTCTAAATCTGAATATATTTGAGACACAATGATGCCCGTAATAATCCAGAAATGCTGTGCATTTTTAACGACACGATGTGTCGTTTTACGGCGTGCTGCTTTAACTTTATCACGTACTACGATTATCATCCATCCTTTAGTGAAAAGAAAATGTAGTCGGATAACATTATGGAACATAACTGTCTCTATTCGGTAAGAATTCTGAAGATGTATAGGTATGCTTATGTGATGATGCGGAAATACGAAACGTTTGTTGCAGATACGCGGAGTGGGCATGACTACCTGGGCTGCGATACTATTCCACGAGATCAGTAATTATCACAGAGTCGCGTTGTGGAAAAACGGCGCCGCGAGTTCGTTGGTGATGCTTATGACTGTCGGCGGTATCTTCATTATTTTAGCCATCTGCGGCGGTGCATTTAGCGGACTATATCTGTGCAACGAAAAATGTAGGAATCGATGCGAATACAACACCTACACGACCGTCAGGGTGAGCTTTATCATCTTGGCGAGCGTTATCTTCTTACGCGATACAAAGCTATCTCCTCGGTTCTTATCATGCGAGAACACGTTCGCGCGAACTCGTTCGTTCGACATTCCTTATCATCGAAATCAATGATACTTTTCTAAACCACTACACTGTTAAAAATGTATTAACACACGGTTGAGTTGTGCGTCCCTTTATAGTATACACAATTGGGTCATTCGTGTTGACTGTAATTAGTTTTATGACGTTTATATACAATTTTTTAGATATACAGTCTTACAAACACTTCCTAAAAATGTTAAAGTATATGTAAGAATTACTTAATAATTTTTGTATATTTGTAAAAGTGAAAATAAACCCACACAGACACAAATGACTTCATCATCGTGTGTAGTAAAGAACCGGAAAATCATTAAATTGATAGACTCACATGGCGGGGAGGGGGGGGGGGATTTAAATAGTACGATTGTTTAATATTCTAGTAATATTAATATTATTTAACTGAATAAGATCGAGTTGATCAAAGTGATTAATAACGTTGTTTCCGGAACAGTTCGCACTTCTATTTTCGATTTTACTGATTATACAATCAGCCGTTACAATCTACATGCTCGTAATAACACCGACCAGTAGAAAAGATTTTGAAGAAGCCTTCAAGAATTACAATTACCGATGGGAGGACAGGGAGTTCGTAGATTATGTTCAGAAAAACGTAAGATTTTTAAGAACTTTAAGAAGTAATATATTTTTTCATGCTAAACGTAAATTGCTATAAAATATCTACATGAGAGAGAGAGAGAGAGAGAGAGATATCATAATTAATACTATATTGAATATAACGTCAAGTATGCTTGAAATAAATGCGATATACAAAGTATTTACAAATCGAATAAATATCATGACGTGTAAAATAATCCTTTGCAGTTATACTGCTGTGGTATCGATTCTTCCTGGGATTACGGCGAGATTCTTAAAATACCAGTCCCATCTAGTTGTTGCAATTCTGGGGTGACGTGCACTGAAGATATCATAAGACTGAGACTAGGTTGCGCTAGTAAGCTAACTTTTTATGAATTTGTTTATGGATTTGGATATGCGTACAAAATCTACGCATTAGGCGGCTTCATCCTGATTCTCACCGTAGTTGAGGTAAGTAAAACGAAGAGACATAAAATTGAATTTTATCTCTCTGCTGAAAATATCTGCGGAAAATATCTCATATACTGAATATAGAATAATAGCAAGAGACGAGATAATAATTAATGATATTATCCCGGCTCAGAAACGTTCTTCTGGCGAAACAAAAATTTTATGTTGGCCAGATTTTGTGGGCGGATTCGCAAACATTTTGCGATAATTGTGCGTGTGCTTTATACATTCTTTTTAGTTAATTGGCTTCATCTTCGCACTATGTCTGGCGAATTCTAGAAGGAAAAAGAAGGAGACAATAATTAATGATATCCCGGCTCAGAAACGTTCTTCTGGCGAAACAAAAATTTTATGTGACTCAGAAGACTGCGAATTTTGTATTATTTTGGGAGAGTTGTGCATGAGCTCTGTCGCTTTTTTTAGCTAATTGGTTTCATCTTCGCACTATGTCTGGCGAATTCTAGAAGGAAAAGGAAGGGCCAAGAGACAGTACGTCATTTCACGCAAAAATGATTCTAACAAAACATTTACAGTCAGCTCTTACTCATCTCGTCTGATACTTTCGAGAGGAATCTAACGCAGAGTTTGATGCAGGATAAAAAATGAATATTATTATAAAAGCTGTTATTTCTTGAACCATGTTTCTATCTTCTAATTTTTATTTATTTTCGTCATATCTTAATGTATTACCCTCTGATTCAAGTTTACACCTGATAAAAGTCTGAAAATACGAAATGAGAAAAATCTTAATTTTCTTCGTCGTTCATTAATAAGATATAATATCGTTTTTGTTATCTTATGATATGTTTTATTATTTTTCGTCGTCTTCGATGTACACACTCGCATACGATTACCATTTCTGCTACTGCTACTGCGGCTCCTTTCACTGTTGCTAGGGGAGGCAAGATTTCAGCTCTGCATAAATAAATAAATAATGACGATCGGTTACAAATTTTCTTTTGACGTTCGTATATTGTCGTTATTTATTAAGTTCAAGAGAGGATAACTTACATTTGCATTGAGCTATGATACATACTATGTACATACATCGTCGTTATCAGCAAGTCTCATTTCACGCGATTATCGTTTGACTTCGCTGCTACTGCGACCGGGAATAAAGATGGAGATCATTGCTCTCCCCAATGTAGAACTTACAAACATCTTAAAGCTATGTCGTTAGTCTATTATTTTCAGGCTGCAGGACGAAAATTGTTTCCTCGAGAAGGGAGTTTTTTCTCCATCACCAGTTTTTGCATTAAAATTAAAATAAATACTCGAATAAATTATGGTCTCTCGATTAGAATTAATATAGTCATAGCGGAAAAAATCTTTTAAGATCATCAATAGCTAACCCTGCACGGCATGCGGATATAAAATAGAAAATTTTTTTTTTACTTGACTGTTAATAATATTTTTTCACCACTTTTATTGGATATTATTAATTTATAAACCATATTATTAATAAATAAATAATAATAATGATACACATATATAAAATCGTTTCATATTTATCCTTAAATACGATCGTGACGAAATAAAATATCATTAACGTATCACAAAGATCATAATTTAAATATTCTTCAAGATATACTCAAATATTCGCAAAATGTGCGAGAAAGGATGACACGTTACGTTAAAAAAAAAAATTCGCGAGATCATCCGGATGTTCGTATGTCAAACCAATTTTCCAAATTGTTCAGATTGCTTTTCCAGCCTGAATCAATGCCTGCTACAAGAATAACGAGCACGATGATGCAGTGTAGGGTTGATAAACATGATCAGGCTCAAGGTTGTAAAAAAAAAATCGTGGTCTCACTTGCTTGACTAGAACAGCAGCAACGCGAGCAAATGCGCGGGGCAACTTTCAACGTCCGTGCAACCTCGCCACCTCGAATATTGAATCTCGTCCATACGGGTATACAGCTACGTGTAAAATATCTCGATCCCTATCGACTCGTTATCTTACGTTTACGTTACGCTAATGATATTACGTCTACAATCCGACCAAACGCGTCACTCAGAAATTCGCTCGTCCCGGAGCGACAAATTTTCGTACAAATCACGAAGACAGGTGACCCCCTGTGTTCCACGCAATAAAGTAATCGTTATTTTTTTTTTTCGTCTTAACGCAGGAAAAATCTCGCGCTCTCACTCTCTCTTTCCCACACAACCCACTATGTTACAAAGTTCGGAAGCGAAATGTACAGGCTCGTTTTACGTTCTTATTCTCTAAGGACAGAAGAAAATAGTTCATCACGCGTGGACCGAATTGTCAATTAACGATATTCGCGGCTCTTGACGCTCGTAGACGATCGACGACGGGACTGGAAAGGTGGGTTGGGGATGGAGTATAAAATATCTAACGGTTCATAGAAAATCGACGAGTACCTCTTAATCTACGCATTCTAAGCTCACCATGGAAGGTAATCGCGCCGTGATGCTTTTCGAAGTCACGTTACAATGATTCAATGACTCAATTCATGTCAAATGTTGTTTAAAATGCGTTCACGATGGAGAAATGATGCTTCTCTTAATCAAACGCAAGATCTTTGATAGAGATCAATTATTTAGTGGAGATTTCGTAATTTTTCAGTTCTCGATTTTAAAAGTTCTAAACAAATTAATCTTACATTAAGTTCTTCAGAAGACACAATCGTGACGTGATTTCTTATTCAATTTAAAATACCTGATTGGGATGCATAAGTTTTTTTTTTTTTTTTTGGCAACTCTTGCATAGAGAATATTGCTATCTAATTCGCGCTATCAGAGATCTTGCTTTTTGTAACAATCGCGCGGGTATACAATATCCGAAATACTCGTAAAAAGTGAAAAGGCTACAGGATGAGTTGTATCTACGTCTATGTCGTCAGTGTGCGTTCGTTCTGGTACGAGAGCCTTCCAATCGTGGCGATCCTGTCCCCGTCATACACACTACATTAGTGTCACAGGTCGACTACAGCTTACAATATCCTTATCCCTAATTCTTTGATTAATATTTATCCGCACATATCCATTAGTAAATCCCTTTCGTTCGGCGCGCATCGAGGGTACAGTGCGAATATAACTCAAAATTTAGTGGTGTAGTTTTTACACTGAAAAAGATATCGGGCTTGCTCCATTGTAACCTGACACACAATTGACACAGGTTGGCTCTAGCCGGGAATAAAGCTGGGATCAAGATCTGGACGCAGCTTGTGACCTATATCCTTATCGAACAGCTTCCGCTTTTGCTTATCTTCGACCGTACCACAGTGCGTTATTTATTTATATCTCGAGTAAGAGGAAGCTCGCAGGGAAAAGGAGACAAGACGAACTCTTGTCTCTCGGGCTACAAATCTATCTTCGACGCGCGACGCCTCGGATGTTCCCAATTACTTAGTGACAAAACGTCAGGACTGTAAGATTCTGAAACTCGAACCGCGGCGTCGAGGATATTGTAGGGTAATGTACAAATCGTTCGTCGCAAGGGGATGGCGAGCGACATTGGCCTAATGTGACATCTCTCACATGATTACAAAATAGTCGATCTTTGACGAAACGCGCCCATTAGCACAACGTTGATTGCGGATATAGTTACCTTTTAATGCATTAACAGAATCAGACGTTTTTTTTTTTTTCAGGTAGCTCGCCGTTTTGATTCACTATAATTGGCGTGATTGGGAAGAATATTTGATAATGTCGGATTTAGTGGACTCGCGGGACTCTTCCCGGAAGACGCACAATTCAGAGACTTACATACGCAAAACACTTATTAGAAGAAATTATGTTAGTACCTGTACAGTCGGCATATAAAAAGGAAGCAAAATCTGACTAACGTGATATATTTTTGAAAGGCAAATAATCACAGATTAAGACTAATTTATCGAGGAAAATTCCTCAATTCTTGAATTGTCCAATCGTCGCTAAAATCAATAACAAAAGTGGAGCAAACTAAATGAAATACAACACATTTAACGATTCATAATTTAGAAATCCTTTTCTGACTTAAAAAAAAAAAGTAATTTAAAATTATGATTTCATCGACAAAAAATTTCTACATTAAATAAATGTAATGTATCAATTAAAAGCAGTTAGAAAAGAATGGAAACAAAGTTAGATTTCCCGGCGTGCTTAACAGAATTAGGACATCGCACTTCATCAGCCGGGAAGAGCTCGCGCGTTCAGACAAAAATTTCTACGCATTTTACAAAATCGATCCGCCGTCGCCGTTGATCCTAGAGCGGTGAGAGCTTCATGATATCGCTGTTGAGACCGGCGGACGGCGCGTCGTCGTCTAGGTCGAGGGGGCTGCTGTCCGAGCCGAGCGAGGAGGGAAGCCCGGTCGCCACCGTCGTCGTTGTCGTCGTCGCCGCGACGAACTCGTCGAGGAAGTCGAACGAGGCCACCGCCTCGCGCTCCTTGTCCCCGTAGCGCACGAAGAAGTCGTCGCCGCGGCCGATGATCGACGGCCGGGACGAGCCCCAGGTGGACGGCAGCCGGAGGACGCGGTGCGCCTGGGCCGCCGACGCTGAAGAAACCAAGGGCACACAGCAGCGGGTCAACAGATGCTGCTCTCAGACTTCACTCGATCGACTCGATTTTGCGCTCTTTCTCTCTATCTCTTTCTCTCTTCTCTCTATACCGGCTCTAGCAGACACAGAGTAGCTCGGCTTAGCACTCTCTTTCGTAATCACCGTCTCCCTCTCTCACCCTCTCTCCCTATTCCTCTTTCGTTCTTTCTTTCTCTTTCCCCTCTCCTTTCTCATGCCACCTGTATATCCGTCCGTATCGTCTCTCCGCCTTCCACCGTCGCTCCACCGCACCGGTTACACCTCTCTCTTTTTTGTTTCTTTTTTCTTTGTTTTGTGGAATTTAGGCATTTGGCGGGTGCACGACCGAGTGGATGATGCATGATGTATGTACGTAGGACAAATCGTGCGTGCGACAGTTTCATTAATTGTGATACATTTTCACAAGTTTTATGCGAGATATCAATAGGCAGAAGTTTTGTGAATATTCTTGCTCATTCCCAGTACTTTTGATTTTAATTCTAAGCATTGTATTGCAACAGACTTTATATATACAAGCTGAGATAATCTAATTTTTTTTTTGACAAATAATTAACAGAGTAATCCAAAGATGTATTTATTAATCCTGGAGGAATAATAAATTCTGATAAATTTACATCTATTTTACATTTAATTTTTTACATCTAATTTGAATTATTCGTTAAACAACGTTGCACGCCACTCATCCGACGTACTTTATATGACATGATTATGACTTGCTCGAGAATAATGATAAATTAATCAGAATACACAAATATATATATATGATATTAAATAATGTTTTATGAAACAGGAAAAAGCAATTGATTCAAGTTGATTACAATCGCACATGAAATTAAGAATGATTGATAGTAGCGAGATTAATGATCCAACATAGATAGGCGTGTATAATGAAATAAAGCGGTCGTGAAGAAAAAGATGAAGATGCTGAAACGGTCTTGCACGTGCCAAGAAGGTTTAGAGATTATCAATTCGCTCGTACAGTACAACGAGTGAGAAGGTAATTATTTTCAATTTTATACCCTGACGCAATTCCACTTGAGCTGTTTCATTTCAGTGACTTGTACACGATCATCATATTTGTAGTCTCGTATACATCGCTCGCTCATCTTTCATTTTTAAAAAGACATTAAACGACATTGAATTTGCACATCAACTTGCACTCCTGTCAAAAAGTCTTTGGGTGTTCCGAATTGCGTTGCAGTTTTGTAGACAGCTCATTACCGTTTGATTATCCATATAAAACTAGATATAATGCATTTTAAGAGATCGCACTACATTTTGATTACACAGTGTAATCTTCCCCCTTTTGATTATATACACACACGCGTTTTACCATTTTGATTATATATATATATATATATATATATATATAGACGATATCGATATTCATTTATATTCAATGTACCTTTCTGTATCTTGTCCCAAGACTTTCGGACGGCAATGTGTGCCAATGTAGGCCACGCAAGTACACGTGAACGAGAGACGGAGAGATGGAATTGCGTGAAGGCGCTACGCCAGGAACGTTCACTGCCGGTTAACAATTCTGTTAGTGTAAACCAATGGTCAGTCCGTTGTGGGCGTAACACGTGGTTTTTCAGTTCAGGACGAAATAGGTTTCCCCGGCGCGGCAATGCATTCCTCCCCAATTGGTCATGTCGCTTATAGAAACTGATCGTCACTAAGCCGAACTACGTAGCTTTTCTTGTGACAATCAAAGCACACCGCGTAGGAGCTACCATCTGAACAGAAAATATGGAAAAGGCTATGTACAGCGAAAAGGCTACTGAGCGCGAGCGGGGAGAGTTAGTGACAGTCGTACTGTACTGTAAATTGTACTTGTGTTAATTGCGAGTGTCTAATTTGCGAGAGTAGACGAAAAACAGCCGCTCGATCGAGTGTGAGGTCAACGTGTTTACAGGTGTGTGACGATCGATTTTGATGTGTGTTTGATGAGAAAAGGGTGTTGTGTCTCTTAAGCTTACGCGAGGGCAAGCGCTGTTCGCACACCACCTACAGAACTCTCTAAAGCGTCATCAAGCTTCTTTCCCTCCAACGTTGGGTGACTATACGTAAATTAGCGTCAGAATATCTGAACTGTTATCTACTAATGTACACGATCTTTTCTTTTAACAGTGTAAACAGGATATCGCATATAAAATATATATATAAGATACATACAGACGACTCTAAATGTAATCCGAGATTGACCAAACGAAGCATTTGATACTTAAAGTTATTAAAATTAAAATTGAGTTCAGGTATAAAATCTGTACAATCTGAAATCAATGTAGCAGCATTTCATCCACTAAAATAGATTACGACAATTCAGATGTTCTGACAATTGATAAAACGATAATTCAGATCGTACGTTGTTCCGCGTGAAACGTATAGACATCCAAGATATTGGAATTTTTGTTAATGAAATGCTTCCAGCTTCAAGCTTTTTGCACGTTTTCCACGCCGATCGATTAATAAAAAATTTCATCACAATTTTAAACCAAAAAGCACAATGAGAGTATTAAAAACGGTTGTCGATAAGAAAGTTAG
This sequence comes from Wasmannia auropunctata, assembly GCF_000956235.1. Taxonomy (NCBI): domain Eukaryota; kingdom Metazoa; phylum Arthropoda; class Insecta; order Hymenoptera; family Formicidae; genus Wasmannia; species Wasmannia auropunctata. Next base: position 396,187 of record NW_012026819.1, on the reverse strand, counting down.
CTGAGGATTAGGCGCTAAGAATGTTAGAGATCGCGTAAGGATCGCATTTAAATCACGCGTTCTTTTGCGCAAAGGTGGTGAGTTGGTGATGCGCGAAAACGGCATGGCGAAAGTAGTCTACGGAGTAGATACCCGAAGACGAATACCTTTCTTTTGCCGTCGGTACCGGTGTAATCTGTGCAAGTGGCGGTAATCAGGTGGCTCATCCCCCGAGTCGCTGCCCGCCGAGCCGCTGCTCGATGTCGCCGAGGAACTCTCGCTGCTTGCTAACATCACGTCTAAGAGATTGGCTCTGGCCTGAATAAAAGTATAGCGATCAGTATTGCTAGTCTATTTTCGCGTAGAAATAAAAGCGTAATGAAGGGAAGCGATCTACGTAACACGTTTCATCTGTGGAAGCTTTAAACTGAAAAATTATTGTATTTAAGAAAAATAATTTCTAGCGATCGGTGTTTTTTTTTTTAATCGGTAACTTAATTTTAATCGTCCGAGCGTACTTTATCTGTGAGCATTATTCTATTATCTATCTGTTGCTTAAAATTTCTACAGTTTAGTTCTGCATTTCGGCAGACAGCTCACCTTGGGGTCGGTGAAGTCAATGTCACGTTCAACGTGAACCCATCCTGTCGGACAGCAGCATGCGAGATCCAGTTTCTCCAGCGGCAGCTCGATGTTAGCGGCGTTGGTATCCTCGCCCTTTCGAATCATGCGGTTCAATTCATCTATAACGTCCTTGGACGTGGCGCGCTCATGGAAGCTCAATGTTCGATCTCTACCCTCCACGAGAAGCGTCGCTCGTGCCGGGCTGACCTGTATAAACGTAAATGGAATCGTTATTATAGTTATAGGTAAATGTTTGACTGGAAATTAGATGACGAATTTTTATTTATAAATACAAAACTAATCTCTCTCTTTAGCATTGACACAATAATAATTAATATGTTAACAACACAATAATAATTAATATGTTAATTATATATTGTTTTATAATATTGTTATACGTTAAGAATCAATTAAGCGAAACAAATATCAGTAAAGTTTCGCGAATCTTCCCTTCAAATAAGGAAATTACCTCTTCAGGAAAGAAAAAGGAAACGTGTGCAATTTTCTGCTTTCCTTCCCCCCCCCCACCCTGTGCAAATTTGAACAGTAATGTAGTTCGGAAGCAAATACTTACAACCGTACTAGGCGTGGAGGAAGTCGCGGCCTCTTCGTCCTCCTCGGGAACGGCTCCCAATTCCGACGGAGCTACCGTTGTATACGCGATACCGCCGTTACACGACACGGCACTTAGAATTCTCTCCTCGGGTGCCAACGGTGGTACCTGTATCTGATCGAGCAGCTCGTCGTTACTGCTCGTTTCGATCGCGTTTCCGATACTGCTCTCCTGAACGGACGACCCTTCTACCTCCGCTACCTTCGTCTCCCCCGTGGAATCATTTATGCTAGGGCCCACTTCTGTAAGAGCCGCGATTTAAAACATATATTTTTCTCTCCCTCTCAATCTTTCATCTTAGCTTTATAATGATAACGAAACATATATTTTTCAAAAAGGTTTTTTCTTTTAATTGCTTTTTTGTTTATTTTCTTCTCGAATTACAATCATGTCAATGATTAATAATTTGAATGGAAAATAGACAGCGTGAAACGCTTTACTGTTTAATTAGCGAATGCTGATGATTGATTATAATCACCTTCGGTCGAGTAAGACACGTTTTGCGGCTCCACGGGATTGTTCGGTAACTCCGCGAGGTACATCTGTTGCTCGGCGATGAAAGACAGGACGCTCTGAAGCGCTTGCTCCCTGTCCGGCGGCGGTCTACCGCTCCTGGACGACGTGCTCGCCAGGCTCTTGGTACTCTCGAACTTCACCAGCCGATAAAAGTCCCTGGTGAAATCCGTGCCGATCGACGGAGTGTCGGGATCGTCGCTGCAGCCGGAGAGCGCCGCCGACGAACGCTTACTCGAATTCTCCAGGGCACCCTCCTCGCTGCTCCAGGACGCACCGGGACTCGAAGCATACGGCCAGGGCCCGGTCGCTCTCGCGTCCATTAAAAGCGCAACCTGGGAGAATAAAAGATCGCAATCAGCTGACAGAGTTGGCGTGTTATATATCTTAAACTTGCATTGACTTCATTAAGTCAAATTGTTTTATAGCTACAATTCAAATTGAGTCGAGTTTAGTTATTAATATTATATATATGTGTTATTACTGTCTTCAAATATTTAAAAATTTGTTATAAAACTTTAGAGAGGAGAGATAAGAGACAAGTAACAAATATTTTCGATTTCAAAAGTTAAATAATTATAAGTCGCGAAGATAAACAGCAAATCTAAATCCTTTAGGATTAATTCTTTCGAAAGTTTAAAACTACTTTGTACATTTGACGCGTGCGCCTGTATTCATTCGAATTAGACTGCAATGGCAACTCGACTTCTTGTAACATTTTTATTAGGATAAGTGAACGTCGTAGACCGTCGATCGATATCGTGTAACACTCAACAGACGTACCAACTCTCCTCCCGTTCTGTCAGCGAGATAGCTCGCGCCATTCCACAGACACTCGTTCGCGTCCTCCTCCAATTCCAGGAGATTATGCTCCTTGATTGCCGGCAGGGCGGGTGTGTTTGTAGTAGCTGGTTGCTCCTTCCACATTGCAGATTCATTTTGCACGAGGTCCTCCGTGGACAGGGAGAAGCTCCAATCCTCCAGCTCCGCCCTGTCGTACTCCAATTCGAGCAGATCTCGATGCTGCTGCGCGCTTCTGCTGTCATCGAGCCTGAAATCCGCCCGCGGTGATCAATTCCGATGTACTTTCGGTTGTGTATCGATAATCTACCGGCTCTAGTGAGAATATGGTTCTTCTTTCCGGCTGTATTTCCGATTTCGTAAAATATCCAATTGTAAAACCGCGAGTTGCATAAATATGTAAAGCTTTACTACAATTTGTGTGTATAATATACTTGAAATGTTTTTTCGAATATAAATTCTAGTATGTAATTCAATTTTTATATTAATATATAATCTAATTTTTTATTACACTAAACTTAGTATAATATTCGAATCTTTATGATGCGTGGAAGTAAAAGTGTAGCTTCTTTAAAAAAAGTTTCAGAAAAGAAGTCAATAACATTAATAAAATAAGAAAAGAGATTCACATCAAAGAGTCATATCTCGAGTATCACATTCACACGTTTCCCTAATCAACACTTCATAATCCAACAATTAAACGCCTTTTAAGGTACATAATAATGGCAAACAAACCTGAGCCATTGTTGTACATACTCGGCGTCCCAGCCCTCCTCTTCCACCAGCAGGAGGGAAGACGAGCCCACGGGACTGGGTAGCTTATACGGCGTGAAATTGGTGGTGGTGGTGAGCTTGAGACAGAGGTGGCTGTCGGAGAAGCTGCGCATCACGTGCTGATAGGGCAGCAGATCCTTAGTCGGCGGATAGCTGTGGCGCGGATTGATGCCCACGGTGAGATTCAGAGGTAGGAAGAGCACGTCCGGATCGCCGGCGTCGAGGGCGACGAGGCGCGCGTCCGGCGATACGTCCGCCTCGGTCTCGTCCGTGGCCTCCTTCAGGTCCTCGAGGCCGCGCGCGGACGGTTCCTGGCGCGTGCCCTCGCCCTGGACGTCGCTCGACATGGTCGAGTAGCCCTCGTCGCGATTACCGCTCTCCGGGCTCTCGCTGCCTTCCTCCTCCGACGGTTTTTGCGCTGCAAAAAAAAAATCGATCAAGCGGTCAAGCGGTCTCGAGAGGAGTGGACGCGTCGCGGTTTATCATTTTATATTGCATAATATCGTCGTTATATAATAACGTCGTCGTAAAGTGAATAATAGAATACAAACAAAAGAGGCACCATCATTATTTTCATATACATTGCAAAAAACCTATTTAAATTTCTTGTAGCTATATATTATTTACATGTAATTACAAATTTGCGTAATTTAATAAATAACGTTCAATTACGTAATTAAATTATTAATTTATTACATAAGAAATTCAAAGCGAAGTTTCCAAACATTAAAGAGTAAGGACATTTTTTTAAAAGCACATTTTTTCAGTATAAAAAGCCCTACAAGAAACACCCATTACTTGTTGAGAGACAAAGAGTTGATTAAAATTTGTTATTTAGTTGTAGTACCAAGAGGTCTGTTGCGTCGGCATTTAGTGGCTGCCATCACGGGTATCTGCAAGTTGAGGGAACGCGGCCTCGAGAGGGGGACCCAGGAGGGGTCCAGACCTAAGGCGGCGACCAGGGCGGCTGGACTAGCCTCGAGGATTCCTTGGAGAAGTTCGGTAGGGCTTCCAGGACTGGCAGCCTGCGCCAAGAGTCCCGACAGCGCTCGATTTTGAGCCTCAAGCTCTCGTATACGTCTCTGCAGCGCGCCTATTTCCTCTCTGAGACCCTGAGAACAGTTCGCTGGCCATCAGTACTCTTACTCAATACGTCTCGCGACAGTATACCGTTCGAAAAGCGCATTAGCGGGTGGGGAAAAGCGTGTTAGCGACGATTAATCCTTTCAAAAAAACAGTATTTTTCAAGTAAAACTTAAAAATTGATATTAAATATTAAAAATAACATTTTGAAAAAATGACACTTACAATTAATGTTTCGTAAACTTGTACAAATTCCATATACCTATATAAACCATCTGTATAATTCATTAGATTTTTTTTTATATTTTTTTCTAAACTATTCATCTTAAAAGGGAAAATGCATCAGCAAAAATATAAAATATTTTGCTATTGTTTTACTAATTTTTTTAATTTTGAAAAGATTAATGTTCTCGAATAAGACATTATTACTTTCCCAAGCGCGAAAGATCCTGAACATATTATAGAGTGCTGAAAAAAATACACGACTTCAAATTTTATATTCTTAATAATAAATATGTGCAAAATGGCTCTCATATTAAATTAGAAATGCCAAGAAAAAAAGCTAATAAAACAAGCAGATCAAATTAGATATTAAATACGTCATAGTGAAAGAGATGAAATTTTGCTTAAGCAAAGTTCATATAAAATTGAATAATGTGTAAAATCTTTTCCGCGCAAGATCGTATACATTTTCAGCTTTATTCCCAAAAAGAAAAGCCTTTTTCCAGAGGTCAGAATGCTTGGAGAAGCCTCTTGTGGAATTCTTCAAACAAGCTCAAAGTTTACAAAAAAAAAAAAAAAAAAAAAAAACAATTTTCCTCAGCATTCTACACAATAGCCTTTAGTAGAGCGCGCGGACACGGGTTATTCGGAAGGGAGACGAGAAAAGACCGAGAAAGGGGACGGAGAAAAGGGGGTGAGTGGTAACGTAAGCATAGCGATGAACCTTTTGGGATAGGAGAGCGCGGACCACCTGGTTGGCGACGTCGTCCAGGCACCGCTCGTACTGCCGACGCTGGGCGTCGGCGTCCCGCGCCAGGGCCGCGTGCTCGGTCTCGAGGGTCGCCAGACGTGCCACCAGCGCGGCGTGCACTTCACCGGCGCATGCTGCCTCCAGGCCGCGCAGCTGGCCACGCATCGACTCGTTCTCCAGCTGCAGCTTCGATAACTGCGTCTGGTACTGGTGCACGCGCGCCTGCAAGTGCAGACGTGCGAAAATTACTCCCGGCACATATCCTGCGACCGTAGGTGTGCAGGTCATCTCTAAACTAAACATGACGTCGCGACAGTGCTGTTGATGATATTTCATGAACGTTGTTAAGCGCGTTGTGACGTGACGGTAAGCGTAGCGTAATCCGAAATTTCGTTTGAACGGCGCGGGAATTATCGTTGGACCAGGGGAAGGGGAGAAAGGTCTGAAAATTAACAGTAACATCTCTAATTACGACAGGCTGCAGCGATAATTATTGTTGCTAGTAGTTCATTAAAATATAACATATTATAATGATGATGATCATTATAACTAATTAATGTTGCATATAGTAATTATTATTATCGTTTACAGCTATAATATCTATAATGGTGTCTCTATAATGTGAAAATCTCTCTCTTTGTAGATTTAAAAATATAAAATAATTAAGCAAGACATTTCGTTAAAGAGCAAAACTCGGCCAAAAAGTCAAAGAGATAATTATATCACAATTTCAAGATATTTGCGAGGATAAAACTAAATTTTTGGAATTACGTTATAAACATATCTCGATACTTTGACTACTTTCATTTCTTCTTCAAAAATAAATTATGCAACAAGGTAGCAAGGTAGAAGGCAGCTCCAAATCTGGCACTTTAATTTCTGGGAACATTTATAGGTCGTCTAAAATGGTAACATAAATTATTGCTTGGCGAGCGCTTTGCATATTCGACGGTTCTAATCTTATTTAAAGCACATTCGCGATCATAATCTCGGCGTGAAAGTAAAAAATTGCAGGCCAACGAAGGCCAGGAGTGCTCCATAAATATCCCGCGCGTTATAGCACGCGCTAGAAGCTCGAATTCCCTTGCGGTCGTTAAAATTAAGCGTTAATGGATTGTTTCGATCCTATCAAGCCGGAGTGTGTGTGACTCACGTCGTGGCCCTTGCGACTCCTTGGGCGTCAAGCGTCGCGCGCTCGCGTTTAACTCGGTCACTGTAAAAAGAAAATCGACCGCGCGGTCGGATCGCGGAGATTTAAATATCCCGGCGGCGGCAACACGGATATTTCCGCAATTACCTCGACGCGCGGACGCGGTCTTATTACGGAACGGGAACCGCTCTTAAATTATCCGTGCTTAAAATACTTGGAACATCCGCGACGGTCTTCTTACTCCCGCTCCCGAATGGAAGTAATTACGTCCGTGGCACTCGTTGACGATTGCCATTTGCTTCTTAAATACCCGCTCGCGGGACTACACACGGAGAACACCCCAGTGACGGATTATTATTATTATGTAAACGCACGAGGCTCTCATCCGGTCGCTCGGAAATGCAAAAATCCATTTTTCTATCTATTCCGCGAATCGTTGAAAATTTTATGTTTTCATCAGAAGTCCTATATAAGTTAAACAATTTTGCGGAGAAGAGACATGCGTAAATATAGAATATGCAGCCTTGGCCAGAAATATCAAGCATCCTCAATTTATTCCTTAGAAAAGGCAGTAATAAGAGCCGAAGGAAGACAAACAAAATACAACAATCTATTAAAATTTGTTATAAAAATAAATATTAATTCTAAATTAAACTTTTTTTATTTCTTGTTAGATATAAAACATTTATGTCAATTTATGGGGATACTTTGTACTTATGGTTGTATATTACACATACACATTTATTTTCCATACTTTCAACTTTCTTGACTTGTCTGAAAGGAATTATTTTGCCAAACGTACACCAGAATATCTTTTTTAAAGCTCGTTTTTGCATCTTCAAGGTCGCGCTCTACAGCTCTTTCTAAAGTTGGAGAATCTTCCGACGTCTGATTTTCAATCTCATCGGAAAGGGAGTCTCAACTTGCAGCTGAGGTCTTTAAAAACTTCAACTCCCGCCACACCGTCGAGGCCTCCTTACTTTCGTTCTCAAACGGAAGTAATTACGTGGCGGTGAGATTCGTGACCGGTCCGCCTCTCTTATTGCTGTTTGCCTCGAATCAGGACTCGCGTCTTTTAAACAGCGGAACGGTCGGGGGAGTTAAACGAGAAACGAGTCTCGGAAACGTTTCGGCAAACGAAATCCGGGCGCGCGTTGTTTGCCGACGATGCGACGGCGACAGCGACGGGCTTTTCTCGCGACTCGCGGTCGCGGCCACGGCAATAATAACCGGTCGTTATTAGCAGAAAGGCGTTTAACGTTGAATTAATGCCGCGGAGGAGGCTCTGTCGGGAACAGGGGTGCTAATAGAGGGTGCGTGTGTCTGATTTATAATCGGCCCTCGCCAACGCACATACATCCTTCCCCCCCGCGTCGCATCGAGCGAGGAAACCAACGATTTTCTGTCGTGCCTCGGCCTGAGGGAGAGTAAAAATGCAGACCGTCCGCCTTCTGCGAATTCTCGTAGACACGCGTTATTTCTCGACGACGCAGAGATCCCGAAGTCCCATGTACACTCTGCTTGGAGAAACGGCTATAAAAAGATTTCAAATGTTTCAATTTGGAGTTTACCTTCTCGGTCTATAAATTTAGTTGATTCGGAGTTAGAAAAATCGAATTTTATGATGTGTCAACGAAATCTTTAATATCACCCCGGAATAATATTAAAAAATGTATTGCGAAAAAATACCACTCGGGTGATATTAAATAAAATTGACGATTAATTTAATTTGTGATATTTTAGCTTTATAGGATTGCGTTTCAAGTTCGACAATAATCGGCGCGCAGTTTACAGAACAGAAAAAAAATGTATTTAAAATTTATATATAGAAAAATGATTAAACATTATAAGATCCGCTTTGGGCGAGTAAGACTCTTTTCGTTTTGGGTTAAATTAATAATATGTATTAATAATATCTATAGTTTTATAACATACTGCTGTTATATAATATTATATTTTTTAAATAAAAAAAATTACTCTAAAATTCTAAATTTTATTAAACGCGCTGCTACGTGAGCTCACGGTCTCTCAATTTTTCTCTCCAGCCGGGAATTAATTCCTCCGGGAACGTCGTCCCAGATCCCTCGTCTCGTCACTCGACCCGACTCCGCAGAATTTTTCCCTTGCAGATTGTCACCGATCCGCGTGCATCAGCGAATAGAAGTATACATTCGTGCGTTCAGACGTAACGTTATACACTGCGCTTCCCGTAGAGATTGCGCGGCTTGTCATTGACAGGCGGTGTGGCGGGTCGACATCGAAACCGGGGATCGAGTGACGATCGATATTAAACGTTATTTCTCGTGGGGGACGGCGATATAGCCTCTCTCTACCTCGCCCCCGTTACCCTCCGCCGCTGCCGCGGCGGGAGGAGGGAGGAGGGAAGACACCCCCCTCGGTACCGTACGACTCTTTTAGGGGCAAACCGCCCGTGAACGAGATAGCGCGCATGCCGTAAGGATCGGCAGTAAACGTCCGCGTTTACTGTTCCCTCCCTTTATTACCTGCGTCCCCTGCCTCCTCCCCTCTTCACCCTCCCCAGCAGCGTACGCGTTTTACGCCGAAAATCATCGTCCGCGAGAGCTTTACGAGAGTCGCGAATTGCGGAAACGAGAAGCGAGCGCACGGGAGCGGGGTTTATCGACGGCTATTCTTTTAGATAGGATGGCAGCATCAATTCCGGAATCGCTTCGCGCGCGATTCGCGCGATCCGCAACGCGACGATTGTCGTATTAACTCTAAAGTTTGCCGAATCTAGAGAGGGGTCAGCGCGAGATTACGTCACGGCATAGAGAAAAGGTGAGAAAAGACTTGAAAACGAATTAATATTCCAAGTATATGTCTTTTCAAAGAGACATAATAAAATAGCAATTATCGTATTAGAATTGGAAGAGAAAGATACACTGAAACATGTCACGAATTGATATATTGCTGAGAAAACTTACAATTTTTTTCATAAAATCCCCCTTTTGTTTTTATTACAATCTTAAGTATATATATATTTTAGACATTCTATTAATTAATTTTCCACATTTTTACTTAATGAAATTTTTCTCAAATTTTTACTTAATAATATTTCTCTCCGGACATTTTGGAGACATTGCCGGAGTGCGGAGTACCACGGAAGGTATTCCGTGAACCCATTTTTCTCACCCGTCTATTATCCAGCGAGATTTTTTGATGAAAAAGGTATAAATTTTTTTCCAGGCAACATATCAAACCGTGAGAGATATTTTTATTTTATATTTAAAAAAGATAAAAATGTCGTCAAAAAATAAAAAAAATTATTCAAGAAATATGTTTTTTTACAAACGGTAGTGCGTAAAAAAAAATTTATATAAAATTTTTAAAAGCGATTATAAAGAGTTTAAAGGTAAAATCTCCAATATTTCAATAAAATCGATAAACTTTTGACTAATATGAATAATAAAAATAAGTGTATCTAACAGAAGATATTGCGATTTATTTAAAATAATAAGTTTCAGTTACATTCTTGCACTTTTTACCTGATACTTGAAATATTTCATTGTACCATATACTTTTTTATTATTCCCTCAAGAAGGGAAGTGCAGTAATAAGATAAACTTCCGCAAAAGGGGAAAAGGAGAGTATCTCGTAAATCGTCGCAAAGGCTGAAATCGCGGAATTAGATCGCTCGACCCCGACTATACGAGCGATGTGCGCGAAACGAGACAAAGCTACCGCGAGAATCGGGCACGCTACTTGACGTTTAATAATGGGAAGCGAGCGCAAAATTCGGGTTTTGTAACAATGCACGGGACAATCCTGGGCCGGAGAGAGTGCTCGCGCGCGGTGAAATACAATAAGGGCATGTCGCCGTGAAGGAGGCCGGTATTATTGGATAAGGGGAAACCTTTTACCGGGACTGTCATCGGCGCTGCGGCTTCCACGCAAACCGTAGACCTCGCGACGCACGATTCCCTAACAATAAGTGCTCGATCATCTTATGATCTGCGTATCAACATCGATTATCGTGTCGTCGTCTCGTGCAGCACCACGTTGTGCCACGTTTGATTGACAAAAACGGGCGACAAATCTTGAAGATAAATTCGTTGGGACGTCGTGAATATTTCCTATTCCGTTTCAAAACGCACGTTGAGTGTCCATAAAAATCTGTAGTTCGTTTATTAGATCGTGATATATACGTTTAATTTTACAAGTTAAACGTTATGTGACTTTTACATTTAATTCTCCATTTATAATCCCGGTACTAAAATAAGATTACAAGGCATTTCTCTATTTTTATTTATCTCACGTTCATTTTGCGTAAGAGTTTTTTAAATCATAATTATAAATTGTATAGATATGTGCGTTGTAAGTATTGGACTTATAATATTTTTTTCATTTACAGCCAATAAGCATAAAGTATTTATCTTCTCAAGTTATTTTTCTTGGAAAAGACGTAATAAAAGTCAAAGGAAAACTAATAAAATATTAAAATTGTTATAAAATTTATCTCATTCTCATTCTGCGTAAGAATTTTTTAAATCATAATTATAAATTGTTAGTAATGTGCGTCGTAAGTGTTGGACTCGTAATATTTTCATTTGCAGCCAATATAGGTATAAAGTAGCCGCAAGTTATTTTTCTTGAAAAAGATGGTAATAAAAGCCAAAGGAAGACTAATAAAATATTAAAATTATCATAAAAATAAATATTACTTTATATATTTTATTAAAAAACTAAATATTATTTTTCAATAAAACTACCTCTAATTTATTTATTTTAGATGTAGCATGTTTAACATTAATTTGCGGGGGTGCTTTATATTTATGGCCAAAGCTGTATATAAGATTACAAGGAACATATTAAAAAAATTATTTAGATAAAAATCTTTAAAATGTAGCGAGTTATTTAGGTTGCGTTCGGGCAGCGTATTATCAGCGCTATATAGCGTCATTCTGTTTTACGTCTAACGACCGATAAAGATAAAATGACACAATAGCGCACTCCGCGAAAACGCAGCCGTGACAATCCAGCGAGGATCAGACAAAACCTTACGTACCTCGTAGGACAATGTGAGCGCCGTTTTCTCCTGCTTCAGCTGTTCGGCCCGGTGCTTCTGTTGCAGCAGACTCCGCGACGACTCCTCCATCCTGCAACAACAAATCAGAAAACCGTCAGCGTGAGGAAGCTCGCGGATTTTAATCCACGTTGAAAAGATCCTAATTGAATGAGCCATTGAGACCATTCCCGTAGCCTCCTCGGTAGCTTCCTATTGTGCCGCCGGGAAATTTATTTGCTCTCTTCGTCGACCTCGCCTTGGCCCTGAAGAGCCTCGCTTCCGACGAAAGGGATTTCTATTCTCGTGAGATAAACTCGCAAAAGAAGATCTCTCCTTTTTTTTTCTCACCAGCACTCCCTCCATTCTTGTCTCGCGCTCGCTCTCGTAAGAATTTTTAAAATTATAAATTGCCTTCGGTGCCACGCTATAATTTTTGTCACGGAAGCAATACTGGGCATTATATAAAAATATTGTATAAATAAGAACATATTACAACAAATTTTTCTTTTCAATCGAAACGTCAGACATAATAAACGGTAACGGTAACAAGCAAATGTATATGTATCTATTAACAAAAAGCTATATAAAGTAAAAGAAAACGTTGAGTATGTCACATTCACAGTGACACCGAAGGGCTATATAGATTTGCGCGCCGCACGGGAGTGTTGGATTCATATACAATATTTTTCATTTAAATAAATTCAAATAAATGAAATTAAATCGCGGATTATACATCTCTAAGATACTTAGCCCCTTATTGGTGCCTCAAAGTTTGACAATTATCTCCGAACTCAACTTTTCACCCTCTTAACGATTCTAGACTCGAGTATTAAGTAGATTTAAGTATCCCTGAATGCATTTCACATTCCGCCGGCGCGGCGTTCCTTCATTTTCTCGGGTGTCAAGCCTGACTTCCTTTTTCTCGCATCGCTCACGACGGAGCAAATCGCGAAAGATCGAGATTTTTGTTTGGCGAACTTCCTCGTGCGCGAACGCACCGCGGGGTTAATGATCTGATTAGGGATGCGAGGGCGCGGCCTGAGATATGAAGCCGATTTAAGCTTTTCGAGGGAGGCTTTCGAGCGAGAGCGTTGCCGCAGAGCGCCTGGCAACACCCTCCGTCTTCCCATCGGCGCGGTCTTCCCCCACAACAGGACAGATATCGTTGCTTATGTCCTTGGCGAGGTAACTTTCGAGCCAGTTATGAGTTTCAATTCGATTGTACTCCGTTGACATTTAATAAAGGTAAATTCACGGCTCGCGCGCAGGGAAATTGCGATCGTCTCGCTAATTGGATAACTAAATATACGGCAAAGAATTTAATTTAATATCATATATTTTATGGGAATATCTTGATATATCGTTCAATTTTTTAGTTATTGTAGTAAATAAGAGATATATGTATATATTCCAACAAAGATGATATTTAAACTATATGAACTTCAAAGACTTATTAATGCTTTATATACGTAATAACTTAAATGTGTTAAAAAATGTATAGAAATTGTCATTATACATACATTTCGATCCTTAAAATTTGTAAGATAATGAAATTTCGATTCAGAAAAACGAAAGATTTTGTATTTGTTAAGCTTTCACGCACATTATAATTATTCTTAGATGCTGTTTAAAAACATTTTTATTATAAATTAAACGCATGGGTCTTTTTGACGATATTAAAACATCTACTAGTTGATTTTATCATTAGTTGCAACTGCTATTTTTACGAATAATTATCAGCACCGTTAAATTAAGTTAAATTAAATTGTTGAACATATGGAAATCGGTGGTGTTTCCAATTAATTTAGAAAACCTCTCGGAGCACTTCGGAAGCTTGCTTCGTTGCCGTTTGCTGTTTTACATTTTTAGCTAGGCGAGGAAGTACGAAAAGACCGTGCGAGAGCGCGATCGATCGTCGAAGTAACGCTCGCAATTGCTGCACCCTTAAAACGGGGGTTATAGAGCTCCCCTAAGCACCGCTCCCTCGCTCCCACACTCCCTCCAACTGCCTTTCTACTTCTCTCTGTTTTCGCTCGAAACACATGGCACGAGCAAGCCGGTCCTCATGATTTACAACTGTTGCTCGGCAAATTCGATTACGATGATTCTGGGGTACTGTGCAGCCTCGAGTCGCAACGGGAAAGACGCTCGTTAATGCCGTATAGCCACTCAAGAACGTCTGCGCGCCACGAGCTAATTTTTTTTCTTGAAAAAAAAAACAACATCTCAATCTCTACTACATTATTTATTTTATTTATACATTTAATCATTTACGCGCTCGTCTCTTTCAATGGGATTAAAATTGTTTCTACTTCTCAAAATTTTTCTGTCTCTTAATTTGAATCATTTCTCTCTCTGAATCTAAATCCCGCTTCCTATTTTTACGTCCCAAATATAGGTATCTAGTCGATTGCAATTGTTTCTACAGTTTTCGTTTATTTTGATTAAGTTTATTTAATTTTAATAATAATTAAGATAAATGTTCTGCTCGTTATTATAAAAAATATGTAAAATATGATAACAGGCTAAAAACGGACAAAAAATACAAAATGTTCAATTACATAAAGTATAAATTGAATAACTCTATAGTTTAAATCCATTCAGTTTTTTAATAGGACTACTACAGATGTTAATATGATTCGAGAAGATGTTCTATTTTCGTTAACTTTTACTGTGGAAGTTATGTATAGTACATATTATTCAATGAATAATGACGCGCTTTTAAAGAAAGTATGTTAAATTTTCATTACGAGAAACTGTTTCAAGTTTAGCCATCCAACGTTTAGCTAATTTTCACTGCTGCCAATACGTATATCTAGATCGGGTGCCCGCGACTCGCCGGCTCGCAAAAAGAGACACCGGTTCGAGCCGGCGCGGTCTCTTTAACGTCGAGCCATAACACGTATCTCGTGATAGTAATTACATTAAGACTGATACATTTTAACTACAGAGTCATTAAATTTAAACGCTACTTAATTTCGCATCCTTCTTTTGCTCACTTTTGGCCCATTTTACATTATTCGTTTTTATCTCGCTCTTGTTTACTTTATCTTATTTATTCTGTTTAAATCACAAATACTTATTTCGAGGGGGAAAGCTTTTTTATACATCACGAGATTTACATTTTCTATTATATTTCCGAGGAGGAATCTCCGACGTTAGGGCGAGACGATACCTCCGGCTGTCGCTATTGTAATTGCTATTTACACATGTCGCGTGAGTGGCAGCGGCACGCACGTCTCGACGCGCTCACGCACGCATGCACGCACGCACGCACGCACGCGTGAGCTTTGCAAACTCAGAGCTGGCAGAATAAACAGGCATCGATGTTCAATCGCGCGCGCGCGCGGGCGTTAACGCGATGCGCCCTTTGTGCGCCGAACGTCATTATCATATGGAAATTGTTACATCCGTCGGTTTCGCGCGCGCGTCGCGGGACACGGACCGGATTCCCGCGCGCGCGTTCGTTAACGCCGCGCGCGCGTCACCGTTGCGCCCTCGAAACTTCATCGGTCACGAATCAACATTTTCGTATTCCGTATACGTGTGCACACACGCGGGACACGCCCTGCTGCAAACTACACACCTCCCGTCACACGCAGCGTCATCGACGCCAGATAGAACGGATGCACGAGTTCGGCGGCGAACGATTGTACCGCGGGACGAAGATTAATTTCCGGCGAGCGCGCGCGCGCGCGCGCGCGCGTACGCTTCGAAACGGGGCTCGTTCTCATATCCGTGAAATAACGCGCGTTGGGTTAAACACAATGGCCGCGCGCGTCGATCTCCGCGTGGCTGCATCTTCGCGTCGATCTTCGCGTCTGCGTTCCCACTTTCAGCGAAACGCCGCGTTTACGGATTGTATTACGAGTCTTTCCTCTCCGGGTTTACATCTACTATGCGCGATTGGAATATTATTTCGCTATGTTTTACCCCGTGCATCCACATTGGACGAGTCTCGTCATAAATCGTCGAGTTACGAGTCTGTACATACAAGGCAGAAGCTACGGATATGTAAACTACTAAATTTTGCATCTTACAAATCTGTTTAAACCGCTAGAGATGGCAGCGTCTTATTATTATAAAAAAAAAACAATTTATTTAAATTGATTTTACTCAAAAATAATTTAGTAAGTAAACAATATTGCAACATACATAATATTCTTCAAATATATAATATTTTCTCGATATATATCGACGCATATTTTTTTTGACGGTAAGAAACATTAATTATATTTCAACATTCAATGCTACATACATTTCCATCTTCAATTCTTAAGTGTGTAACTAATCTACACAGATTCCGAATTTATCCCGAATTTATCCTGAATTTCGTTGTAAAGTGAACGTTGGAAATATGCAACACTCGCCCCTCGAGGGTTAATCAATATTTTTAATTATCACTTTAATACTTTAATAGTTTCTGATCAATACACTGTACGTGTGGCTCAATTTTTAATTATTTACTTCTTGCTATTATATATTGCTGAACATACAATTTACTCGACATAGTATTTCGCCGAATACATTATTTATTCCGACAATTTATCGAAGAAATGTCGACTGAATAAGTGCACTTTCAAATCGCTTGCCCGCGTGAGGGAAATACCGAGAAAAATCTGAGAGGCAAAGGGCCGACGTATACATACGTATAGGACGTGCCACGCCACGCGAACACGGTTCTCTCTTACCTTCTATTCCCTTCCTCCTTCGCGACGTACGTACAGCTATTTAGGTTGCATTGTTCCTACGTGTGGTTAATAGGATTCTCTGCCGCGACGCGGAGCGCCCGAAAAGGGGGGCGAAAGGGCTCGGAAAATTCAATTTCGTGTCCGACCGCGTAAAAATAATGCCGCGCTTTCTCGCTCTCTCACGGGGGTCCGCCGCTCGTAAAAAAAGCCGCCTCCAGTACGAGGGCCGCATTTTTAATTCCCCGCGATCGCGAGTAGATTCCACGCGTCTGCCAGGGGTACGCACCACGTGGGAACAAAAGATCACGTTTAATTGAGCGGTCGCTATAGCGCGCGCGTTTCGAGGCACGGAATTTTAAGTATCGTCCCCGGGCCTCCGTTGAGAGCCCCGCGCTCTTATCGAGAAGTGCTTTCGGCGGACTACCGTATAGAGAAAACACTTGGGTCCTGATTTATGTCGGCGATAAGAGCGATAAAAAAAAGGGGAAAAAAATTCATGCGAGGAGTTTGCCGATCCGCGACAATACATTGCGTTCAGCATTTATCGTTGTTTATAATTTTTAGTGAGCGATATATCTCTCTTGTTGATGCTGTGTATAGGCAAACGTTTTCTCGCAATGCACGTTTATCAAGTCAGCAGGACCAAATAAGCTCAAAATCAAACCGAACCTATTCAATTTTTTTTAGTACTCATTTTGTTCTAATTTGTATTACCAATAAAGACTTTTTTTGGATCTCATGCCGTTTTGAAGAAAAACGTAGCGCTGCTAGCTTTATATCAAGCCAGCAGAAAAAAACCACACATAAAAAAAGAAAACAAAAGTAGAAATGCCAAGAATTAAATTTGTACTAATTTGTTCAATCAAAAAAGATTAATATATATATATTGAGATCAATTTCTCATGAAACAAGCTCCAATTAAAGTTAACTCTGATGGCCTCAAGAGTAAAATATCCTTCGCTTCAATAAGAAAATTATTATTGAATTTCGACGTTCAACGTCCACTCCGGATTAAATCGGATGTAAGGATGTGAGGAGTGACGTAAGAGATACAAAAGGGAAACGAGTAGACTGCGTCGCGCCGCGTGCAACGCGTGATTATTCATTCACGGCGACGGCGCGCGGCGGAGAGAACCGTCACGCCGACGTATCCGGCTGGTTATAATGCATCATGTCACGTTGCACGCTGTAAAACAGGGATATCAATTTGCCGTACACGCATCGCTCATGCGTGCGTGGTGCGCCGCGTAACCGGTGGACGGGCCATTTCTCCCCGAGAGCCGCGTGCGTACAGAAGGAATAAGAGTCCATGTACATAGATCACACGAAGAGCCCCCGAAATTCCAGTCATGGTAATCCAACATTTTATTCCACTCACTAATCTTATACGTTTAATCCCGAAATTATGGCGTATACCTACTGCCGCTACATTTCGAGAATTTTTATGTATAGATAACTGATGAGGCAACTCTCTGGCTCGTCGTCAGAGAGACCCAATTTTCGTTGTGTTTCGAAAAAAAAGATTTTGTCAAACCGTTACCGCTCGAAACGATGAAAATGAAAACGTTGCGGCTCTTCATCCTCGGGTAAACATTTTTTAAGTGTTCATCGATCAAATTTTTCGCGACTTTGACATATTCATGAGAGTTCTAGATAGCGCTTCAAAAGTCCTCCCGAAAAGTACATTTCGAATCGATCCTGTTCAAAATGTAAAATTTATATGCCAATTTTTACGAAACAAAAATGTAAAGTTATGCATCTTTTCATAATTCAATTTTTACATTTATAGTTGTTAGAATATTTAACCTCTAAAATATTTTAGAGAGAAAAGTCAAAACTCTCAATTACATTATATCGAAATTAGTGAAGAAGAATTAAGAAATATAGCTCAACTTTTCGCAGGAATCTAACTTTAAAATATGCAATTACATAATAAAATATTAAGCGAGACCACATATGTTTATGCTCTACGATCTAAAATTAATGTGGAATTACGTGCAAATGATTGAAGGAAATTAAAGCACTCATAATTCGAAAACAATATCTCTTCAAATGTAAAAGGTCGTTGATATTGCAGTTCGATCATTCGTACGCAAGTCCGAACGGCTACAGTTGTTTTGCAATATTCTACATCGGAATGGCGATTTCTATCTCGCCAGTCAAGTTGATAAGCCCAGCCCGACGCCGTCGCGACGGTCCGTCAGTTTAATTTCTACAGCGTGTTATTGATCCCCGGGCAAAAGAAAATTCCTCTTTTTTTCTGCTCGCCCGATGGTACCGAGTCAAAGGACTGAGTTTGAAAGGCTTTCCTATCGTTGTACTTGGCGAAGCGAATCGTTTGGTTTTGACAGAAATGTACACGAGGGCCTTCCTTCGTGATCAATGCGCGCCAATCTATCGAATTATTCGGCAAATAATCCGCGTATCTATATATGATCTCGACGATAAAGAAATCCATTTACGTTCGCTAACAACGTTTCTCCAAAAGGATTCGACGGAATCGGATTCGGACGCTTTATCGAGATTAATAAAAGTATTTATTCGAAAAATGTTTCTCTGAACAAAGTTACACAAGATGAGATTCTAATCCATTTATAGCGAATCAATGAAATCATGCGTATCGTAAAATATAATACAATTACGGATCAACTTCGCTTCGGAAAGCAATTTGTAATTCTTTAATCTGTGGTTACCTAATGAATTTCTATTCTTTAAATGTGACGTTCCTAAATCAAAACGTTTGCATAAAATATTAAAATAGCGCATCTAACAAAATAAATAATGATAAAAAAATAGAAACGTTTCTCGATATTCGCGAAACTGTCTCGGAAATACGTAAAGCGGAAGCATATTTTCATATCGTTAATGGAACTTTCAGTACCGAGAAATGTTTCTCATTTAAGAATCTCGTTAATCGACGCTATATCGAGAGCCCCTTTTTCATTCCGGTCGCGCGGCATCACGACGATGTTTCGATATTCGGAATAATAAATCGGGAGCAGGAGAGGGCGATAAAAAAGGGAGACGCAGGGGGAGGAATGGGGGTTGCTATTTAGACGGCTGGATCGCAGTACGTCATGGACGAGAGCCAATATCGAATGATTTACCATTCGATCCGTCGGTTATTGCGTGAGAAACGCGCGCGGTCTCATTATTTATACGTTACTACACGCCGGTACTACTTTTATTATTTATGTATCGCGCGCGGACCGCACGCAGGAAATAAAAGTGCCGTCTGCACGGCCGCGTGCATGAAATAAGCGATTTTCGCGGAGGAGAGCTGAAGAGGAACGCCGAAGAAACGGGAAAAAATCGATTTTCGCGTGCGCACACACACACACACACACACACGACGGCCGCGAATTATTGGCGGAAACTTCGTAAGCCGATTTGCAGTCGCGATCCCCGCTCGCTTTCTGCTTGCCGTTACTCGGGTAAAAAAAAATCGAAGACTACCGAAGAATGAAACTATTCAGACGCGCTTATCTCTTTCCAAGGAAATTCCCATTAAAACTTCCGTTTTAAATGTATTATTGTGCTCCTGGCACAAGATTTCCCCTATTACGTTATCCGAATCTTTTGTATTAAGGTTTATATCATGCATGAAGTTTTAACAAGAAAAGAGTTATGCTATGAATTATGTCTGCATGCTGAAGTGAACATTGAAATTTCAGTCAATTAATCACCAACTCAATGAGTACGTTTAAAGTCTAGGAAAAAACAATTTTGCTGGAATATTTAAGAGTTCAATTACAATAGATCTGAAAATAATTTTGTTGAACCGTCAAAATGATTAAGAATAGATCTGAAAATAATTTTGTTGAACGGTCAAAATGATTAAGAAATTTAATCATGATGAGTAAAACTGCAAAACAAATTAAAATTCAACATTTTAGCAACTTGACCTGTATCGTTACTTTAATAAGTCAAATAAAATTTATTTTCATGATCTGTATCTAGCTAAATTTTTAAATATTTCAGCAAAACTGTTCTTTCGTGTAGAAAAAAATGTTTAGACTAAACTTTGGATGATTCCTAATCCGGTTTTCTGAATGGAAAAAATTTGCTAAAGCATTCTAAGAAGATGTAAAAACACGTAGGAAGAGGGAAAGAGCCGCGGATACCATGACGATTTATCTCGAGGGAAATCAGAGAGAAGTGATTCGCAACTATGTGTTTGACGATGTGTGCTTAACACCGCTCGTCGTATTCTCTTTCGCGAAAACGTTCTGAAGATCTGAGATCTCTCACCTGGCCAGCTCTCTCTGAAGATGATGGACCCTCGAGCGCGCTCTTTCAGCCTCAGCCGTAGCCTCGCGCACCCGAGCCTCGGCGTCCATTCGCTGCCGGCGTTCACGCTCCACATCTCGTTGCGTGGCCTCCCTCTGCAACACAATCCGAACATTGACATTTATTAATGACGAGCTTCCCATCAGCGATAGACTGAAAAAAGGGGTGCGAGGGGAGGAGGGGGCGACAGAGAGAGAAAGAGAGAGAGAGAGAGAGAAAAGAGCGGTAATTAAACCGCGACGGCCACCGGTGGAACGACGGCGATGCAAAATTCAGCGTCGCGCGCCGCCCTCGAAAAATCCGGCGTCGTTGCGACAGTCGTGAATAATGAATCGGCAATAATGACGCCGATACGAGCAATCGGGCGCGCATCGCGGAAAGGTATCGCTGGCGCGAGTGTGATTAATTAATGGCGGATTTAATAAAGTGTTCGCAAGCGGCGGTGGCGGCGGCGGCGGCGGCGGCGTCGCGCGGCGAACACGTCGGTCGCTGTGTTATTCGTTGCTCGACGCTCGTTTCGCCGGAGGGGGCGGGGGACGTTAATTGACTTGTAATTAATCAGTGCGCACTCGTCATAATTTATTCGTGGTAACGTGCGACGAGCGGGCACGATTAATAAATCACCGTCAAATCGTTCGGGCTTTTCATTTACCCGATTTAGGAGAGGCGATCGAAATTATTGGCGAACAATCGGTTGAATTTTTCGCGCGGTGATCGAAACCGAGGAGAGAGGGATGCATTCGAATTTTGCTGTAAAGGTGCTTTTTCACGCTCGACGCTCATTTTTGGCGTCAAAATTACGTGATTATAGTTGGCTTGCACGAAAAGCGGCAACATCAAGTTTAACGTTAATCGTATCATTCGTATCTAAAATGTTCAGAACAACAGTCTTTGACGCTGAAGCTGAGAAAACCCAACTTTTTTTTTACGCTAGCATATCAAAGTCGAAGTCACGTGACTACCAAAAATCCAACATGTTTCTTTACTGCTTAAGTTTTTCTGTGTGTCATGGCCCTAACGCTGAAACAAGCGTCTCATGAATTTGCACCTTAAAATAAACGTTTCACAAATAAAAAAAAATAGAATTCATTCTTTAAGCAAATTTAAATATAACTTCACGTAAATGACATAACTTTCGTTCAAAGATATTGAAATAATAAACGAATAAAGATACACGTGTGCATCTGAATAGTGACGGTTTCGCCGTTTGCAAAATATTTCGGATAATTACCCGAGCGATTTCCGTACTATTTATTTAGGCAAACTAATCGAATGCGCCACTTGCACAACTAACGGACAATCGTTACCCGAATAAATTATTTAAATGGGAAACGGTGATCCGCCGGTGCAATTCTTTCTAGAATAACGCCCAACTCTCGTCCATAGTAAATCTGAACTTGGCGAAATTTACCGACGGCAGCCGGTCCGATCCTCGCTCGGCGGAATCCGATGGTCGCGCGACCGGGAGAAGGGAGAGATGCGCGAGACGACGACCGAAAAAAGCTCGTCGATCTTCGGATCGTCGCGCGTCGGGGCGCGGCGGGCTAGGAATTATTCATGAATTTAAATCGAAGCGGACCGCGCGCGCGGCACATTGATTGCGCCCTTCCGGATCGCGGGCGAGTCCCCGCGGCCGGCCGCTTCTCTCTGCGCCCACTCGCCAAGTGCCATCAATAATTGTGCCGGACCAATGTGCCGAAAGCAGTATTTCACGCGATTTAACCCGCCGGTAACCGCGGCTATCTCGGGACCGGCCGTAAATTGTCGTTTGTCCCGGGTCGGAAAGCCCGGGAAGGACGAAGTTTCGGATGTGTGCGGTGCGAGATAATAATGCTCTTAGATTTGCAACGGTAGCGATCGGCTTTAGAGAAAAAGACCGCCGATCAGATTTATGTAGATTCTTGGTCATGTATTCTTATTAGGAGACTATTGTGTAGATTTTTTGGCAAAGAAAGACAAGATGATTAAAAATTAAATATTAGAATTAAAGTAAACACATTTATAGTACATTCTGACGTGAGAAAAATAATAATAATTTAAAATAAGATTAAAACTCATTTTGGCTAAAGAAATAACGATAGAAATAATTTTAATAAAATTATTATATTATTATTAAATTAAACTCTAATAATTTTAATAAATTATATTTTCCAGAAATTTAATCGACGAAACGTTTAATATTTCTATTTTTTGGAAGACAATTTTTGAATAGACAATTACATCGCAAGAAAATTTGAATGATAAAAATCGTGTTAATATGTATAACGTATATAACGCAATATGTAACATATGACAATCTATAATGGAATATTCATGCGATTTATGATGCACCACAATGTCCACGATGCCTTCGAATGTCCGTAACATCATATGCTCTTGGTGCGTGCACACCTTCGTATCCGCCGATTTTTCTCGGCTCGTCGCGCTTGCAATCAAATTCGTAAAAATTCCGCCAACGTCGATCGGATATCGTCGCGATCAAGCGGAAGTTCGCCGTAGAAAGGAGCCGGATGAAATTCGAGGACGTGCGGGGTCCAAAGAGGGGAGGATATCGAGGAATACAATCTGGTAAAAGCCAGGGCTGACCGCCACTCGCGCGCGAAGGGTTTAAGGAATGGCCGGAGCGGATTTATGGCAGTCTTAAATCCTAACGAACGCCCTTTTCCACCCCTTCGGACGGATCTCCCTGCACCTTGCTTTCCATCGAGAATGTCGTATTTGCGAGGTTACTTCCATTCGGAGAGCGATTTCGGTCGTCCCGAGAAATTCGCGAACATTTTATTATACGCCCGAATCGCGAAGGCAAGCACCTTCCCCGTCGAATTTCGTGAGAAGTCGTCATTTTATGGGACAAGTGCACAAGTGTACTTTCCACTATTCAAAATCGAGGAAGCAGCAACGAGGACACTTCCACATAGAACGATAGAAATAGATAAAAATGATAATATTTCTTTTTCCTCGAGATAAACGTAATGACACGCATTAAAGACTAAACAAATTTCGTAAGAGATTCAAGAGGTGTCCTCATTGCCTGTTAAATTTAAAAAAAATTTATTTGACTCCGTTATAATACTAGATATACCCTTTATTGAAATTTAATTCAAAGATTTTGTAATACGACCTTATTGCTCCACACGGAGAGAATTTTATTTTAAAATTTACCTTGAAAATTATGTTAATCGTAGGACAACATAGTATTTCGACAAATTTTATGTGATTTTCACTATTTTTTCTCATATATACTACAACACATTTATTGTAGTGCACAGTAAAATTTGTCAAAATACTATGTTGATTAATATGATTTTCAGGGTAAATTTTAAAAGGAAATTCTCTCCGTGCACGTGTACGATATCACGTGAGGCAACGAGCTGTCGGTCGCAGAGGTATCGAATCGAGTACCGAACGCGAGAAAACTGATGCGATCTTCAAAGACGCCCCGCGGAGAAAACGTACGCGCGTCCGCCGGATAATCCCCCTGCAGCGAGGGCGCGCACGTGCGCAACCCAGCTTCATTCGGGGCACGTGCGGCGGAGTAGGATGCGCGCGGAGGTCGCCTAATCAACGCGCGCTCTGATGCAGCGCGCCCTGCATCATCGAGACCGGCAAATAATTAATGAGGCGGCGACATCCGAGGACCGTCGGTCGGCGGGGAGAGAGAGAGAGAGAGAGAGAGAGAGAGCGCTCCTTAATAATTCATCGCGAGCAAGAGATCCCGCTGATAAACTCATCGCGATCGAGCGCATCCGCCCGCTCGCTTTCGGGCGAGCACGTGGTGAGCGAGAATATACGTCGGCAGGACGAGGACGACCGCCGGGAGGGTTGCGCTCCTGCGCCGGCGAAGGGGGGGGGAGGAAGAAGGGAGCGTCTTTCGCGCTTCTCCAGCCGGATTGATAGCTAGGTCACGTGCCTGCGATCTCCCGATACGCTCTCCGCGAGCACGACGGAGGAGTCGCGATAAATCTTTCAGGCCGGCCTCGCTTTCGCACCTCCGCGAGAATCGTGCGGCTCGTCTCCGTCGTCTCCCGCGGAGGAGTTACGAGGGAATAACAGAAGGGCGGATCGCGCGAGGCGCGAAGAGGACGGGCGATGTGGTACAATAACACGGAGACATCCTCTTGATTCGCGCGTTCGCGCCGGGGGTAGCTTTTTGGCACAATTGTTGGTCTCGCCGTGGAATTTCCCTGTTTGGCCAGGCCATTAAAAATGTGTTCCGTCGACCGGAGTGCCGTGTGTCTTTCTATTGATTTTGTCGCGCCGAAGGTAAATGAGGCCGCGGATAATGGAAATAAATACTGTCGTGACCACAGGGTATCTCGTGTGTACGAGTTATACAAATTTTGCTTCAGCTAAACCGACGCTTTGTACGATAACGCGATTTTTTTCTTTTTTTTATATCAAAAACGGCAAAGAGATAAAACGCCATAGAAATGGCAGTCGTTCGCGATACATTGTTCTCTTTCGTGAAATACGAAATTCGGAATAAAAAGGCTCGCGTGTTTTCAGGCATCGGGGGTCTCTGCGACGAATAATAAAAAATTGAACGCGATGTAGCGTCGTCGTTGCGACTTAGGGCGACGTATAGATAACCGGCACGTTTTGATTCGAACGGGCGGTGTCACCGCGGCACCGTCACAACGGAACCGCGGCCGTTATCAATGCACGCAGCTGTTATGTGCCGCGTCAGTGCATTATATCCCGCAATATACTGCGCTGCGCGCACTCCGTGTTGCATGTCAATAAAGCGCTTGGAAAAGCTTCGCTCGCTCGATACGCTTTGACACACATACGAATATTTGCTGCCCGGTGCTACTAGGAAAGTTGATGTTGAAGGCATGCGTGAAAGGCCGTTTCTACACATGGTTTCAAAAATAGTTTCGTAATATCGCTCATTTGTTACAACAAAGATTTAAATTCAAAAATAGTTTAGATTCAAAAATAGTTTCGTAATATCGCTCATTTGTTACAACAAACATTTAATTAAAAAATTGTCATTTGTTTAGTTGTTTGCGAGAAAAGAACGAGGACATAACAAATAACATGCACTTTAAAATTTTTATACTTTTATTCCTCTATAATGCATAAAAATTGCATTTCAAAATTAATATAATACAACGTTTTTAATTTTCAAAATAATCATTTTGAAAATTTAAAATCACTTATTTTTTTTGTACTTTGAATTGTGTCGTTGTTGTAAATGAACGATATTAATATTTAAAATTACAGCTCAGAAAATAGTAAAGTTTCTCGATTAGATGCTTGTGAGAAGATTTCGTTGCCTGATAGAAATCTAACAAATTCGATCTTGAGATTATTCAATTTTTCATTTTTAAATATTTAAATATTTATTTTATATCAATTTCTAACGTGAAGAAATTACGATCGTGTTCTTATTTCATGTTGGGTAACGACTATTCGGAATCCGCTTTTGTGCCGCAGCTGCAGCTAAACTGCGGATTTGCGCCCATGCCGATGGCTCGACGAAATCGCAAAGGTCACGAACGCGCGCGGGCGAAAGTACGCGCGAGTGCGTAAATGCTTCATTCATCGGCAGCGAAAGAACGCCGTGAATGGCAGGCTCTCACGAGCGCAGATATCCACGGGCAGATACCTGCGAGCGTTTTTAATGGCCCGTGAATTTTCTCGTTTGCCTTTTTTCTCACCCACGTGTTTATCACAGTGCCGTTCATTCAGTCTATCGGTTTGTTCTCAAGTTGCTATTGTTCCATTCCCACATATATACCATTATCTTACTATCAATGGACAATTGTTTATCATCGCCTTAAATATCGATCGATAATAATTAGAATTATATACAATCATTCTGTAATAATTATATCGCATACGATATATGGATGTCATATTATTATGTATAATCTTTTTAAAGAATCTGTTTAGTGCGTGTATTTTAAATTTTTATAAAATTATTCAGATTAATCACCTTAATTCTCTCAAAAATTCTCTCAAAGACAACACAAAGAGAAGTATCATATATATCATTAACTTAATAAATCAAAACGCCGGAAACATTAAATTGTATTCGGATACCTATGCACATGGATTTTAAAAAAATTTCTCTCGATATGAGATACCTTTAAAAAATAACATTCAATGTATTTTTCTTATAGTATGTATACTTTACTATTTTATAAATCATCACGCAAGTTCGATATTCTTAAAAATATCCGCATTTTCTCTACATGCTTCAAACAAACCACCAGTCTTCCCTCGTGCATTGCATTCACGGCGCACGCATCGACGTGGAGGAGACTCATTTCAAACGCCACGTACGCGTGTCTCGACCCTCCGAAAACTAGAACTCACCCTGCTCTGCTTAGTGAGATTGGCGCCCATCGGCTGGCGATTCCGCGTCGTGACGCCGACGGCGACGTTGCGACCGGGTGGCACGCCGTCGGCCGCGGGACATCCCCCCGGTCTTGAGGGTGCAGAGGGGCCCACCCCTCTCGCGCACCCCGTTTCCCAAGTCGGGTGCACTCGCGCGGCCACCCTGCTGCTGCTGCTGCTACTACTCGCCGGGCCCTCCACCGGTCCCTTTATTATAAGTCGCGGCGAGCCACCCCTGCACGACGATCCTCCACCGTCGACGACACCACCACTACCACCGCCACCACCACCACCACTACCACCAACACTATCACCAACGACGACACTACCACTGCCGACAACACCACTGCACGTACTACTACCACTGCAGCTGCTGCCGTTAGTGTTACGACTATTGCCGTCGCAGCTGCTCTCTCGACCGGCACGACTACTACCATCGACTGCGACGACGACCGCACCACCCTCCCTCGTCTCCGCCACCCCCGCGTCTTCTAGAGTCGGCTCTGGCACCTCGGACGACAGCGCGAACCGATTCAACGATCCTACCCCTTGGATTGATGTTGTCGCAGCTGTTAGCAAATTGTCGCGCAGCTGCCCTTTAATTGTATCTCGCAAACTTCACAATGACACGCTCTCGCGATTAAAAATATTCCCGAGTAACCCTCTCTGTGCTTGCTTAAGCTCGTCTGTTGGTTTATAGGTAATCTGCTTGTCTCCACAAAGCTTCGATTCCATTAAGTTTGTATCAAACTTCCTAAAAGCTTGTTCATCCATTCACTCGAGTTGCTCGTCACGTTTGTCGGAGCTACTCCAGGATCGCGTTCACATCCAGGTCTCTCGAAGCAGTCCTTAGAAGATAACGTACAAAAGATATATCACGAATTTTCGAGGTAGAGGATTCCGCGGGCCCGCATCCCCGCAGGACTTAAGGCAACGCTTCCCGTCGATCGAGCTTCTTCGAGGACGTTAGAAAGAGAAAGAGAGAGACAGAGACACGTTAGGACCACCCGTCACGCAAACACCGTCGAGCGTTCGGTCATCTCCGCGAGTCGAGGAACATGTCCCTGTTCCTAGAAGAGTCTGTCTTCGTCCTTCACGTCCCCGTCAACTTCCGCTTCGCACCTCGCCGCCGGACATGTCCCCCGCGCGCTCGGTCTTCGTCATCCGAATCGCATTCTCGTGTTCGTCGCCGAGTATACCGTGCGACAGCAAGCGATCCACGTCGTTATCGTCGTCGCCGTCGCCGTCGTCGTTGTCTTCGAGAGGGAGCACGAAGAGCCACGTCGCGCCGCGACGCTTTCCGACCGACTGACGTACCCGTACGTCGCCGTCGATTAACCGGCCGCCACCGACGCCGCCGCCGTCGCCGCCGCTGCCGGCCGGTGGTAGTGGTGGTAAGAGACCTCCCTTCCTGCCTTCATCCCCCTCTGACTCACTACTTGCTACCCTCGTGAGCGCGATCTCGCGCATGTGCGCGATACCCGCTCGCTTACACGAGGACTTCCGGCTGCACGTTTGCGCGCTGATTCGCGTTGCCGTCGTGCTGAGACGGACGTGTCCGGCTTGCGAAATTCTTATGCGAGGGACAACGTAAGATACGTGCACGAAACAAAAGTTGGGAAGCGAGATTCTTTTTGCGAATTACAAATTAAAATTTTTAGAAAATAATAATTTAGATAATTAGTTTTTAGATAATAATTTTGAAATTACGCGTGTGCATGTGTTCGTTTTGTAACTTTCATACTCGTTCATCTTCTTTTCAGGAAAAGAATAAAAGTAATATTGCGTATACAAATAATTTAATGTGTTTAAAAAAATTATAATAAAATTTATATTAAAAAATAAGAGTATAAAAATATTATATTATATTTAAAATAAATTTTCATGCGTATAACAACTGTATATACCGCTAAAATTAAAATTGCAGCAGCGTTTCTCTAGCAGACGTCCCGTGCAAACAAATCCGACATTCGCATAACGTTCTCTTCCACTCTCGTCTTTCATTTTTTCACGGAAGTCCCCTCAATTATTCGGCTTCTTCGTCCGGACGACCGTCTTCGGAGCGATCGCTCAAAACGGAATGTCATGCAAATTCCGTGCTTCTACCAAATTGCCCCGGCGGGCATCAACATTCAGACGACATACCGGTAGGTCGACCGGGGGACGACCCTGTATCGATAATACCGCGAGAGAGCAGAGAGTCGAGGCCTCGCGGGGCTCGCCTTTCATCCCGCGTGCCTATACGCACGCGGTTAGTCGATGGCAGTGCTTTCCAATAAACGGGAGAGATCTCGGGGCTTTGTGACTGCCAGAAGATAGATAAGGTATGCCGACGGTGGAAACAGGGATGAAGGATTCTCCTCGATAAGGACCTCTGCCTTACATCCCCGGGATCTCCGTCCCCGCGGCCGCGCATATTAAATTGTTCGCCTCACAATGTGCGACCCGCGCCGGGTCCCCCTTTCATCGACAACGACTTTTCGCGATATTGGCAACCTGTTAATATACTTTGCCGCGGATGATTCGCGGAAAGTCGGAAACGAACGAGAAATGTCGAGTCACGATAGCGAGTCACGATCGCTATTAGCACGGGCGTTTTATATCAATACCGGAGGGGGATTGAACGATCAATGCTGCTCTGGTTTAAAAGCCCATGGGAGGGTGACGTTATGTATTTAAACATGGGACTTTCACTTTCCATCCTCAAACTCCATAAAGTTACGAAGAGGTTTCTCTCTTGTAAAGAATTTTTAAAATATTCTGTAAATACATATACATATATTTTTTATTTTCTTTAAATATATATTTCTTAAAAATTAAATATGTTCACATCGATATTTTCTTAAATATAATAAAATCGATAATCTAAGATATATCATAGAAAATTCTAGCACTGTCGCTATTACTGAAGAAGAAAATCATTGCAATTAATATATATAATCTATTAATATTACAATTATAATTTAACTATAAATATGAAATTATTACTAATATTATGGCAGTAATAAAATATAAAAATATGGAGCTCTTAAATATTATTTTATTGATTTATAGTCACGAAATAATTTTCTCTCAGTATATTATTTTTCCAGTAAAAATAAATACTTTTCGCAATGCTTATTCTCGCAGTGGAAACAGGGAGGTTTCGCATAAAAGCGCGAAAAAATCGATAGCGCTATTCCGGTGACGACCAACCCTTTCGTCGTCGTGGGGCAATCGTCGTTTCCCTAATTAATTAAATCGCACCCCCGTGTGCTGTTCCATGCGAGCTACGGTTACGACCGGTGCCAAAGCAGGCATCGGTTTAAGTTTGGTTGGCTCAATAATTACGACAGGGCCGGCAACGTATAATTACAACACAACGGATATGTTAATGATCGCGCCGGCGTAATTATTTAGCGTACGATCCGGCCTTTGACACTTCAATAATTTGATATTATTTTGCTATTTTGCGAAAATGTGCAACTATGTGTACCTATATAGAAGAATAAAGATCATTATATGAGATTAAAGATAGTTATACATATTATAAGAGAGAAATATATGCCACAAAATTTAAATTTTTTAATCGAATTTTCTGAAACTAAAAAATGACGATTAGAAAATTGTTAAATTTTATTCCTAAATTATGTCTGCAGGAATATTACTATCATCAACACCGTGGTCAGACAATTGAGATCCCGAGGACGACGCGGAACAATAGGAATTAGCACGAATTCAAGCCTTCAATTATGACTTCGTAATCTCGTTTACCTCTACGCGCTCGCCTAATGAATTCATAACTTCGATTGGCCCGTAATATCCTCTACGGTTAATCCGCTTTATGGCGTTTTAAAAGTGATTAGGGTCGGCGCGCCTAAACGCGAGAGCCGATGATATTGGGAGAAGAAGGGGAAAGAGGGAGGAGGAACACCTCTCTCGGAAGTTTCGCATGCCGTGGAAATTCGACGTCTGAAAAAATTCCCTTAAGCTGATTTTACGCGAAACACACCATCGTCCCTCGCCCGCCGCTTCCGCCTGCACGAGCCGACCCCGCGTTGGTGATTTATCCGCGGCGAGATCCGCCTTCGAGGACCGTACTTTCATTTTTAAACGTAATGCGAAAAATATTCGACCGCCGCGGCGCTTTGAAAAAAAAAGGAAGAAAAAAATTCATAGGGCGCATTAAAGGATGCGTGGGCCCGGAATACATAAACATGAGGGGATTATTTCTCTAACGCGCGCGGAAGTGGTGTGCGATACACAAAGGGAGTTTGCGTTAATGCTGACCCGTGGTGATCGATGCATTTCTCTCGCTGAGTGGATCACTCCCGCGAAAAGTAATTTCACCCCATACATTTCTGCGTGCACAAACTCACAATCGGTTTGTTTAATTCCGAAAGTACCTCGTACTCTTTACGTATTCAGAGATATTTGATATTTTTAACAAAAGCTGCGTCGCCTGGTCTTTGTGCGATTTTAACGAACAACAAAGCAACGAAAATTTTCATTCAATTCCCCGTATAATTTCACTTTAGAATCTCGAATGTAATTATATATTTTATGTAGACTGATTTTCAGTATTTTCAGCAATCTGACATTGCGCGTCAAAAGTTTGGAAACACATTGAAAAAATTGACAGTTTTGGGATTATTTACTCAAATATATCCATAACAATGTATTTTGTTTAACAGTAATCCTTCAGATCCAACAACTATTGCATATAAACAAAAACATATTGATGTTTTCAAACTTCTGGATATTTTTACAACCTGGATATTTTTACACGTTGCAATTTTAGTTTCAAACTGAAACTTTCACCTCGCGCTGAAATAAATCTCAGTTTTGAGACGATCAAAAGATATTTTCATCGAAATTGAAAAATGAAACTGGAAGTTAAAAAAGTTTAGCTCGTGCATTAGAGGATCAGGATCTCTCCCCTCTGCCTGCGTTTCTTCGCCTCGATTCGCCTTCCCGGTTGCGAGTGTAGTTGCGTGTTTGTTCACGGACTGCGCTATTTTCGTGGTGCTCTCGAAAGGATGTCTATAGGGGTGGATCTCGCCATCCCCTATTAACTATCCCTTCCTTTTTAAGCACACACATACACACACATTCATATGCGTCGACCATGTCATCTTTGTACATGGACTTGTACATGGCAGACTATATATATGTATACACACGGTGTTCCAAACTTCTCTCTCATACCAAATTTATCTTAAACAAATATAAATATTTGATTTTCACGATTAACTTGCGTGGAAAATTTTTCGACAAATTTAAAGTTGGTTTTTTCTGGTAAATAATTCTAACTTATTTACATATTACTATTTGTTGGAACTTTTTCGATATTCAGTACAAATTTCGGTACATAAATCTCGGAAGTTTCGTGCAAATAAAGAGTCCTCTGTACAGGTTTTTAAATGTTCTGTTAGACAAACAAATTTAATCTAATTTTCTACGAGCCTTTTATTTTCAGTCGTCGGCAAGTAAGATGCTTTGATATTCTAATGAAGGGATCAAAATCGATACGCGAACAACGGTGATTGATCATTAATTATGATCGGAATAATTAATGCCGAGACACCCCGTAGACATGCGACGTACACGGATGTGTGCCTTCACGGCAATTAGCATGCATCCAACAGAGCTTAGGGATCGCCGATGGGGGTGTCCGAATAATCCTGCGTGATCTACGCGCGTTTCCGATACCCATATGCAGTGTGCTTATGGTACGTCCTGCCACAAACCCCTCGAATACAAGCCTCCCCTGTATACAAGCGGTGGGCACTCGCATTATAGCGCTCGCGGGAGAGAAAAGCGGACGGGCCCTTTGAATAATTTGCCTCTCCCGCGAGGTCTACGCAGCGATGGGAACTGGACACGAGTGACTTTATTTGTTTCCTGGAAAAATCGACAACCCGCATCGACCGTTTAATCTACTACTCCGCATTTGCGAGGATTTATTGTCGATTCGAAAAATCGCGATGCGTCGGCGAAAAATGCAACGGCATTGCATAGTGATTTCTAATTAAATCGAAAATTCGGGAGAAAAATAAAATTCTATAAATAACATTTAATTGAAAGAAAGTCATTACGAAGAAGCGTTACTTAATAAAGAAACCTTATCGCAATAAATTAAATAGTAAATTAAATTTGTCGACATTAACCTATCTTCAATTTGTTGATTTATTCGCACTAAATTTTTGATATTTTCTTAACTTAAAAATTTTAATCAACTTTCACAACAG
Source organism: Wasmannia auropunctata (assembly GCF_000956235.1). Lineage (NCBI taxonomy): Eukaryota > Metazoa > Arthropoda > Insecta > Hymenoptera > Formicidae > Wasmannia > Wasmannia auropunctata. The sequence goes on along the minus strand of NW_012026819.1, from coordinate 363,095 downwards.
CACATTTGTGCGAAACTCAAACTTGAAGAAGCAGAGATTTGCCTGCTGGAAATGAATGCTTCAGCAATATCATTCCGCGACGGTCTGGCAAAGCCGCACGAGGCTGGCAAGCACTCGCGACGATACGCGGGTTTCCGTGTCAAATATCAAGCGCGTCGCGTCGCGGTATGTATCTCGATGTCAAAGCGAGACGTCGTGCTTTCACGTCTCGCAACGGAACACGACGGAGCAAAGATACGGAGTCTGGCAGGAGAAGAACGACGAAGGGGTGGCGAAGGTGGTGCTGTGGTGAAAGAGGAGGAGGAGAAGAAAGAGGAGAAAGAGAGGCGGAGTCTTGATTTAATATTCCGCATGAAGGATTCTTCGTCGAGAGCTTTTACACGCTCGACGCGAGCTTTTCAGCGTCTACCAGAATATGAACAAGAAACGGCACGTGATGATAACGCTCAAGAGCTTTAGAGTTACGTTTCCCGCATTGTATTTGGTCGAAGCGCGAGGGAGGAGAAAACGCGGGGGGTAGTTTTGACAAACTTGACGAGCGACTTGGCTACTTGGGTCCATCGACTCGATGTTAAGTATAAGTGTTCCTAATATTTGATATTTATTTTCGCTTATTAAGATAATTATCGTCATTATTTTAATCTGAAAGAATTAAAAATTGTACTGAGAGAAAAGTCTTTGGTATTGTGATTATAATTGGTAAAATAATTACGGTTAAAAACTCCATTTTTATACTGCTGTTATGTTAACAATAACAATTACATTTATAATTCTACAAAACAAATATGTCTGTAATTTGCACTATAATTAAATTATGTAATTGCAATCATTTCTCTCTCTCTCTCTCTCTCTCTCTCTCTCTCTCTCTGTCTACGTTTTAAAAGCCATATTGCTCATCGACTTTTACGTTTCCAGGCAAAGATACTTTTGTAAAATTCAGATGTAAACCACGCGAATGTCAGACCTTGCTATTCTCATTCCTCCTCTTCGTCTCAAATAATAATGTTCACGTCACGTTCGCGTCGGCCCCCAACAAGGTAAAGCACAATCGCGATCTCTGTCCGCCGTTCAGATTTTATCGGGTCGGCCGACACCTGCTGCGGAAGAGTAATGGCCAATCGTGAATAACGGGTATCCGTGTCCTTCGTATTGGGTCAGTGAGACCAGCGGCGAAGCCCTTTCGTCCTTTGTCCCGAGGAACCCTCCCCCGGCTAATTCGCCGGACGGAAACGGCGCGCATTTTTGCGCGCGTGCGTTTCCCCATTAATTAAGGGGATCGCGCGCGGGAAGTGCGCCCTCCGCGATAAAAACCCTTCCACCCGCGCAGCGTATAAAGCCCCCGTGGGAGGGGTGACGACGATGTGGACGACGGGATGCGGCCCGGGAGATAGCCGGAATATCTGTGTGGGGGCCGAGCGGTGGCGGCGATATCGCGCGGCTCGGCTCCAAATCTCGAGGTATATACGCGCGTCATTATGACAATCCGGACATTACAAGGGGGGGAAGGAAGGGAGGGGGGGTGGCCAGGCAAGCAGGCAAAAGCGGGATGGGCAGTTATCCCCCGGAATTCCGCGATTCGACGGCGCATTAGAATTGCCTCAATTATAATCAACGCTACTTGCTACCTGGGATCACAGCGATACGAATGTCGGGACGCGTCGCGCAATGTGTACCTCGTAATTACGTTATTATTACTATATAGTCGGTTTAATCTCGTGTTTCTCTGTGAAAATAAAAATACAGTATATAAGATATAGTAATATATAATATTAATTAATGTAATATTAACCCTTCCTCTAACAAACGTAATTTAATATATTCAAGGGAATTAATGGAAGATTACATATTATTTAAATAGAGAATTATAATGGATAGACTTAAAAAAAAACAAAGGCAGTTTTAAATATCTATAAATACTTCCATTAAATTCTGAAGGGTTAAAAATGAATAATGCCATCGGATTATTAATATAAATAAAAAAGGCATACACATCACCTAAAAGATACATAATTTCATTGATATGAAATATCTCTTTCTAAAAATAATAATTTAAAGACTTCCGCAACTCTGTTCCCCTTTTACGACTCTTCCGAAGAGCATACGCGGTATCAGGGGGGCACGAAATTATCGTGCAAATAGTCATTTAATTATGCACGATGGTCCATTGTCGAAACGACACGGCCATGGATCAGAGTGCAAAGTTGTGTACTCCGATCAGCCCGTCTGTCGTTGAACCGCGATACACATCGGGCAACCTTGCCCTAACTCGGTTCAGTCATTAGTCATAGCTTAGGTCTCTAGTTCCAGACGATCAGAATGGGTTACTGGGGTACGATTTACAGCCTCACGGGAGTTTTGTTTACCGTGTTACGAGACGTGAATGTGTAACTTGGTCTGACTAATGCCTCATTGTGAGTCTCGTGAATCGTGAAGAAGACGGGGACGGATAACTCAAAACCATCGGATGTTTCTATTCTCTTTTGTCGCATTCGTCAGAGTATCAATCGCATTTAATTACCTATATCTAATTACATCTAAGCAGGGGTCGGTAAAATAACTGATACAACTTATTTAAAAAAAAACAAACATAAAATAGATTTCAGAAACTTATTTAAAATAAAATATCACAGGGACCAATAAAAAACTGATACGACTTATTTAAAATAAAAAATATATAATAGATTTCAGACATTTAAAATATAAATATTTAAAATATTAAATAAGAAATAGAACAAAAGAAATTATTTAGAATAATAAATACTAAATAATTCTTTTACTTTTTTTAAATTTCAAATACATATTTAAAATATTAAATATAAAATAGATCAGAAGAAGCTATTTAAAATAATAAATAGTAAATAATTCTTTTACTTTTTGTTATTTAAAATACATATTTTAAATAATGTTATTTTAAATACGACCGACCCCCTGCATCTAAGATTACAATTCTTGTGATTTCGTTTGAAGCGCGAGGTATCGTTTTAATATACATTTTCTCCATTGAAAATCGATTTGCGAAAATAAAAATAAAATCGCCCACGAATTATTTAACCACTTCCAAGTATTTAAATTCCGATCTTTTGACAAAAGATCTTCTTGGTGCTTTCTGCATGAACTTTTAATTTATTATGTTATTTTCTATTTTCAAATTCCTTCAATCCATTTTCGATCTTCCGTGAAATGATTGTCGCTAAAGGAAGATGAGAGCAATCGCGCGTCACGATCTTCCTTGAGGACCTCCTGAGCGAGGCCTGTGTGCGGATCGCAGGCTGGCGATTTGCACGTGAAGTTCGGGCAAATTGCGCGCGCGCTCCACCGCGCCGATTCTGTAACGGACAAGCGCGTTACTCGTGCGTACGGACCGGGGGGCCTTCCGGTAATGAACGCATGACGATCTGCGGCTAATCGTCGCCCGGAGGAGTCGCCGAGACGTGAACCGCTCACGTATTGCCCCCCGGTCAACCTCGCTCGCTGCGCATCCTTTGATCTGGACCGGCATAGCGCGACGGCCAATAACGATTCGCCCTTGCCACGCTGCTACCGTGATTAATAGATCGCCACCGCTCGGCTCGAGCGTAAGAACGGCTCGGACGGTGCAGTAGCGCGGTCACAAGTGCACGGGGAACGCAGCTAATATGAGAAAGAGAGAGAATGGAGTCAATTGCTGGGTTGCTGACTTTCTCATTCACGTCAACGCGGTTCATCGATTTTCATGCGATTGATACATTTCATTTTGCTGACAAAAATTAAAATGAAAATTTGAAAATAAAAGATCGTAAATTCGCTGTGAGATGAAATCTATACGGAAAGAACTTTGTTGAAAGATTTAAAAATTTTGCTAAAAACAGATCTGAAAATAATTTTTTGTTGAATCATCAAAATAATTTGTTGGAATGTTAAAACTGATGAGCATTGCTATAAAACGTTTTGATATTCTGGCAATCACCTTGACTTTTACACAAAATTTTGATTATTGAACAAAAATTCTCTTCAGATCTCTGGATTCAACAAAATTGTTCTTTTCATGTATATAATATATATATAATGAAAAAAATTAAGAATTAAATTTATAAAGAAAACCGGACAAATGTTCGCTAAAGAGGAATTTCCATGCTTGGAAACGGTTAAATAATTATTCGTGATGATTTTACCGTTATCGCTTGTTATTTTAAATTAATTTCCCATCTAATTTAAGCGATAAAGTAGTTGCACCTGATGTTAAGTATCTTGGAAAATTTAATTCCTACACTTCAAGCGCGACGCAAAAAAAAGTTAATCGAGATCGTTCATGGAGCAAGAACGTAAGTTCGCAGCTAGGGATATAATTAATAACGTGTATCGAAGCAAGACGAGCTCGATAAATATGGAGATAGGCACGTTAAACGTTTAAGCCGCGGCGATGAAAAATTTATGAGCACCCTTCGCGGCGTTTCATAAAAGACGCGAGTCGTGCGGAATAAAATTCGCGCAGCTGGCGAGTTTCTCGCGGTATTCGAAAGTAAAATAGGCGTGGGAGATGTCGGCGCAGCTATCTTTCTCTCTCTCTCTCTTTCTCTCTTTACCCTCCCTCATCCCCGTGTCGTCTCTCCGCCGTTATGAGCTGACGACCGAGCTTCGTAACGAGGAATTATTGCTGGAACCGACACACCGGGAGTCTGTGCAGTACCCAACGAGCATGAATTTCACCCGATTATCGGATACGCGTGGCCCATGCTAAATACCAGTTCGGACGCTGCAAGTGAAATAGTAGAAATCCATTAAAGGGCTCTGTACGGACACGCTGTCGGACATACCGGGTAGTACGTGATTTCCCGATTCATCGACGCGCGAGATTCCGGGGGAGTCGGGCGTATCGGAGAACGTCGAATAAAGCCTCAAATGAATTATTTAAATATGCACATATTCATATTGGTCAAACTGATATGTTTTAATGTTTAAATACATCTGTGAGGAATGTTCAAGTATCATTAAATCATACTACGAATGTTGGAGAGACCGGGGCTAATTGTTACAATTTTTTAATAGCATTCTCTTTCAGACTAAATGTGTACAATATAATTATAACAATGCCGAACTAGTGGAAGTTAAGATATGTTAATGTTTATAAAAATATACTGTCCTCTCTTTGACAACTAAAAAAAGTTAACTGCAATAACAACTATAGTTTCTCCGATTTTCTTTGACTGCAATTTTTTAATTAAACTGCAAAAGCTTGTATCACATTTTTTTGCTCCTGTTTACAATTTATTAAGCATTTTCGAGTTAAATATTAAGTACCGAACGCATTCCCTTTCAACGGTATGTAAAGTCCGCCGCGGACTAAAATAATACGCCTCTGGGTTATTGTAAAAAAAAAGTCGGGAGCGAGGGAGTATCAGTTTCCTCCGTACCGCAATTTATGAAACACAGCGTGTGTGTATGTGCGCGCACGGTGGCCGAGCCTACATTCGCCCCGTCCCCCCGCCCGATTCCAACCCTCTTCCACAAAATACCGCGGCCACTGTGTTTTTCCACCCTTCCGATCGTATTCTATCTCGCGGCCGCAACCGCGTTGTCGTTTCGCGCGCACGCAGGCATCCCTGTACAAATACGTGCACAAAGCGCATTCGCGCGCGCGCGCGCGCGTGTGTGTGCGTGTCGCCGCAATAAATATGCGTGAGCGATAGGAGATTAATCGCGCACCGTAAACAGAGATTACCTTCCCAACGCGAATTAGCCTTAGCGAGTGATTCGGAAGGATGGCCCCGCGGGAACAATGAAACCGTACGCGACACAAAGCCGGGGATTTAAAAACAAAAATATAACTACTGTTTGCGTTTTTAAACGCCATTTCCCTCGGAAAAATATACGTGCATGCTTTAAAAATAAAAGAATTACTCGAAAAATCGCGCAAAAACTCGTCACGTGGCGTAAAACTTTTCCGGGATTAAACGCAACTCACCTTGTATATTAATTTATGGCGAGCAGGCTGAAAAGAATTAAATGTCAACAGAATGAATATTATATACAACCAGAATTTAACTTCATATTTTATTATGTATATATAATTTATGTTATCGTAAAAACTTTGTTATTGATTTTTTTAACAGTAGACTGTAGAAGCACCAAGCCAAATTTAACCAAATTTAATTATTACAATTCTATTTATCATTTCCATTTTTTTAGATTAATATTGTGTTTCTTATATAAAAGATAGAGTTCTAAAATTTTATGAGCTCCTTTCAATAATTATGCCCTTTGTACTAAAATATTATTTTGTTTTTCATCACTTTCTTTATTTTCGTATTAATTTAGTCGGCAGGTCTTTTAATTTTTAATGAGTAAAGAAACATTGGTACTTCCAGCGTTAAACTGTTTTACGTCTATTTCCGAGGCACCCCGAGAATGTAAAATCCCTCCGGAAAATAAAATTCTTCGCAGTCATCCCGGATCGGAGGGAGTCCCCGGATCTCACCGGCGGCGGCCTCGTAAGCGATAGTTTTTCATGGCATTAATGATCGATGCCGTCGAAGCGTGTCTCGCGGCGACAATGTACCACCAGGTTGTTTGCGACGCCGTGTCGCGTCGCGACGCGACGCGTCGCGCCGTGGCGCCGTAAGATCCGGGAGGGTAGGATTTTCCTCTTCCTCTCTTTCACTCGCTCCTCGACCCTTCGCGCGCCCCTCCGCCGCCGGCCCTCGACTACCCTCTATCATTCATCCCTGACGCCTTCGAATTTACTTCGGCCGCCCCCGAGGGCTCTCTCTCTTTCTCTCTCTCTCTCTCTCTCTCTCGTCTCGGTGTATTGATGTATCGTCGCGCTCAGATTCGCATTACATCTCGGAAAACGCGTTGATCAATGTTCCGCGACCGAAAGAACGGCGGATGTACGCTCGCGAAAGGGATAATTCCTGGATCGTATCGGGTTTCGACTCAGGACGAATTATTGATCGCCACGTCGGCTCCGTGATTTCGCGATGGACTCGTAACCGTATTCTATAACTCGATATTACATTCCGTAGGATTAAGAAAATTTTCGTTAGTCTATATAAAAAAATAACATAAAGGCAATACGTTAGAAGTTGAGAATAAATATTAGCTCTGTAAATTAAAAAAAAAAGTGAGAGCAGTAAATAATCAACTTTGTTAATATACCTAAAAGTATAATCTCTCAAAAAATTTCATATTTCTATAATTAATATTATTGAAGTTGCAAAAAGATTAGAATTCTTTTAGTACACGAAAAACTTCATAAACCTCGTCTTACAATTAAAATTCAATAGATATTTAATTTCAAAGACTCAGAATCTTATGAGACTGATTTTTAAGAGAGAAATGCACTTTAACATTATTATATATTATTAAAAGAAAAATACTTATGAAAATATTTTTATTTTTTTAATTATTAAAATAAAAGATTAGGTCTATTTTCAAAATAAAATTCTCATTTACTGTACGTCTTACTGAAACATTTCATTAAAATATTTCAGCAAAATCTGTCAAGGCTTTTATTTTTAAAAATGACTTATTTTTCTCAACCGTAAAATCACATTATATTTCGTTATTTCCTGTTAGTCGTTCAATTTTTTTCAACTGCGGTATGAAATTGATTTTATTATAAATCGTCGCATTAATAAAGTACCTATTGCAATTATTGTTCCGACGGCGACGTAATTCACGAGAATTAAAATGTAAACAGCGCGAGGCGCCGTGAAATCCGTATGTACGAGTACTCGATTAGAATGTAAATTGTAAGAGAGAGAGAGAGAGAGAGAGAGAGAGAGAGAGAGAGCCGAACTGCCCTAGCATTGCGTTTTGATAGCGTTACACGGGAGGTAAGGAGATCCTTTGTTGTCTCGGCGGTTGCCCTGTGCACGCGCGAGGGTGCGGATCTCGCCGATGAATCGATGCTAACGGCGCGTGTGATACGAATCTGCATAACTAATCGTCGGGCCTTTGCGCCTGGGTTTTTCGAGCCCCCGCGTAAAGTCGTTAGGTTCCCTTTGAGACGCAAATTCGCGACCAGGAACACAACTGGCGGCGGCGCGCCGCAAAGACGCGGCCGACCGTCGCAAGAGAGAGACACCGCCGGCACTTACCCGCAGCACGTCGACGTCGTCGTTTGCACTTTTGTCCGCGAGATACGGTCCGCGCGACGCAGCTGAAAGTAACCGCAAAATGCAAGAGCCGCGACCGCGCGAGAAATAAAGTCACGGGTATTTCAAAGCGGCGACGCGCTTCCGGCAGGGCTTTTCAGATACGACATCGCGAGATCTGCATGCGACACGAAGCGAAAGATGAGAACAAGTTTCCTTCTGTATTATGTATATAAGGACGGCCGCGTCAGATTATGACGCTGCAATAAAAAGAAAACGACAATATATGCTTCATACCTAATAAAAGATCGT
>NW_012026819.1:348162-350005 GCF_000956235.1 Wasmannia auropunctata | reverse complement strand
GAGACATCTTGAAACGGCGTATTATCGTCACGAGATAGTAGTCGAACGTTGTAGTTTGTAACACGGTGTTATACGAGCCTCGCGTTATTTTATTCTTCCACCGCTGGATGCCATTTGCTCGTGTTGCTGGTACTCGGATACTCTTGACTTAACCCGTAGCCATCGCCAGCCGGCTTTCTTTAGAAAACGCGCTGAGAGTGGCCTTGTTTTCCGACCGCTTTGATCTTTTCCAAACGCAATCTGCACGTTTGCTGTGACGCGACGCAGCTGGGTATAAATGAAAAATAACTAAAACTAAATTAAAGAGAAAATGGAGACGAAGTTGTGAGCCACATGGAAAAAGAACAACGTTGGACAATAATTTACGCTACTTGATGCAAACGAGAGTCGGAGAAAAATAATATTCAATTTTTCATTTATCCAATTATTCAATAGATATTCGATATTGTGTTTGATAGCTTTGTCAAGAAAGTGAATGTAGAGTTCGATATTTTAAATATTGCATATAAATATATATATATACAAGCTACGAGTATCACTTGAAAATTTAGTGAGTAAAATATTAACGCTAAACGCTGAAACATATAGAAATTTTCTTCGAATTGCATTATGCAGGTGACAGACGATCGAAGGCGGGCGTGTTTATCTACATCGCCGCAAAGAAATGGCGGTGTGTTGCGCGGTTATTGGTTCGCGAACAACGTTGAACGACGTTGAACCCGGCGTGAGTATAAACAACTTCTCGAAGGCAGGATCTTACGATGTGTTTCCTATACCCGCTGGGAAATCCATCGGCGCGTAAATAAGTCCCGGTTATAGGAGCGGCGGCATATCGATCGATCGCTGACATAATTTCGTTTTCTATCCGTTTTAGCTCGGCGATCTCGCGGACACATCGGCGCCCCGCGAAATACGTTTGTCTGTCGGCGATGGCGATTGCGGCAGTGGTGGGGCCGGTGGAGGCGGTGGTGTGGCGCGAGAGAAAACGCCACCGCGTGCAAATTGGCGGATCTATGTCGCGGCGAATTGAACGAGTTCATTCGTTTCTCCGCGTTCGCGGAATACTTTTGTGAAACGCGAGGCGACGTCGGCGACCATCGCGGCGCGCGGCCGTCTAATTTCGAAAGCAATAGTATGCAAATCCGGTGGCAACTTTGTGACGGCCGCAATTAGCGTTATAAAACGAACGTCGGCCTCTCTCTCTTTCTCTCTCTCTCTCTCTCTCTCTCTCTCTTTCTCTCTCCGAGGCAACTACGCGGAATAAAAGCAATAAATTCACGCGAATCTGACGACTTCCATCTGACTTCCCGTGTGCTTTCCCTTTTATTCGGCAAAAAGCTACCATCTAGATAGAGGCCATATATCGACGTAAAACGTGTTTAAGATCTTATTCGCGGCTGTCGCGACTATTGTGCGATAAACGCGTCTCGCGTTTCGTTTTATCGAGACGGCGGTGGCGTTTCGCGGCCTTTAAACGCGAGCCTCGTTTTTGCCAACGCCGAAGGCTACGGGTTAATATCGACGTGTCCTCTCTCTGCCTCATCCCCGAGTGCTCTCCTCTTCGGAAAGGCAGGCGAGGGTGGAAAAACTGCCCGTGGCGTCGCGACGGCGCCACGCGGCTGTGTACGCGCGCATTGACAATCTTCGCGCGCGACTCTTATACGGCCGTCCGATACATTTTCGTGCTCTTATTGTTACGACTGTCGATTCGCGCCGCCGTTGCTACCCGCAAATTTGCCGTTATTCGCCGCAGGATCTCTTTCAACCATCCTGCAGCCGTGCAGTTTTTCCGAGCACTACGCCTGACAAGTACCGATACTGAACCGAATTGAAGCAATACCAA
>NW_012026819.1:347119-348112 GCF_000956235.1 Wasmannia auropunctata | reverse complement strand
TTGAATAAGTAAAATTTATTACACTAACCAATATTTTTAATGTGTCGGAGTCTTTTGTGTAAGAACTCAGTTTACAATTAGATAAGGTTCATATTTTTTTTGCAAACAATACTGTTCTAGACAGTTTTTAAAATTTTTTATCTCAATTGTTTTATAAATAATAAAAGGATTATTAACAAAAAGTAACTTTGAAAATTAATTTCTTATCATTAACAAATGATATTTTTGTACTATATTCTTTGGAAGAATCGATTAAAAAGTTTTAAAAACTCAATTTGAAGTTTTACCTTCTTATTTTGCAAAGAAAATTATCTTAAATAGGTACTAATCGGTCTACCGATTTAATGCGGTTCTACCATTTTACCATAAATCATTAATCTAAATCTAAATTTTTATCATTATTAATCAAAATTCTTCAATAATTTGTCATTTAAGTACATCATTTAAAAGTACTAAAATAGACATATATCAATTTTAATTGTAGAGACATATATGGATGGGTGTGCAAAATTAAAATCCCTGGAAGAACAGCTTTATGCTTTCACAGATAGTGGAGCAGATCCGGAAAAAGTAGCTGCGAATATTGAGGAATCACTTAAAAAGCAAACACTGAAACAACAAGTGCAAAATTTAAAGACCTCGATGAGTGCAGTAACTGCAATACCGGAAAAATCCAAAAAAGATATATCGCGTCCCTCAGGAAAAAAAACGTAAACTTTCATTTATTTAAACATAAGAATAGATTTTAAAGTATTTTGGCTTTAATAAAATACGATTTTATGTTAATGTCTTACAGTTTGCTTTGAATGATAAATCCCACAACTGTTTTTATTATAAAAATCCTCGTTTGTGTTTCAAAAAAGAGAACAATTCTGAATACATTTATTAAGTCAAATCTCTCTACATGTAATAGTTTTTCTGTATTTTAGTTTTGTTTTTAAAATAATAATTAACCTAATTTATTTCTATACTTTAAATAAAAGTTTTATTTGA
>NW_012026819.1:342954-344754 GCF_000956235.1 Wasmannia auropunctata | reverse complement strand
AGTTAGAGTGGAATATTTTATTTTTTATCTATACACATGATACAATTTGTTAGAATTGATTAATTAAAAACTGTATTTTTTGTATAAATAAATCAACAATTAATATGATATCTTTTGGAGTATTTAGTTCTTATCAACAATTTTATTCAGATAATAATAGCTTGAAATTTGCATCAGTATGCACTTTTAAACGAATTTGTTCGTTCGCAATTATGTTCCATTACAAATTTTTAATTACAGAAACTATGTACAATAAAAATAAAAAATTTTGAAGAAATAGATCATCAAATTCAAAACAATATTTGTGTGTTATTTCTGTTATCTCTCATGTTCTCTAAAGTGTATTTAAGAGTATATTGAATTAATAAAATGTACCATAAATATATTTAACATTTTTTGGAAGCTATAATATTTGTACTTGGCTTTAAATTATATTATTAATTGTATTATATTCCATTTAATAAATAGGTTTGATATTTATAATTATATGCATTCCCAGAGTTTCAACTTATCATGAACTGTCTTCAAGGGATCTCCGTAAATATAGATGAAATAGTAAAGAACCAATGTGAAATGAAAGACTTACTTGAAGCATCTGGAGTGATTAAAGATGGCATTGGCGCAAATGATCAATTATTCACTGAGAAATATAATATCTGTTTTCCAATGCGTATCAAACAAGATCTAAATGCATTACAAGAAATGTTAAAAACTAACGACATTTGCCGTCGCGATTTTGTAAGTTTTTCGTTGTTTTTAATTTTATTTCTTTTTCTATATGTTTTTCTATATATAACAAAACAATATATATATTGTTTAATTTCAACGTTTAGAAGGCTTCCTTATATTTCTTGGTCGATCGGCAATTGAATATTAACAAAAGTGTTACAAATATCATTAAAAAATTAATGACAAGGGAGCTTGCATTAATATGCACAGCACAAAAGAAAATTGATACTAAAATTGTTTTAAAAGAAACTCCGATCTGTAACTGCATTATTGGTAAGAAAATATAACTTCTATATACTGTTGATAATAATTATAAGTTAATTTAGAGATAATCAGTTTTATACATAGTAATTGCATGATGTGTTATATATTGTCTAAGCGTTATAGTAAACATTAACGAAAAGCATGGAAAGTGTATCACCCAAAAAGAAATATATTCAGCTATAGGCATCACTTTAACAAACGCTAAGGACTGGGATGGTCATCGGTCCCATCGATCAAAGAAAGCCACAAATGGTCAGATCAATTCTTAAATAATTAATTCTATTAAATATTTACATATATATTATGAAATATAACTCGTTTGTAACTCCTTTGTAACATTATATAAAGTAAAGTGCAATGTAGTCAAACGTTACACTTTATATACGTGCGCAACTAAGTTCTCGCTGTTTGTCAATAGATGGCTCCAGCAATAAGTGCTGGTCGATTTTTACATATTCAAAACGTCATGAACCAAGCTCAGACATATGGTAAACAAACCGTTTTGACACATTAGTGATTTTGTTTTGGCGTCATATACTTTTGGTTGTGTGAAAATGTCTGATTTTGTGCCAAATAATCGTCATTTGCGGGAAGTGTTGATTTTCTTCTTTCATTCGAAGAAAACGGCGACTGAAGCGCATCGAGAGCTCCAAAAAGTTTATGGAGATGCTGCTCTAAGTGAAACAACGTTGCCGTGATTGGTTCCGTCGCTTCAAAGACGATGATTTCGATGTTGACGACCGTCTGCGTGAAGGAAGGCCAAAATCCTTCGAAGACGCTGAATTGGAGGCATTCCTCGATGAGGAT
>NW_012026819.1:340360-342529 GCF_000956235.1 Wasmannia auropunctata | reverse complement strand
TGGGAAGTTCTACCCCACCCGCCATATTCCCCAGATATTGCGCCGTCCGATTATTACTTGTTCCGTTCGATGGCACATGGTCTGGCTGATCAGCAGTTCCACTCATATGAAGACATAAAAAAAATGGCTTGATTCGTGGATAGTCTCAAAAGAACACTTTTACCGTAACGGTATTCGAGCTCTTCCAGAAAGATGGGAAAAAGTTGTAGCTAACGATGGGCAATACTTTGAATGATTCATTTTTTCACAATAAACATAAAAAAAACAGCGAGAACTTAGTTGCGCACCTAATATGAAAAATAACTATATAAATGTATATATACATATATGTATATACAGGGTGTCCGGTAATAACCGCCCAAAATCTTGTGAGCTGATAGAGCAGATTAAACTGAATCGAAAAGTCCTCTACCATTTTGCAAAATTCGCAATTGTTAACGAGATATTAATTTTTGATGATTGGCAAATAAGCGCGTATCCGTCCGGCCCACCGCTGAATATCAGCGGTGGAACGGTCACATCTCGTCGCTAGACTATCCCCACGCGCCTAGCAGCGCGGCAAGATACGACTGGCACGACCGCCCCACCGCTGATATTCAGCGGTGGACCGGACGGATACGCGTTCGTTTGCCAATTTTCAAAAATTAATATCTCGTTAACGATTGTAAATTTTGCAAAATGATAGAGGATAGAGAGATTTCCGATTCAGTTTAATCTGCTCTACCAGACTACGAGATTTTGGGCGATTATTACCGGACACCCTGTATATATACAGGATGTTTCATACTCAATGGTACAGCGCCTGTGGGCAGGTAGTGTGGACCAAACTGAACAAAAAAGTCCTCTACCATTTTGCGATCTTCACAATAGTTTTCGAAATATTAATATATAAAGCTCGTCGAATCTGAACGCGCGGCGACATACGCCCGCCCGCCGCGGATCGCGGTCACTTCCCCCGCGCGCCTAGTTGGCGGCGCGTGGTGGGGGTAACTGATTGTCTAGCGCAAGGCAATGGATAACCCCCATCACGCGCCGCCCACTAGGCGCGCGGGGGAGGTGCTGCGGTCGGCGGCGGGCGGGCGTATCTCGCCACGCGTTCAAATTCGACGAGATTTATATATTAATATCTCGAAAACTATTGCGAAGATCGCAAAATGGTAGAGGATTTTCTTGTTCAGTTTGGTCCACACTATCTTTCCACAAGCGCTGTACCATTGAGTACGAGACACCCTGTATATACATATATAATATATAATATACATATATATTGTTACGCCCGGGGCGGTGAATGTCGCGTTCACGCACTCGCTCGCGTAAAGTACGCGCTTCCGCACTCGCGTTCGCGCACGCACACCGGAAGGCCGCGCGAGGAATAAAAGGAACACCAAATTAAGAAAACAAGGAACACTCTCTTTATTATTACTGAGAACAGAAAACGTGGCGAAAAGATAGAACAGAGCACAGCACGTCCGAACGAGTCGACGGCTCGTCTCCAAATCTGATATGTCGTCCGTTTGACAGGCGACAGCGCGTCGTCAAGGAAACATTCGACCGGCTCGCTGGTACATCGAACGACGCGGGCGTAGACACGGGCGTAACAATATATTAAAAAATTTGTAATTAACTTGGTATTTATTTAATTTGATATTAACTAGGTTACCCTGTCTCTTCCTAGATAGCGGCTAGACAGATTTAATATTTTAGGACAACACTGCCCTGCAAACCAGGGCCTAGATAGTTTTTCAATATTGGGCCTAGATAGTTTTCCAATATTGGACCTAAATAGTTTTCCACTATTGGACCTAGATAGTTTTCCAATATTGGGCCTAGATAGTTTTCTAATATTGGGGCTGGTCATTATTGCCGTTACCGCCCAGTATAACCCCAGACTAGCCTTCCATCATAGCGCCTATATAAACTCATGGAAAACTAGGTGAGGCCCATATAGCGCCAACTCGTAATTTTCACTTGGGATATTGAAGATTAAATAAACAATTACGTTTAATATATTTTAAATCCATTGTTCAGCTATTTCAACTGTGCGCCGAATTAAATGTCCAACTTGAAACGCAGTCATACACTAAAGCAGGAATAATGAGATCACAACTAAATTGATTTCCAATTTTTTAAGTACGATGCAAATAAGCATCTTAAAAACACTATGAAGAA
>NW_012026819.1:339165-340340 GCF_000956235.1 Wasmannia auropunctata | reverse complement strand
GGAATCATTTTCCATTAAGTATACACAGTGAAGACGATATTGATGAAAATGAAAAAATTAATGAATATATATGTATAACGTGTTTATACAGGGTGTCCCAGAAATTTTAACACAACAATCGTATGTAGGTAGAGCTGATTAAACTAAATCAAAAAGTTTTATATTATTTTAGGAATAGTTTACGAGAAATTAATTATTTAAGATTGTCGAATCAGCCCGTATTCGCCCGGCTTACCACCAAATGCAAGCGCGCGGCGAGATACGACTGCGCTTATGCGTTGCTAGGCGCGAGGAGTTGTTTACTACAAGCGGGAATGGTTTTTCACGAGCGGCGCGGGACGCTGGAGCCCCATTCGAAGTCAGTAAGCGGGGCAAATACGTACTGTTTCGATAATCTTTATATAATAATAATATATAATATATATAATAAATAATAATAATAAATAATATATAATAATTAATTTCTCGTAAACTATTGCTATGCTAAAATTGCAAAATGGTACAGGACTTTTCCACTTAGTTTAGTCCGTTCTACCTGCATACGAACACTGTGTTAAAAATTCTGGGACACCCTGTATAATGTACATAAATATGTAAATAAATGTACTAATGAAAATAAGTGTAAATATATAAATATGTAAGTGTAAATATGTACACAGCCTATAAAATTACGTATGTTACCTAAACCCTTATCTTTCTCATCAGGGCTTGGAACCTGCAATGACGTTACCTTAGGCTATATACATATTTACATTTACATTTACACTTTATATTTAACACACATTTACATTTTATATTTAACACACTTACATTTACACTATTTTATATTTGTACAATTACTAACATATTTATATTATTTTATATATCCGTTTTGTATATGTAACCTGATATGCTTTCATATTTTTCTTTTATTCAATTGTTTCATTTTCATCAATATCGTTTTTACTGTCTCCAATTGAGTCTATACAGTAATAGGTATATACTTAATGGAAAATGATTTTTCAAAAATTGCGCAGGCGTGTGTATATTTGTATTTTCTTCCTGTTAAATATCAGACAAATAGAAATTAATATTTCCAAAATATTAATACAATAAAAACAAATAGAAATTTGCAGACATGTTTCAACAAAGTGATGAAATAAACCATTGGTTCTTTCCGTTCAAAGTATAAAAAA
>NW_012026819.1:338769-339145 GCF_000956235.1 Wasmannia auropunctata | reverse complement strand
ATAAGTATTTTCTTTATAGTGTTTTAAAGATACTTATTCGTATCATATTTAAATTCGTATCATACTTAAAATTGAAGATTTAGTTCTCAATATTTTATTTATTTTTATTTTATCATTGCAATTTTTTTTACTAATCCATTTTCAGCGACAAAAAATCTAAAATTTACTTTGTCCCGTTCGTGATTTAGAGAAAAAGTTTTGTTGATGGGTGATTAAAAAATAACAATTTCCGAGAAACATTTAATCAGAAATAATGAACAAAGAAGGAAGGACACATGTTTAACGTGTGTTAACCAATGTTTACTGACGAATTATTTAATAACCACGTGGCTTTCACAAAACAGAGAAATTATATTTTAATAAAAAAATTTAAAAA
>NW_012026819.1:337065-337918 GCF_000956235.1 Wasmannia auropunctata | reverse complement strand
TGAAATTGAGTAAGAAAAAGGCGAACCCAATGATCTCTGTGTGTTTCCCAAATCGTTGTAAATGCGTGAACTCTTTTGTTTCAATAATTGGTTAAAAAAGATTATTTGTTTTAATTTTGTATGTTTTTCTATATGGTTTTGTGCAGGATTCAGGAGTATTGTGGGAGATTAGGTAAGTTATTTAATATTATTTATACTAAATTTTGTACGCTGTTATGACGCTGTTTTGCGCTAATACAAAGCTGGTACGTTCACAAAGAACGGGTGCTGTACTGTACGCTTACAAAGAACGGGTGTTGTGCACCCGCAAAGATCAGGTGCTGTGCGCGTGCGAAGGTTGAGAGCTGTGCGCTTGCAAAGGACGAGCGCTGCGCGCTCGCAAAGGACGAGAGCTGTGCGCTCGCAAAGGACGAGTGCTGCGCGCTCGCAAAGGACGAGCGCTGCGCGCTCGCAAAGAACGAATGCTGTGCGCTCGAAAAGGACGAGTGCTGTGCGCTCGCAAAGGACGAGCGCTGCGCGCTCACAAATATCAAGTTCTATGCGCTTGTAAAACAAGATTGTTAAGCATTTGTCAAGACAGTTTACTATTTGTTCATGTTTAATAAAATTGTTACAAAATTGACTTTAAAAAAAAAGTAAAAAGGGTGTCAAGTGTTAGCGTGCTTCTCGAACAAAATTTGATGTTTATGATCTCTTTTTTGAACAAAAAACAGTTGTACAAAATTGAACAATAAAACTTAAGCGGTACCTCTATTATCGAACAAAATTTGATGTTTATCTCCTTCTTGAACAAAAAACAGTTGTACAAAATTAAACAATGAAACCTAAGCGGTACATCTATTATCGAACAAAA
>NW_012026819.1:336297-336625 GCF_000956235.1 Wasmannia auropunctata | reverse complement strand
ACTTTCGTTAAACTATGTTGTAGAAGAAAGTGCTCAGGACACCGCGCATATTACATGCCAAAAGAGTAAATTGGAGGTGGAACAATTTCTTGAAAACTATCAACCTCGGAAGACGAAGGATATTGATATGGAGATAACGATTACGGTTACCGATGATCAGAAGATAGTAGCAAGACCAAGACGTTTACCATTTCCAGAAAGAAAAATAGTGGAAGAACAGGTCGAACAATGGATTGACGACGGAATAGTAGAACCATGCTCCTCTGGATATGCCAGTCAGGTAGTTGTCGTGAAGAAAAAAGATAGAACACCAAGGGTTTGTGTAGAC
>NW_012026819.1:334794-335449 GCF_000956235.1 Wasmannia auropunctata | reverse complement strand
ACAAAATTGTGTTACCTTACTCAATCCAAGTATTATCACAAAAATTAAAGAGGTAACAGTACAAAAGTAAAAAATTTAATTTTAATAAAATAATTTTTTGTGTTAAAACATTCGGCGCTGCTAGAAGGAAAAAGAAAAACAATGATAAAAAGAATTCAAAAATAACCAAATATAATCAGAATTTTACATTAAAAACAAATGTTGTTTTAACGATAATATACAATTAAACTAATATACTAAATAATATTCTTAGCAAAGTTTATAGTACAGCTATTTAATACATAATTAATTAAACTTATACATTAAATTTAATACAACAAATCTTAAACCTATTCCGCAATTTACTTTAGCAACGCACGCAAATCTTACAAATAAAAAATTATTATCCTATACTTAAATATAACCACTTGTACAACTTCTAACGCACGCAAGAAATCGAAACTTATATATCTTATACTTAATTCTAATCCGCATGACTAATAACATGCTTACACACATATATATACTGGTTACTTTTTTTACCAAGACACTACTGTCTCCTAATTACTCCTGTGTGACATTATTCTTATTTTCGTTATTCAGTTTCAATTATACATATCATATTTATTTTTTTGACTACGTTATATTTTCTAGCAGCGCCAAGTGATTTAACACA
>NW_012026819.1:332688-333033 GCF_000956235.1 Wasmannia auropunctata | reverse complement strand
CAGCGCATATGTAATGCCCTGATTAACCTTGATTCGCTCAATGCCATTAGCGAATCGAATAGAGAAGAAAATGCAGAGGTTGACGACGTGCAAAATAAGGAATCGAGTGAAGACGAGGAAGACGAAGGACGGCAAAAGAAAAAAGACGAAAGATGAAACAAAGACATAGAGGACGAAGACGAAAAGGACGAAGACGAAGAGGGCGAAAATGAAGAGGATAGGTTAGTCGGAGCAGCTGTCAGATCGACTAAAGCTAAATTTACTATGACGTTCAGAGATATGGAAGATTCTATAAGACATTACGACGGAGATGACAAATACCCGGTGGAACGCTGGATAATGGAT
>NW_012026819.1:329254-332668 GCF_000956235.1 Wasmannia auropunctata | reverse complement strand
AGACGTGTGCTCTTCCGATCTGTGAACGCAACTACACAGGAAAGTATACGTGCGTTAAAATTACCGAAAATTGAACTGAGAAAGTTTGGCGGAGAAATTAAAGATTGGCTTCCGTTCTGGAGCTCATTTAAAAAGATTCACGAAGATACAGCGTTAACAAGAGAAGACAAATTTCAGTACTTGGTACAGTCCACAGTAAAAGACTCGCGTGCATTCGAAGTAGTAAATAGTTTTCCGTTTACAGCAGCTAATTACGAAAAGGCTATTCAAAGTCTTGAGTCACGTTTCGGTAAGAAAGACTTATTAATCAAATTCTATGTTCGTGAACTCTTGAAATTGGTTCTAAGCAAAAGCAAAAATGTGTCGCTCATGTCTATTTACGATAAATTGGAAACACATATCCGAGCGCTAGAGACATTGGGTGTAACGACGGATATGTGCGCTGCCATGTTGTTTCCTTTGATAGAGTCCTCCTTGCCAGAGGAAACTCTACGGACATGGCAGCGAACTATGACGCAGTTAATTACTCATGCTGATACATCTGTTGTGAATCTCACAGCAAAGGATCGTCTTACTAGTCTAATGACTTTTCTAGGAAGACAGGTCGAAAGCGAGGAACGCATTCAAATGGCTAAAACTTGTTTCGCCGATGACATCACTGAAGTTCAAGTAAATAAAGACAAAAGTAAGAAGAAAGCGAAAGGCGATCAAGGTCGAGATCCGGATGTAGCTACTGCGGCTGGTCTTCTGTCCGTAAAGGGAACGAAATCACAACAATGTCTATTTTGCGGAGAAAATCATGATAGCTCGATTTGCGAAAGAGCTAGGAATATGAACATGGATGACAAAACAAAAATTATAAAAGATAAACAAGGCTGTTTCAAATGCTTGAGAACAGGACACAGTTATAAGAGATGTCGCAGCAAAGAAAAATGCCCGTGGTGTGGAAGAGGACATTGCCTTTTGATGTGTCGAGATTTGGCAAGTAAGAACGAACCGAAACAAACCAGTGAGAAAAACACTCCGGAGCAAGGTTTTAATGAAGGAAATAGCTGTCTCACTAACGTTTTGTCAAGTGCCAAAGTATTTTTACCCATATTGAGAGTTAAGATGCGTGGTCCGAAGGGTATTGTGAGTGTTCGCGCTGTCATCGATACCGGGTCTCACAGGTCTTATGTTTTAGAAAAAGTAGCAAGAGATCTTGGATATGAAGCTGCCGGAGAACAAACTATGATACACTTACTCTTTGGTGGAGCCAAGACTAAGCCTCGAAGACATAAAGCTTGCCGTATCCATGTTAATGATATAGGCGAAACATACAGATGCGATTTCATCGCCTTGCAACAAGATGTAATTTGTCAAGCTGTTCCCAGGGTAACCCGTGGTCCATGGATGGATGTACTCAAAGAAAAAGAGGTACATCTAAGTGATACGGGCGAAGACAAAGAACCCATTTCATTGTTGATTGGAGCAGACGTCGCTGGAAAGATTTTTACGGATAAAGTTTTTCAAATCAACCAAGGCATAACGGCTTTCGAGACGAAGTTTGGTTGAACAATTTTGGGCAAGAATTTAGATGATAGTAAGACCAATACAGCTTTGATGGTAATCTCTATGTTCTCGCAAGAGGCTAATGTATCAGATCTGTGGAAGCTGGATGCTTTAGGCATTACCGACCCCTTAGAAAGCGTTACAAAGGAAGCACGTCAAGCAAAAATCAGCGATGTTTCAAGAAACGACGAGAATCAACTAGGAAGGTCGTTACGAAGTCCTTTTGCCTTGGAAAGAAAATCATCCACCTTTGCAAGACAACAGAGATTTAGCTGAGAAGAGATTGAACTATGTTACGAAAAAACTACGGCACCAGAACCTATTTGACGAATACAATGCAGTTCTGAATAATTGGCTCACCGAGGATATTATAGAGAAAGTACCCATACAGGAGGTTACGCGGAAGGAATTTTACCTTCCACATAGACCGGTTATCAAAATAGAAGGAACCACCAAAATTCGACCGGTCTTTGATGCTTCAGCTAAGATGGGAGATTCGCCTTCTCTCAATCAATGTCTGGAGGCTGGGCCCAACCTTATTGAACTCATCCCGACGCTACTTCATAGGTTTTGAGAAAAGAAGATAGGTGTTACCGCAGATATTACAAAGGTTTTTCTACAGATCAGCGTCTCGTCTTCAGATATGGATATGTTAAGATTTCTCTGGTGGGACACCGATGGAAATATAGTGACATACCGACATCGTCGAGTCGTCTTCGGTATGACAAGCAGTCCATTTTTACTGGGAGCCACCTTAGAACTACATATTGAGAAGAGTTTGAGTTCCAACATTTTGCCGTACGAACGCTCAGTCTGGGAGAAATTGCAAAAATCCTTTTATGTCGACGACTGTGTCACCAGTGTCGACTCGTACGCGGATTTTGAGACTTTTCAAGAAAAAGCCTGTTCTCTCTTGAGTGAGGCAAAATTTGATTTACGGGATTGGAGATATACTGGAATGAATCCGAATAATCGATCTACAGTGCTCGGACTTGTCTGGGATACCGGAAGCGATACAATCTCGTTGTCGGGTTTTCCCTCGCAACTAGTTCCGGAGAAAATAACAAAAAGGGTCATTCTATCTTACGCTCAAAAAGTATTTGATCCTCTCGGATTTATATGTCCCGTACTATTAAAACCTAAGTTATTGTTACAGCGCCTATGGTATCAAGGAATGGATTGGGACGCAGAAGTTGATCCAAAAGCTAAAGATGAATTTTTGGAATAGACACAGCAGTTGGATCTCTTAAGTGTTTTGAGGTTTCCGCGATGGACTTTTAACGGGAAAGAAGATGTCAGTTCAATATCACTTCACGTTTTTGTAGATGCAAGCAAGGATGCTTATGCGGCAGCACTCTTCGTGCGGATAGAATCTGATGCGGAAACTAAAGTGCATCTTATCGAAGCCAAAGCAAGAGTTGCACCTAAGGAAAAGAAGACTATACCTTGAACTACTCGCCGCTTCCATTGGAGCAAGAATGATGCACTCCTACACCAAAATCATGGATTATCAAGATATCGAGAAATACTTCTGGAGCGATTCGACTACCGTCCTCACGTGGATAAGAGAAACGAAACAATGGGCAGTCTTTGTGTGGAATCGCGTCCAAGAGATCAGAGGTCTTACCGATATCAAGTCTTGGGGATATGTGCCTGGAACTCTAAATCCTGCGGATTTACCTTCCCAAGGATGTGACGCCAGAAGACTCCTAGAGACGAAATGGTGGGAGGGGCCTGGTTGGCTAAAGCTTTCCCCCAATCAGTGGCCCAAGGAGAGAGAAGAAATTGACGAGGAGGCGGTTAATACTGAATTACGCAAAACCGCGCGAACAACTTCCGATCTCTCAACAAAGAAACCCTTCC
>NW_012026819.1:323618-327724 GCF_000956235.1 Wasmannia auropunctata | reverse complement strand
CTATAAAAAAAAGTCTATATAAAGTTATTCTTTAGTCATTTGAAATCTAGATTTTAATTATGATGTAAAAAATGACGTAAATTCGGTCAATTTGACATCAAATTGATATAATTTTGACTTTTTTGTTCTCCTTGGAAATACATGCATTGAAATGTTGTTGTTGATCTTTACATTCGTTACAAATTCGAATTTGGTTTTGAACATTTTTTTTGTTCCATTAATTCTATATAAAATTTAGAATAATAAAAAATATATATGAAATTTTATCACTAGTTGAACTATATAATTTTGACATGATATATCAATCAGTAAATTTTAGACTCATATATCAATCAGTAAATTTAGACCGCCCAATATTTTAACTAATTCAAGTATTGCTTTCTTTGCACGTGCAATCGTCGAAGTTTGGATTTGACAAAAATTCCTATCATCTGATATTAATCTGTCTGAAGTGAATTATATCCGACTTGAATGATTTTAATTCTTTTTGATACCGTATTTTCGGTGTAGAAATCCCGATCGATTTGGATTACTTTTTTTAAATCGATTTTAATCAAACATTTTCAACAGAGATGGCACTTTAACACACTGGACTGACTTTTTCTATGCTTAAATATTACTCGTCGCTGAATCGGACGGATGCATGCTAATTAATTCGCAAATCTTTATTAATTTCTTATTAATTATTGCGAAAATGGAAAAATTGATAGCAATTAAACCTTTCTATTCAATTTAAACAGCTGTCTATAATTAATATCCACGAACGTTATTAGATGATATATAATGTTATATATACGTAAATTCATACACACACACAAAGCATTCCTACAATAAATTTATTGCGTAAATACAAAAAATAGGAAAAAATATCTATATACAATTTTTCATTATAAAATTAATTCTCATCTAACTGTGTCATAGGTATTCCAGTGCATTCACTATGCTTTATACCAAATGAATACATAGGCGAACGTTTTCGCGTATCGTACAATGGATAAAAGATTGGTGCCGGACTGCGATATTTTTCTAACAAAATATGTCTTTTTTTTAAACTATATGCCGGACTCCGTCGTTTTATCGTGTCATAGTTTATTTTTACGTATGCGGCCGGACCTGGACCAACAATTTCTTCGCGTACTTTACGATGACCAACGCTAAAAAGACATAAAATACATTATATAGTAAATAAATATATTTAGACAAAAAATTATTTTATCATACATGTATTGAATAAATAACAACAAATTTATCAACATTCTTACATAGAAAATGCACCCTGAGCGGGCTTATCAGGCACTTTAGGTCCTATGCATGTTGGTAAAAGATATGAATTCGGACCAGGTCCTTCGTCTAGAAACTTTGTCACACCTCGTGACATAAAACTATAAGCTGGTGCTCTACGATTGTGATTCATCGGTGGACATAATTCAGGAGAGTATGCTCCAGGTCCTGGAGCATGATCTCGTACTACAAAATATAAAATTAAATGTTAATATTATTTTCCTATGCCTCAAATTATTAAGAATAACTATTTTATACTCACAAATCCATGCTTTCCTCCCTCTGATTGTGTAAGCGGGTGGATTATCAGGCCCAGATTTTGTTAAATTTCTGATATTATAACGAGGACCAGGCTGTATCGCAAAAGTCTTGATAGCAGTTCGAGCTCGTATGCTGTATGCTGGATTTCTATATCGAGATGGATCATGATCACTGTAGCCAACTAACGTTGGTAATTTGTAAATTGGGCCAGGACCTATATTCATAAATTTAAATTAAAATAAAATAAATAATCCATATAATTTGTACTACTAAAAATAATTACTTTTTATGGTACAACTTAAAGTTCTTGGTTTATTTTCTTTGCCCTCCATCTTTACTGTTTGATGTACATGAAAAGCATAATATCTATAAAATCATAAACATAAAATCTATAAAAATTCAATTTAAAGGATAATATAAAAATTCTTCATGACATGACTGTTTGAGCAAGTTATTAATAAAATATGAAGGTCTAAATTTTCAGTTGATATGTTCACACTAATCAGTATGTTTATTTAAATGTTTATTATAATTATTATATTTCTTTATTTTTCATACATGTGTTGCCACATGTTATAATTAATATAATTCATAGAGACGCGCGTTATTTATAACGCATGAAAATTAAGGGTTATAAAAATGAAACAAAAACATTTTAGTAAAAGCTCTTTTTATTTAGAACATTTTTTATCACATAATAAGTCATCAATATCACTGTCAAAATTATCATTTTCTCTTTCAATATCATTGTCAATGTTATCGTCTTCCATAATAGCTAATGATTTTAGTTTCATTAATAAATCTTCTCTTTTCGTTTCATCACTTGTTTCATCTTCGTTTCTAATTTTACTGTCAATTTTATCTATATCAGTATCTAATTCAGGAGTATAAAGTTTGCTATTATTTTCCTTATTTCTTGCTAAAAATAAAGTGAGATAAGAGTTTTTTATTATATAAAAACATATATTTATGTATTTTATGTCCATTATATATATGTATAATAAATACATAAAATTCTCAACAACTCAATACGCAATATATCAAATACATACTCGATTGTTGATTCATATAACGTAAAAATGCTCTTCGTTTTCGTTCTGACATTGTTTTCAGAATTGCTTTAAATTCAGCATCCAATTCAATTTCTTCCTTATTGGATTTTTCTTCTACAATTTCTTTCTTCTGTCCACATTTTGAACAAACTCCTTGTTGTTTGGTGCAAAGCAAGCAAATATTATGATAAGAATGTTTCACAGTTTTTTTATCACACTTAGTACATTTCATTGGGGCTTTAATAACTTTATATTTTTTATATTTGATCTTCCACTCTATTATTTTTTTACAGCGTTCGCATACATTAGTAACCTCAGTGCTATTCATTAACTTTATTTTTTTAGAGTTGTCATACAAATTATTTTTAAAAGATGTTTGATTTTGATATCTTTGAGGCCTCGAACGGCTAGCATTTCCTCTTTGATAACTCATATTATTGTAACACTTTTACAAATTTAAACAATATAAGGAAAAATTCTTCTTTAATTTCCCAACAACATAAATTGCTGCATATTTTATTATCTGAAAATATATATATAATTAATCTAACCTTCAAGTTCTGTTAATTTTAAAATTCAGTCCGTTCTTATCACACTATTATAACATCTAAGACAAATTTTATATCACAATATCTTAAAAATATGTTAAAAATTATATTGATTACCATTAATACAACTTCGATGACATGTAATCACATTCGCTTACTCTCGAAAAATCTATCTCACATTTGATCTGTTTGCTCCTGTTCTACAACACGTTGTATGTCGGGTCCACCCATGATGTATCATGGGATGCTTTCATGGATGAATCAATGGATGGAGCCATGAAGTATGTTCATGGATAGAGCGTAGAGTGGATTCCATGAAGTATGAATAAGGTAGAGTCCTAGATTATCAGAGAAGCGCGACCGGTGTTACGAGTCCTGATTGGACACGCAAATGGCCAATCATAAGATTGATTTATCGCTATTATAAATGGCTGCCGAATAAATCAATCTTATGATTGGCCATTCGACGCCATTTTTAATATTTTCTAGTACTTTTGCGATACTGCCATAAGCCGGTCGCGCTTCTCTGATAATCTAGGACTCTAACTAGAGGGACTCTACCAGAGAGTAGAGTCCTAGATTATCAGAGTGAAACCGACATCGAAATCCGACGTGGTTTCGACTGATGTCAAAAAGCATCGGCAGACGGCGTCCACGGCGGAGCGGGCGCTGAGAATAGTACAACAATGGATGGCAGAACAGGAGAGGCGTTGCAACACGGAGGCAGTCGAAATTCCCGAGATCGCGGCCGAGGAGGAGGTCAAGCCGGAAAGTCCGGCGTATGAGCCAATTACATCATCGCTACTAATGGAAACAGAAGAATAAACCTACCATATATGAGATTATCTCAGAGTTCCTTTAATTATTTTATATATTTTTCTATGAGTTCATTTTATGATTTTATATTATCATCATCAATCGTTAATTTGATATATTTGATTTTAACTATAGATTATGATTAGTT
>NW_012026819.1:322637-322974 GCF_000956235.1 Wasmannia auropunctata | reverse complement strand
TTTTATTTTTATGATTCTACAATAAATTGTCATATTTATTGTAGAATCATAAAAATAAAAAACGACTTAGTATTGATGATCGTTTGACAATTTTAAAACGAGTAAATGGTGGTGAAAATGTCACTCGACTAGTAAAAGAATATAACGCCAATAATGTGACAGTCCTACGTTATATTCTTTTACTAGTCGAGTGACATTTTCACCACCATTTACTCGTTTTAAAATTGTCAAACGATCATCAATACTAAGTCGTTTTTTATTTTTATGATTCTACAATAAATTGTCAATTTATTGTAGAATCATAAAAATAAAAAAGATCGGAAGAGCACACGTCTGA
>NW_012026819.1:322143-322617 GCF_000956235.1 Wasmannia auropunctata | reverse complement strand
CTTGCCAGCCCGCTCAGAGATGTGTATAAGAGACAGTAACAATTCATTTTCAAGATAACGAGATTCTCTTTGTAATTAGCGCAATTTAAAATATCTCCTTTGAAAATAAATGTAACTTGAGGATTATAACTTGGGATCAGTTATTAAGAACAGTCCATATCAAATTCAATATTACATTTTGTATACAAATGATATACATACATATGTGACTTAAGTAAGATAACGTTACGTAATTTTTATGGGATTATAACTTGGCGCTATTTATTGATATCAAATCTTTTATATAAATGTAGGGTCGACGGCTCCACCGCGATCTACATTATCGATTTGGTATCAAAAAAGAGACTTAAGAGAGGGCGCGCAAGAAGCGGGCACGAGTAAGAGTCAGTCGAGAATAAGTTTCGATGAACAACACATGTATTTTGGTTTTACTTGAATAAATATTTATAATCAGTATTTAACGAGCAAGTACAA
>NW_012026819.1:318213-321654 GCF_000956235.1 Wasmannia auropunctata | reverse complement strand
TAATCTGATCTTGTACGAAAATCTATTCTTAGGCGAAGGGCTACCTCCCAACCTGATTGACAGCGGAAAGTGGTCACTGCCTGCAGTATCAGCAAGGCATGCAAACGAGCACATAGGTGCAAGAGTGGCCGAGGCAATGGCGAGGTCTATGATCGATCGAGAAGAGCCCGGAGGCGTGAGGAGAGTAGGACTTTTATCGTTAAGCACGATAGCGTCCGAGCTTTCTACCAGGCCCGCCAGAGTCGTGCCCACCGCGTCAGTTCTGTCGCATCCCCAGGAGGCGTGATGCGCATTTAAGTCGCCGACAATGATGACGTTTTTAAACGATTTGAAGTAGTCAAACAGAGAAGATAAGATTCGAAGAGGAGTAGTGTGGCCGGGATGTCGATATATGTTGAGTAAGATAATCGGCTCGCCTAGGCATTCTATTTTTATTCCTAATATTTCTAAAGAGCTGTGTAAGTTAAGGTCGTCGTTCACCTGTGTAGCCTTAAGAGAATTTTTAACGATGATGCAGATGCCGCTCTCGCCGTGAGCGCGCCTGTCCCTTCTTAGAATTTGGCATCCTTTTAGATTTACTGCACAGAGAGGGTTTAATAGAGTTTCTTGAATGCATAAAACATCAAAAGTACTAGCAAAATTTTGAATTTCATGTAGTTTGCCCCTAAGACCGCGGCAATTCCAGGAGAGAATTTGAATCTGATGACGGGCTGAGTTCGTCCTGGTAGGAAGGGAAGGGGAGGGAGGGATGGAAGAGGGCGACAGCGGTGTCGTAGGGGAAGGGGTAGAGATAGGGGTGGGGGTGGACGTATCGTGACGGGGGGAGAAGGAAGGAAGGGGAGAGGAAGGGGGGTAGGGGGTGAGGAGAGTGGGCGAGGGAGTTAGGGATAGGGGTAGTGAGTCGTCCTTTCCGACGACGGGTAACCTTGCGGGGAGGCAGAGCGAAAAACCTGCTGATGCGAAGGCGAAAGACTGCTGGAATTGAGAAGTTCCAAGATTTGCTTAATTTTGTTAAATGCAGGAGATATTAACCTGATGAGAGATACAATCTGTTGAAGGATGGATGAAACGTCGGATACGCCATTAAACCCGAGTGCATTTAGAATTTCGGCGACAACCCCAAAACCGGTGTTAGCATTACCTGCGTCGAGAGAAGGAGTGCCGTGGAAGTCAGCATAGTCAGGCGTGAAAGCCTGCGAGAAGGCCGTTCCGTTGCCCGAAAAAGAAGGTGTTCGGCCGTTTGAGGACGTCATAAATTCTTGACCTATCCTTTCTGGGCGCGGAGGGGGCCGCTTTGCAAAGTTGCGATCACCAGACGAAGAAGAGTGCGAGGGGCTATTATTTTGAGCTTGTTGCCGACGTGGGGCGCCTGCCACTATTTGCGCATAAGACACGCCGCTATCTGGGGGAAAGTCGGATGAGTGGTTATTCAAGACGTCAAACCTGTTATGCGAGGCGAACGGACTACATGGAAACGACGCCGAGTTAGACGAAAGGCCAGTGCTGATACCTGTTGAGCTGGAGCTAGCGACTCTTTTCTTCGCTTCAATTAAGGGGATGTTGTGCTCTGCGGCCATCGTGAGCATTCTTTTTTGATTAAGCAGTATCGGGCAGGTAGGAGACGTGGGGAGATGCTCACCTGTACAATTTATGCATCTTGGCATGCTGTTTTTAAGTGGGCATACTGATCCTTCGGAGTGCGGAGGCTTACCGCAATAGAGGCATCTGGGCGTGCTACGGCAGGATGCGCTGACGTGACCCGCTCTGAAGCATGAGTAACAAATCCGGGCCCTCGGAACATGAGGGGCGCACCTCATGCCGCGACCAGAATAAGTTCACGTGAGATGGCAGTACTTGACCTGAAAATTTTATGCAAATTGTACGAGAGGGTACATAGGTAGGTTTGCCATCGACCATAACCTTTCTGTTAAGTCGATGCACATCGATGATCTTATTGCTTGCGCTGAGAGAACTTTTAATTTCCTCTGTAGAGAAATCTTGAGGAACATCTTTAATCACGCCTGAGCGTGAGATTCTATAATTCGGTATGGTTGCTTTGCAGTTGATAGAGATAAGCAAAGGGTTGGTGACTAACTTATTGGCAGCGGAAGCAGTTTTACAGTATACCAGGATCTTACCGTTGCCGAGTTTTTTCATTTCCAGTATGTCTGCCGCCGGCATGACTCTTCCCACCTGCGCGAACATCTTCATCGGATGAGGCGGGCTACCCCGTTGTCGACGAGTGCATATATATGGACCGCGAAGGGCGGATTATCTTGATTGGAATAAGCGTTCGGCTTCTCTTCGGTTCTACGAGATTTCGCAGTCTCGTGACGAGGCGGATTCTGACCACTCGCTGAGCGTTGTGATGCAGAGGTATATGCTGAAGTTTCAAAATCCGCGTCTGACGGCAAAGCTGCCATGTTTCCTTCTGATTCAAAATGAAAACGCTTGTTACCTTTTTTGACAGCGGCATAAGTATCTTTAGGCAACGGTGTCGAAGAAAGGGTCTCCACGTCCATGACCTCCTGACGGGCGGCAGCCGGGGTCGTGTTCACAAGATGTGAGTTGCTACGTAGCGATGAATTCTGCTCTGTGCTTAGTTGCGTTCCACCAGCCGTCGTGTTCGAACTTCCGCCTGCATCCACGTGAGGAGAGGGGGATAGGGGGGTTGAGGAGAACTGGGAATTGGGGGAGAAAACGAGTGCCAAGGACGAGTCCTGGTCCTGCGATGGGCCCAATCGCCCCTCAAAGCGCGAAAAACTGTCTAGCGAAACCGAAATAGTCTGTTGCGAGGGGGCCGCGGAATAGTCCGGACCGTAGTCCCCTCCCCCCTCGCCTGTGCACGAGGCCGAAGCCTCGGACATTGCCCTTTTCCGTAGACGCGAAGGGTTTTAAGTAATTCGCGTGCCAGGAGAAACGGGGCTTGCGCCCTGATTTCGAATGCTCAAAAAGAGCCCGACTCGATTGCTAACACTCGCGGAAACACTTTCGATTATACGGGAGCTAACCAAAACACATCCGTACAGTCCCGAGCGCCACACGCGAATCGCAAAATGTCTGATTCAGCAACTTCAGCGGTACATTTGGCCTTCGATAAATTGGATGGTCGAGAAAGCTATAATAACTGGAAATTCGGTATGAAAATGGCTTTAGTTCATGAAAATTTATGAGCAACTGTTGAAGGATATGCTGAAGAAAATTTGACTTCTGCGGCTGAAAAGAAACGGAAAGACCAAAAGGCTTTGGCCAAAATATGTTTAATGGTCAAATCTTGTGCTTATGCATATGTTAGATCAGCGGAAAATGCAAGAGAAGCATGGTTGAACTTACAAAAGGCTTACGAAGATAAGGGATTATCGAGAAGATTGACTCTATTACGTACACTCGCTGGAATCAAGCTGCAGACTTTCAAGAACATGGAATCATATGTAAATGAAA
>NW_012026819.1:317033-317610 GCF_000956235.1 Wasmannia auropunctata | reverse complement strand
CAAGAGTTTAAAGAAATTTCTTTTATAATAATAAAAAATAAATAATTTAGATTCCTAATATTTTTTTTATAATAGTAAACAGTATAAAGTTTTTACTGGCATAGTTCATTTAAACTTAATAAATAATATCTGATAAATTAAGTTTTTATAATAGGTGCGGCGTATATACCGGGTTTACTCTATCATGCCATATTTCGACATGAAATATCTCGTAAACTATTGATTTCTTGATAATTGTACATCAATACTTTTATGCAAGGAATACTGAGATAAATCGATTGGTGTAAAGAAAACACACAGTTGCTTTTTAAGAAAATATTTAGTTGCATATAACAAATGTTTTGCATATTTTTTACATTTACTCCGGTTTACATCCACTCCATTGGTATGCCAATAATGTAATCAGTAATTTGTGATGTAAACTTTACATATTCTCAAAAGCTGAGCTTGAATACTATTATACCTGATCGATCGTGTTAACACACATCTTTAAATCGACATAGCGATCTTTTCATCCATCCGAACAGTATGCCAACGATATATTCCATTAATTTATATAAAAATATGATTGTTTACT
>NW_012026819.1:310266-316981 GCF_000956235.1 Wasmannia auropunctata | reverse complement strand
GATATCGTATGGCTTGACTCTGGTTGAGGGTCTCTAATCTGACCGCTTTCTAGGTGTCTGAGTGCATCCGGGTGTAGAATCTGAACGCAGCCATGCGCATGATGCGCTTTGCGGAACGCAGCCAGTATATATCATGGTGGAAGGACTTCCACCATGGTATATACTCAAAGTCGACAATCGATGTATTGTAGAACGGGCCTTAACATAAACAAGTGATACATAAAAATGGCGGTTCCTTCAGTTTCGCTAAATACACGAAATAAAAAGCATTTTTTAGGTGTACCGGCACCATTGGGATATGTTGCCGGTGTTGGTAGAGGGTAAGTTTTAACCTGATTTATAATATTTATAAATATTTGTCTTCAAGTATCAACTACAATAAGTTATTAATCTTACGCATTTCTAACCTCTCTTTCTATTCACTAGAGCAACAGGATTTACGACACGGTCTGATATTGGTCCCGCTCGAGATGCCAATGATGTTTCGTAAGTTAAAAATTACATTTTACATACAACTGAAACAAATATAGGATTCACAAATTGTAAATAATTTCTGAACACAGAGACGATAGACATGCTCCACCCACAAAACGTACAAAAAAGAAGGAAGAAGAGGAAGAGGATGAAGAGGATTTGAATGATTCAAATTATGATGAATTTTCAGGATATGGAGGTTCTCTTTTTAGTAAGGTAAATAAAGTTATCTCCGTTTAGTAATAATACAGACATTAATATTCTGATCTGTCGCTAGGATCCTTATGATAAAGATGATGAAGAAGCAGATGCAATTTATGAAGCTATTGACAAACGAATGGATGAAAAACGTAAGGAATACAGAGAGAAACGTCTCAGAGAAGAATTGGAACGCTATCGTCAAGAACGTCCCAAGATTCAACAGCAATTTTCCGATCTGAAAAGAGAGTTGGTTAATGTAACTGAAGACGAATGGAAAAATGTTCCCGAGGTGGGAGATGCTAGAAATCGTAAACAGCGTAATCCAAGAGCAGAAAAATTCACTCCGTTACCAGATTCTGTACTGGCGAGAAATTTAGGAGGTGAGACATCCACCAGCATTGATCCAGCTAGCGGTTTGGCATCTATAATGCCAGGTGTGGCAACACCCGGTATGCTAACTCCCACAGGGGATCTTGATCTCAGAAAGATTGGGCAGGCCAGAAACACATTGATGAATGTCAAGTTGAATCAAGTTTCTGATTCTGTGGAAGGCCAAACTGTAGTTGATCCAAAAGGATATCTTACAGATTTGCAGAGCATGATACCTACTTATGGTGGTGACATAAAGTAAGTAAATGATTATTATACATATTTAACTTATTTATATATTTATTTTATATAGTATATAATAATTATATTATGAATTTATAAAATTTTTCTGTTTCAATAGTGACATAAAGAAAGCCCGATTATTGTTAAAATCCGTCAGGGAGACTAATCCTAATCATCCTCCTGCGTGGATCGCATCTGCACGTCTAGAGGAAGTGACTGGAAAGGTTCAAGCGGCAAGAAACTTGATAATGAAAGGATGCGAGGTAAATCCTATGTCTGAGGATCTATGGTTGGAAGCTGCGAGATTGCAGCCACCGGATACGGCAAAAGCAGTAATAGCGCAATCTGTGCGCCATATTCCGACATCCGTTAGAATTTGGATAAAAGCCGCGGACTTGGAGACAGAAGTAAAGGCGAAACGAAGAGTGTATCGAAAGGCATTGGAACATATCCCAAATTCAGTGCGATTATGGAAAGCGGCCGTTGAGTTGGAAGAGCCCGAAGACGCACGTATATTGCTCAGTCGTGCGGTTGAGTGCTGTCCGACCAGCGTAGACTTGTGGCTTGCTCTTGCTAGACTGGAGACTTATGATAATGCAAGAAAAGTCTTAAACAAAGCTAGAGAGAATATTCCAACTGACAGACAAATCTGGACTACTGCTGCAAAACTGGAGGAAGCGAATGGCAATAAACACATGGTGGAAAAGATTATCGAGCGTGCTATATCCTCGTTGAGCGCAAACGGAGTAGAGATCAATAGAGAACATTGGTTTAAGGAAGCTATGGAAGCTGAAAAAGCAGGGGCAGTACACTGTTGTCAAGTTATCGTTAAAGCCATTATTGGTTTTGGAGTAGAAGAAGAAGACAGAAAACATACTTGGATGGAAGATGCTGAAACTGTAAGGCTTTTTGTAGTTTTCTAATACAAATTATATATACACTTCGCGCCAAATTTCTTTTGACCGAGTTATTCAATACAAAAGCAAAAATGGTCATTTTTACTTCAATGTTGAGTAACTCGGTGAAAAAAATCGCACAATGCTGATCGAGGACGCAAATTAAAGGTAAAGATTCACGCTTTCAAATGCTGTAAGTCACATTTGTATGCGATTTTTATTTCACTCCATGGAACTTCGCAAATTTAGTAAAAAAGTTTTAGATTTGATGCAACTCCATTTGCATTTGTGCAGCTTTGTAAAGAATCAATAAGTCATTTAATGAATTATTTTGAAAGTAGAGACTAAGCTGTGAAATGCTTTTTTGATCATTCTGTTACGATTTTTGACGAAATTACACTCCCTTGAAATTTGCCTATTTTTAGCGATCAGAATAGGTAATTTTTTAATTTTGGCGCGGAGTGTATATATATATATATATGTACGTATTATTATATTCGCATTATATTGGGCGAAAAAATTAATGTTTATGTTAAAAAATTTGTTTACAGTGCGCCCAACAAGGAGCTTTGGAATGCGCCAGAGCTGTCTACGCATATGCGTTAACGACATTTCCTAGTAAGAAATCAATTTGGCTACGTGCCGCTTATTTTGAAAAAACATATGGCACGCGGGAATCTTTGGAAGCTTTACTACAAAGAGCAGTTGCTCATTGTCCCAAGAGTGAAGTGCTTTGGCTGATGGGTGCAAAATCAAAGTGGCTGGCTGTGAGTATTAATTGTATTCACACGATTTTAAATTTTATTTAAAATATTTCTTCCCTTTTTATCTGCAATTTCATCTTTATGTAGGGTGACGTACCAGCAGCTAGAGGTATTTTATCTCTTGCATTTCAAGCTAATCCAAATTCCGAAGAAATTTGGCTGGCAGCAGTGAAACTCGAATCTGAAAACTCAGAATATGAGAGAGCGCGACGTTTATTGGCCAAAGCCAGAGCATCCGCTCCGACGCCTAGAGTGATGATGAAAAGCGCCAAGTTGGAATGGGCTCTTAATAATCTTGATGCAGCGTTGCATTTATTAAAAGAAGCTCTCGAAGCCTTTGATGACTTCCCCAAATTGTGGCTAATGAAAGGTCAAATTGAAGAACAACAGGGATACTTAGACAAAGCGATAAATACGTATAATCAAGCGGTGAGTGAGTTTTTTCTAATATAATAATATTCATAATGCGAATACAAAAAAATATCTTCTATGTTTACAGATAAAAAAATGTCCAAATTCGATACCTTTGTGGCGTTTGTTGGCACGATTGGAGCATAAGAAAAACCAAGTGACCAAAGCGCGTTCAGTTTTGGAGAAAGCGAGACTTAAAAATCCTAAAAATGCAGAATTATGGCTGGAAGCTATACGGAATGAATTGAAAAATGGTGGCGCACGTGATATGGCAAATACACTAATGGCTAAGGCACTACAAGAATGTCCCACATCCGGATTACTCTGGGCAGAGGCAATTTTTATGGAACCTCGACCTCAACGGAAAACTAAAAGTATCGATGCCACTAAAAAATGCGAACATGATCCACATGTTCTTCTGGCAGTATCCAAGTAAATTTTTTTTAAGTTTACTTACAAGAGTAACACCAGACATGACCTCCGATTTGGCTCAATTTTATACATATAATATGTAGTTGATCCCTCCCACTAATTCGTACTAAAAGGTTGCGACGTACTTCTCAAGCATTCGTGAGAAAACGTGTTCAAAGATTTTCATGTTGGTAATGTATCCATCGGTAAGAGTGAGTCTGTAACAAGCAGCGTGGCATAGTGAGTAAGGCGCCTGACTGTAATGTTGCATGTTACTGGTTCGAATCTTATTTTAACTAATTTTTTTCATCTATATTGCATTGTATTATTGTGTATGTGTATTTTTTTATATTTAACTTAAAAATTAATATTTTTATTATAAAATTTATTATATTTAAAATTATACAATTTATTTATTTATTATGCTTTAAATGTTATTAAACTTTATATCATTTTAAGTTATACAATTGTGTTATACAATTTACATTATTAAATTGAAATTTTTTTTGCTATGTAATAAACAAATTTCAAATTATTTTTCATCTTTTGCTTTTTATTCTTTAAACGAGTTTTGACTACACAGAAATCCCTTCTTGTAAGGGTATCTTTTGTATAATTAT
The DNA here is from genome assembly GCF_000956235.1 of Wasmannia auropunctata. NCBI lineage: Eukaryota > Metazoa > Arthropoda > Insecta > Hymenoptera > Formicidae > Wasmannia > Wasmannia auropunctata. The sequence continues at coordinate 312,592 of NW_012026819.1, read as the reverse complement.
ACACGCTGATTTAATAATGTAAATTGTATGACACAATAACTTAAAATGATATAAGGTTTAATAACTTTTAAAGCATATTAAATAAATAAGTTATATAATTTTAAATATAATAAATTTTATAATAAAAAATTAATTTTCAGGTTAAATATAAAAAATACACATACACAATAATACAATGCAATATAGAAAAATTATGAAAAATATAAAAAAAATTAGTTAAAATAAGATTCAAACCAGCAACATGCAACATTACAGTCGGGCGCTTTACTCGTTATGCCACGCTGCTTGTTGCAGACTCACTTTTATCAATGAGGACATTACCAACATGAAAATCTTTAAACGCGTTTTTCTTACGAATGCTTGAGAGGTGCGCCGTATCCTTTTAGCACGAATTAGTGGGAGGGGTGAACTCTTATATAAAATTTAGCCAAATCTGAGGGGGCCATGTCTGATGTTACCCTTGTTAGAATATAAAAATATAAAGTTATACAGAATATAAAAAGTTGAATATTTATAACTAGATACATACATTATATACATGTATTTTTTTATATTCTGAATACTTCAACTCTCTTACTTTCTCTCTTCCTTTTTTTCTCTTCTATTTCTTCTTCGTATTCTCCTTTCTCTCCTTTTTCTTTTTGAAGAAACACAAATATTGTATGGACTTTTCTGTTACAGACTATTTTGGTGCGAACACAAGATTTCAAAGTGTAGAGATTGGTTCAATAGGACGGTGAAAATTGATCCAGATTTAGGAGACGCCTGGGCCTATTTTTACAAATTTGAATTACTGAATGGTACGGAAGAGCAGCAAGAAGATGTAAAAAAGAGATGTATCGCTGCAGAACCCCATCATGGTGAAAATTGGTGCAAAATTTCCAAAAATATAGCAAATTGGTGTCTAAGTACAGATCAGATCTTAGTATTAGTTGCAAAAGAATTACCAATTCCTATATAAAATAAAAATTATTGTGACAAGTTAGAACGCAACTATCATAAACTTAGCTATATGTAAGTTTGTAAATAAATCTGAAAAAAAAATTTCAATTGATTTTATGTTTTTGTTCTGTATATAAAAATATACAGAATTCCGCAACGCGGAACGTTATGTCGAAACATTTATAGCCAATAGGCAAAATTAGATATTTCGAAAAAAAAATTATATTTATACAAAAATCGATAGAATATATAGTATTATAGAATTTTGTGATTCAATCGTAATTTTAATTTTTAATAATTTAACAATTCTAAATATTTTATATGGTTCAAAATGTGTAGAAAAACTACTTTATAAAAAAATGAAAAGTTGATATTTTTTATTATTTTTTGCATCCTTCAATTTAATATATTTTATTTTTTATCAATGTAGTTTGTTTCATGATATATAATTATTTTAATTGATCCAAATAAAAGTAGAAAGATGCTCTATAAAGTATGTTTAATCCAAGAATAGATACGTGACTAATGTTAGTATAATAGATGCGTCCTGATCATTATAACCGAAATATATTTCCACATGTACCTATATATATATATATATATATTGCGTTCCTCTTGGCGCTTACAGCGCTTATAAGCATCATTTGTCTTTGTTTAATATTTGATAAACAACAAGGATGAATGATTTTGTGAGCGCTGTAACCAGCTGTAAGCGCCAAACGGAACGCAGCCTGCTAAAGATCCGGGTTCAAATCCACCCAGAATAATATAACTCTGAAATTATTTTAATCAATTCGGAAGCGATCGCCGCCTCTCGGAAGGCAACGGCAAACCACCGGAGAGTATCTTTGCCAAGAAAACCTCTTCTTAAAAAATGGCCGCCGTTCGGAACCGGTGTTAAATTGTAGGTCCCGTACCTATATCTGCGTAAAAGTGTAAATCGCACATCGTAGAAATACGAGAAAAGGTCACTATGCTCTGACAAGAGTAGTAGGACTGGATGGATGGATATATATGTTATAACTAAGATACATATATGTATTATAATTATTATAAATAATAATAAGAAAATTCCAATATTTTTTTCTTAATTAAAAAACAAATATCAGGACACTTAAGAGAATCCTAAACCCTAGATCAAACTCCAAAAATCCACTGTTTTACCGACAATTTGTGAGTATGTATGCGTGCGATATTGGTGTGTAGTGTGTATACACACACTATAGTGATGTGTAGTCATGTTTATTACCACATCAATATATCTCACGCATACATATACACGAATTTGTAGGATACAAATGTATTTTTATTTAGGCTTCTAAATTTGATTTTAACGACTCACCTATATTCATTTCTTTATTGTACATCTGGCTCTGCCTTCATT
>NW_012026819.1:303821-310132 GCF_000956235.1 Wasmannia auropunctata | reverse complement strand
TAGCATATGTGTTTTAATCGTGGAAAAGGAAATTTTATTCTATGCGATTAATACGAAGTATTTTGTATCCAACAAAAATAGTATTTTTGTCGATAAAACAGACGGCTTTAGCATCCTCTTAACACCCTACATATATTGCTCGTTGTTGGCCTTACCTCTTAATATTGCTGAACGTATCATATAAAGAATTTAATACAATAAATTAAATACAATAATTCTTTAAGAAAAACTGTAATTAAAATAATTAATCCTCATTCTAATTAAAGTTAATAAAATTAACAAAATCAAAATTTCTAACTTAATTATGTAATTTTTGTGCAATTGTAGGTTACTTTAATATATATTTAATTTATTCGTCTTTTATTTCTGACAATACCTACTTTCCAATAAGAAATCTGAAAATCCAATCAACGTTACTGTGAAAAAAATCGAAATAAAAAATCTGAATTGTGGATTCTTTTCGTATTCGAATTCATGATGAAAGAATTTTGTATCTAACGCTGAAGAATTTATTTTATCCCGCGCCTTTGACCCTTGCCATACCACTCGCCGCGGGGTGGGGGGTTTTTAAGAGGACGTGATTCGGCTGCTATGTGACTGTGTGACGTCTTCGAGCGTGTCAGCACGTGTGTTCTGGCCGCATTTGCTCGGGTAACGGAGTGAAGGGCCATTTTTCGGAGTTGCTGATGCTGATCCAGTTGGATCCTTAACTATCACCTGCTGTCACTAATAATAATCTCTTTTTTACAGAATTTATTTTAGTTAAATTTTAATAGTTTTTTTTTTAAATATGAATGAAATAGAAAGCTTGCAACAGAGAGTCATAGAGCTCGAAAATGAGCTGCGAGAAAAGAAAGATAGAGATGCAACATTAACGAGGGAAAGGATTGAACATATGTCAGATGAAGTAGTGGATTCAAACCCATATAGGTAAAATGTTTCACAATGTTTTTCGATTATTTATATTATTTTAGTATACATAAAAGAGATACGAATGTACAGAATTTTCCAAGCTTTATATTTTTGCCTTCTAATATCTTCCAGTCGATTGATGGCATTGAAGCGTATGGGTATTGTTGAAAATTATGAGAAAATACGAGAATTAACGGTAGCTATAGTCGGAATTGGTGGTGTTGGTAGTGTAACAGCAGAAATGTTGACAAGATGCGGTATCGGAAAGGTATAATAGAGATATTGTAATAACATATCCTTTTATTAAAAATTTTTAACATATGTCATCTTTTTTATCAACACAACGATATATTGCATGTTAATGAATTGGTATTCAATAATGTTCTATTACATGTTTCAGTTGCTACTGTTTGATTATGATAGTGTAGAACTTGCAAATATGAACAGATTATTTTTTCAACCTTATCAAGCAGGCCAGAGTAAAGTAGAGGCGGCAGCAAATACTTTGCGTTACATAAATCCTGATGTGGAAATTGAAATACACAATTATAATATTACGACTGTTGATCATTTTCAAGATTTTATGAATACAATAAGGTATAAATTTATAAATTCCTTTTTAAAGATAACAAGAATTAATGAAACAGGCAATAAGAGTCAAAACGCAGAACTTGGTGCATAAGTATTCTTTTATTAAATTATCAATACATATTCTTAAAATCTTCCTTCGTCATCGAGATGACTACTGAATAATTTGAAAAGAATTCTTCTACACCAAGTTCTGCATTCTGACTTTTATTATCTGTTTCACTAATTCTTGTTATTTTTGAGAGTCAGTTATATATTTGAGAGTCATAACAAGATGACATCAAATGATGTTTCAATAACATCTTATTGACATTAGAGACGTTATTAAGACGTCACCTTGCTACTTGGAATATTAGATTTTATTTTTTAATCCTTTTTTAATATGAATTATCCTGTTTTATATCTACAGATTTCTATGCTAAATTCTTTCAAAATTAATATCTATTTTAAGTTAATTTAGTGAGTTTTAGTAATTTAAATTCATATATTTTTTCAGTAACTCTAGTTTGAAAAATGGTCCAGTCGATTTGGTACTGAGTTGTGTCGATAATTTTGAAGCTCGCATGGCAATAAATACTGCATGTAACGAACTTAAGCAGAAATGGTTTGAAAGTGGAGTATCTGAAAATGCAGTGTCCGGTCACATTCAATTTATTGTACCTGGTGAAACAGCCTGTTTTGCAGTAAGATTTTTATTTGATTTATATATAGACTGTTTGTATTACGTGATAATTTCTTTTAAATGATATGCTAATTTTTCCATAAAACACTAAACGTATTGGAAAAAAATGTTTTAAATAAAAAGTTTTATAGTTTTAAGATGGAAAAGCGACAAATATTTTATGAAATACTTTATAAAATAGTTACATTTATTTTCAAGTTATTTTCAAGAAATGATAATTTTTTACACATAATTTGGTTTTTTTTTATTATTTTATATTAAAGTATTTTACAAAAATATTTAAATAAGTTATAAAAAAATCCACAATTGATATTTTATTCTGGCATATATTTTGACATAAAATATAAAATATCTCGTAAGATATTCATGTCCTGATTGTTTTACTTTAATATTTTTATGCACATAAATCATGAAATAAATCAAAGAAACTATACCTAACGCTTTTAAAAATTGTATGATTGCAAATTGCATATAAAAAATATACTATGCTTGTCTGAAGTAATTATCGATATAATTTTTCTTTATGATTAATTTATCTTACTCTGCCTAAGTGTTAATGTAAGGAAATTAAAGAGTATTTCATAAGAATAAAACATTTTTTTTAAATGCTTAGTTTAATGGAAAAATCTGTGTACCACTTAAAACGAATCATCATAAATTGATCACTCTATTATTTTTAGTTGTCTTTTAAAGAATTCTATAAATTAAATTTATCTTGAAGAATATAATGATTTCTATATAATTATTTTACAAAATTTATTCTGTAATTGTCTCATTCCTAAATTTGAATTTTCAGTGTGCTCCACCTTTGATTGTAGCATCTAGCATTGATGAGAAAACCTTGAAACGTGAAGGAGTATGCGCTGCATCATTACCTACTACGATGGGTATCATAGCAGGCTTTTTGGTGCAAAATGTTTTGAAGTTTTTATTAAAATTTGGAAAAGTGTCTCATTATTTAGGTTACAATGCTATGGAAGATTATTTCCCTACTATGACTTTGCGGCCTAATCCAAATTGTGATGATGTATATTGTAAACAAAGGCAAAAAGAATATTTGACAATGCCAAAAATTCAACAGAAACAAAATGTTATTGAAGAAAAACCTGTACACGAAGATAATGAATGGGGTATATATATATATATATAATATATATACATATATGAATTGCAATAAATTTATTTGACTCATTATGTAACTATAGTTACAAATCAATGATCAATACGAGTCTGACGCGAAGTTGTGCGTGCGATTAATAAAATTTTAAAGTACAAATGAACAATTGATTACGAATTCAAATATCGATTTCAATGTTTACTGAGCTCTTCAGTTATAATCTTTAGCGGACTTATAATCGTTTGTACTTTTCATTTTATCAATCAGCACATACAACTGCGCACCAGCTTCGTATTAGTTATTAGTTTGTAACTACAGTTTCAAAACATTTATATCTTCATATATAATACTCTTAGCTAAATATTATTTTTTTATAGGAATTTGTTTGGTTGATGAACAAAGTAATCATTCGAATGAAAAAACATGCGTATTATCAACTCCAGGTGTGCGACATGCATATACTGTACCAGCGCCTACATGTACAAGCAATTCAGAAGGACAAACTGTTCCTGAATCTACAGGATTAAGTTTAGAAGATTTAATGGCACAGATGAAATCAATTTGAAGATAATTTAATATAGACAATGCCACATTCCATATTAAAAAATTTTTAAACTTTTATATTTACACAATATCATATGTAATTACTTTGTCTTAGATACGTATAAAATTACTTACTTCTTATAATTTGTAAAATTATCTACATGGTTACTACAAAAAAGTAATTTTCTAATAACAGTGTATTTTACGTGACGATAGCAATTTAATATTAATGAAAAGAATTATGAAAAACGTGCTTAATATAATATTGTTTAATTTCTGTAATTCGTTTATTTTCAAAATATTTATACTTGTTTATACTGATTAGTAGTACAATTATATCAAAACTTTATTAATAAATATTGTACAAGAACAAAATTATACGTCAAATTTTTCAAAACATACAGATGGTCCCTCTTCCTCGTATTCTTCTCTCGTCACCAAAAGATTAGAAAATATTGTGTCTTGTGAAAGTTGTTTCCCACCAAACCACGCATAATTAATTGGACTAAAAGTTGAAAGAATATTATTATATACAATCTTATTAACTATTATTAGGGTTTTTACAAAATAATAGCAAATGAAACATATAAATACTTTTGTGGTAAGTAGACGTTCACAGAATATTCAGCTGGAGCTAAACTTCTAACTTCTTTGTAAACTCTATCTTTAAATCCTGGAAACTTTGCATTACCACCGGTAAGTATAATATTGGATAGAAAATGAGGCCATGTTTCTTCACTGCATGCCTTTATGGAATCCATAATAGCTTCTGAAATACCCATTTGTCGAATGCCGACATCTGCTGGATGAAATAATATTTCTGGTATTGCAAATCTTTCATTAGTTAAACGTAATGTTTGCTGTTCATTAGATGGCTCAGGATCCTTAAGGTATCCACGTCGAAGAGTCGTATAATCTGGCAAAACATAATCTTTAACAATATTATTCTCTAATTTACGCTTAGCCTGTTCCATATCCTTGAAGAAATCTTGCGACACAAAACAAGAATCCTCTTTCACTTGATTAATTACGTATGTTTCATCCATAACGTGCAGCTGACGATAAGATATGATCTCTTTCAGATGATTTGTTAAAAGCTTGCCACCTACATCTATCCTTCGTATTCCTTCCTTTACTTTTGTATCATTAATATATGGGATAATGTGTGTAAAACTATAACCACTATCTACTACTATGCAGCATTTTGTGGTAGGATATTCCACTCTATAATTGTAACACGAAAGACTCGGAGCGTTTATTCTTAAGAGACTGTGACATTCATATTCCTCAAAGAAGATCTCAGTCATAGCCTCTTGAATACTTGGAAAATTAAATATAGGTTCGGTCACTATTACAGATAACTGATTTAAATTAACCGAACAAGATTCTTTTGAGAATATATAGTCCCATACAGTTTTTTGAATGTCCCAATTCACCAAGTAACCTTTCTGAAAAGGTAAGATGTAAAATAGCCCAGAGGCGTCTCTGCAATCTTCTATTTGATTTCCAATGAAAGGCCTGCGACGTTCGCTCTTTGCTTTCATTATGCAATTTGGAACTAATCTGAAATATTTTTCTCGATTAATATAAATAAATGCACTATTGTTGAAAATACAATTTTCTTTTAATATAGCATACTTACCTGGGTGTCTCGTTGGCTAAACCAACCTTTGCCGTGCAAGCACCGTTATCAAGAATGAAAGTAGAATTAGTCATGTTTTAAAAAATATCACAAATGATATTTTAAATACAATTTTGATTTTTGATGGATTTGTTAGGAAATTAAGTTTGATTTGCTCAAACAGTGTTGTCACTTTGTCAGTTCTGCTTTCAATAATCTAGTAACTGACACAAACAAGAACAGCGCATGCGCATCGAGTTGCCTAAAAATAACCAAAACTAAAGTTACTAGATTATTGAAAATTATTAATAAATAAAATATGGGACAATTTATCGATAAAATAGGAAAAATACTTGTATATACGGATCTAGCAAACAACTAGCAAACGTTTTAGCACCGAAATATTTATGAAATTATGAGATAAAGGTTTCTGTTGGTAATATAATCAAGTAAATCTATATTTTATATAGATGTAGAGTCCTAGATTATCAGAGAAGCGCGACCGGTGTTACAAGTCCTGATTGGACTCGCAAATGGCCAATCATAAGATTGATTTATCGCTATTATAAATGGCTGCCGAATAAATCAAACTTATGATTGGCCATTCGACGCCATTTTTAATATTTTCTAGTACTTTTGCGATACTGCCATAAGCCGGTCGCGCTTCTCCATGGAGGACTGGAGAGAGCATATCGGTAGTGGGGGTAAGAAATTTGTAATCGGAAATGACATCATCAGTCAACCGTCTAACGCACTGTTTAGCCGCAAACGGCGCTATAGTAGAAGCTTTTGATTGGCTTTTGATCGAGCATGGAACTATGGAAGACTTTATTTCACATGTTAAGAGG
>NW_012026819.1:303348-303771 GCF_000956235.1 Wasmannia auropunctata | reverse complement strand
CTACAGATAAAATGATAGCAGATATTTTTACAAAAAATTCAAGTAGTGCAAAACATAAATTCTGTCTCAAAGGTTTAGGTTTTGTTTTTTGAGTAATTGCTGATTGTATTTCACTCACTAGATTAAGAGGGAGTGTTGGTAATATAATCAAGTGAGTCTATATTTTATATAGATGGAGCGTTAGAGCAAAGGAATTAAAGGCGCTAAAGTTGAAAGCGATTTTCTTCTGTTCTGTTATGTTGCTAAGTAATTTTTATCTTTTGTTTTGCGTGCGTTAAACTGTTCACAGCTTGTAATTTTTCTTTTAAAAATAAAAGTACGTAATTTTTTTCACAAGAAGTCTCAATATTTGGTAAATTCCAACAGTTTCAAATGGCGCGGTTACACCCGTTACACTTGTCCAAATTTTATTTTCGATCTTTT
>NW_012026819.1:300202-302314 GCF_000956235.1 Wasmannia auropunctata | reverse complement strand
GTCTTTTATTGTGTGCCTGGTAGCCAGGTATCTGTCAAATAACGATACATTCTTTCGAGCCCTGATTACGAGAACGTCGGTGGAGGCCGAAGATTCTATATGCTTCAGACTGCTAAGAACCGGACTAAATTTTTGAGAGTATGCTTTGGTCAGATATTTGTCCGTAAGGTAAATAAACCTTATTCGTAAAGGAACTTCCTTCGCCTCCGCCAGCATTACGCTGATTGGCGTAGAGATTCTATATTTCTATAGCCCATGGCGATTCTGATGGCACGAAATTGTTGTCTTTCTAATTTCAGGAAGGTTGCCTTGTTTCCGTTGATGCAGAACACCAGGCAGCCATATTCAATTGCGCCGCGCAAGACTGCGCGGTAAATGGTGAGTAAAGCGTCGGGGTGCGCCCCCCAGGAAGTGCCCGCGATTGACGCCATCACGTCTGCCACAGCTTTGCCCTTTCTTACTAGATATTTGAGATGGGCATCCCCCTTAAGGACCGGATCAAGAATGATCCCCAGGAAGCGTATGGAAAAGGCACGAGGAATAGAGCGATTGTCGATGTGCAGAAACTTATTAGGAGGAACAGGATCAGCCTTGGCCTTCGAGAAAAGTATCCAGCTGGATTTGTCAGGCGAGAGTTCCAGGCCTCTAGAACGTAAGAAACGCCAAATGTTATCAAGCGCTACCTGTATAGCGTCAAGAGCTGTTCCTACGTCCTTGTTCGTTGTGAACAAGACGATGTCGTCCGCGTATTGCAAGGTATGAATTCCCTGCGGGATGTACTTGTTAATGAGTCTTAGGTATATGTTAAAAAGGAGTGGACTAAGCGCCGAACCTTGAGGAGTGCCCTTGTGGGCGAGAATCGGGCCCTCTAGTTTGCCGTCTTTAACAAAGAAAATGAGTCTCTCACTTATGAGATTCTCGATGAATTTGCGGCATCGCGCCGGAATCCCTATGTCGGATAAGTCCTGAATTAGAATTGCCGGACAAACATTGTCGAAAGCTCCTTGAATGTCCAGAAACACTGCAACCGTTTGTTCTGATCTGAGGAAGCCGGAGTGTATATAGTTCGTAAAAGAGCTCAAATTGTCAGCACATGATTTCGATGGCCTGAATCCGAATTGGAAATCGGGCAAGATATGCCGAGATTCCACGAGTCAGCGTAACCTGAAGTATATTATTTTTTCCAAAATTTTAAGCATGCAAGATATAAGCGAGATAGGTCTAACCCCGCGTCCTCCGCTTTTGGGGATGAATATAACCAGAGAAGTTTTCCAGTCTTCCGGAAAAACTCCTGATTTAAAAATGTCGTTGAAAATTTCCAGGAGTTTGTCCCGGTATGCCTGAGGAAGCTCCCTAATGCAGTATCCTATCTGATCATATCCTATCTGATCCAATCCCGATGACGAGTTTGCTTTGGTGGAGTTTAAAGCTAAATCAAATTCCTCCTTTGTTATATCCTGGTCGAGTTCTGCAATAATGCGCGGATTTTGTGTATCTGTTAGTATCATATCCTGGAGAGATTTAAATGTATTATTCAAGCAAGAATCTGGACAGAGTTTGCTGATGGCTTGCTCAATGATAGTAGAATAGGAGGCAGGTGTCAGACCGTCAGTGTTGTCACTGAGGTTTCTGTTCTTAAATGTTTTGACTAATTTCCATAGCTTGACCGTAGGGGTCTTACTGTCGAATGAATTGCAAAGATCTTTCCATTTCTTTCTTTTGATTTTGCGTAGCGACTTTGCTGCCAGCGCACAAGACTTTTTATAGTTAAGAAAATGACTCATGCATGAGTTATCTTTGAATGCACGCAATGCCTTTCTCCTATTCTCTATCAGTGCCTGGCACTCGTCGTCCCACCATATAGGGGGGGATTTAAATTTTCTGATCAACACTGAGCGCGGGGAGATGTCCTTCCCCGGGGAGAGGGCCTGAAGATGATTTTTAATAAGCTTAACTAGGTCAGAATAATTCTCTACTGCATCCTCACTTGTCATGGCGGCGAGAGAATCAGAATCCTTAAAAAGACGAAAGTAGAACAGTTCTTTTAGAGGTTTGGATAATCTGATCTTGTACGAAAATCTATTCTTAGGCGAAGGGCTACCTCCCAACCTG
>NW_012026819.1:298104-298828 GCF_000956235.1 Wasmannia auropunctata | reverse complement strand
ATGGATCATTTGGATGTTGACACTGCCTTCTTAAATGGTGAGCTATCTGAAAATATTTTTATGTATCAACCCGAAGGTTTTGTGGATCAGAATAACAAAGACAAGGTATGCTTGTTAAAGAAAGCAATTTATGGTCTCAAACAGTCTTCCAGGGTATGGAATAAAAAAGTTGAAGAGGTACTATTTAAATTAGGTTTTCAAAAGTCAAAGTTCGAAGCCTGTGTATTTATGAAAATAACAGATAAGTTTATTGTTATCATCGCGTTATATGTAGATGATTTTTTAATTTTCTCTAATGATAAGTCTGAGAAATTAAAACTAAAGGAACAATTGATGAAGAATTTTAAGATAAAAGATTTAGGACAGGCTAAACGTTTTTTGGGGCTAAATATTAAAAAAGATAAAGATTTGATAAATGTTAATCAAAAAGATTATATTCAAGAGTTACTTATCAGATTTGGAATGACGGAAGCAAAATGTTTTTCAACACCTATGGAATTAGGTACAAAGTTTAATTCTAATGATGAAGCAAATGTTGTTGCACCTTTTCAGGAATTAATAGGAGCTCTAATGTATTTAGCCGTGAACTCTAGGCCTGATATTGCTTTTGTAACTAGTTTTTTAAGTCAATTTAATATAAATCATACTGATCAGCACTGGAAGGCAGCTAAAAGAGTTTTAAAATATCTGAAAGGAACTATTAATTATTCTTTAGTTTATAAAA
>NW_012026819.1:294876-298054 GCF_000956235.1 Wasmannia auropunctata | reverse complement strand
GATTGATTTATTCGGCAGCCATTTATAATAGCGATAAATCAATCTTATGATTGGCCATTTGCGAGTCCAATCAGGACTCGTAACACCGGTCGCGCTTCTCTGATAATCTAGGACTCTACGGTCCATAAGCCGTTCGCGCTTCTCTGATTATCGACTCTGCACACACGCTATCCCTTCCACCATGTCTTGAACTCTACATCTCTACATGAAAATAGGACGTGTCATCGACGTCGTCTCACGTCTGTAGTGGTGTAGATTTCTTGTCGATTGAGTGAGTAAAAATAAGCGTTGACCTATTTATAATTGAAGATACGATCAACATTATTTGGACACAAATTGGCAGTGATAAATAAAAACATTATATTAAACTGTATTTTGTCAATTCTGCAGTATATGTATATTTATATATATATACGCATAGAAGTATAATTGAGAAAGAAAATTACAAATTGTAACAAAAATATGGCTACCATGGGCGAGCCTCTCACTTTAGCAAGAGGTAAGTTTTTATTAATTAGTTTCATAAATTAACACAAATATATTATTACAACATATAAACACATTTGACGATTATTTTCGTAATTATTTTGATAAATTACATGAAATTTTATCCCTTTGTAGATGTTAAAAGATCTATAGAATTATTAGATAAACTACAAAAAGGTAAGCAATTGTGTTATAAAGTACATATTTTATGTATTTTGGCAATTATTTGACTTTACAAGATTAACTTTCTTTAGGAGGGGAAGTTCCTACTACAAAATTAGCAGCATTACAGAAGGTATTACAAAGTGATTTTCTTAGTGCAGTACGGGAAGTATATGAGCATGTATATGAAACAGTTGATATTCAGGTAGGTAAGAATATGAGCGGTATATAATTAATTTTTAATTTAACAAATATTACTAATTATAATTACAATCATTGGTAATTTGTCAAAATCACAATCGTTGTAAAGGGTTCACAGGATGTACGTGCATCTGCAACAGCAAAAGCAACTGTTGCCGCTTTTGCAGCTAGTGAAGGTCATGCACATCCACGTGTAGTCGAACTACCAAAAACGGAAGAAGGATTGGGTTTTAATGTAATGGGAGGTAAAGAACAGAATTCACCGATTTATATATCTCGCATTATCCCTGGTGGTGTTGCTGACAGACATGGTGGTTTAAAACGTGGAGATCAACTATTATCTGTTAATGGAGTAGTCAGTAAAAATTTTTCTCTTATTTGTTTAAAAATTAAAAAGAAATATATTTTATAATAATGAAATAATTTTGTTTTAGTGCGTTGAAGGTGAAAATCATGAAAAGGCAGTAGAATTACTAAAGCAAGCTCAAAATTCTGTAAAATTAGTAGTTCGTTATACTCCACGTGTTCTGGAAGAAATGGAATTACGTTTTGATAAACAGAGGGCTGCTCGTAGACGTCAACATATGCAATAAATATTATATAAGCAAAATATTTAATTCATTAAAGAAATGCAAATTTAACGATTATGGTCCATCTATACATCTATACATTTAAACTCTTTATGCTTTATAAGTCATATAACTTGACTAGTATACAACATTCTGACTTACTATATTCATACTCACATCTATCAATAAATGTATTATTATATTATCTATATGTTGTATCTTTTTGTGACATTGTGTGTTTATGTGATCATCAATTAATTTTTGAGTATACTAAAACATCGTTTATTTTGGAATAATTGCTAATCTATTTTGCAGATTGTTAATATAACATTTTTTGTCATTCCTAATATAGAAAACATTTGAATGGTGAATAATGAACATACATAGTAGACTAAACCGATAAAAGATAACGCTTATAGAAAACATGTAACTTAATATAGATGGATAATGCTTTAGAAATAAATCAATGTTTAAAATCTATTAAAATAAAAAAGATCGAAAAAATATTGATTATAGAACTATTGAAAATTCAATTATTTTATTTTTTATTACTTTTTAAATAGATTTTTTAAATCTTAAAATATTTTTTGTGTTTTACGATTAATTAATATATTAAATAACTGTTTTATTAAAACTTATATATTTTATTTTTTGTAATATATGTGTCATCCAATTTTTTTTATTAAAATACCATTATCTATAACAGTAGGAGTAAATACTAAATATCAATGAGACATTACATATCAATGAGATATTACAGTTTTATAATTAAAATTAAAAGTTTGTGTTTTTATCATTTACTTCACTTTATCACACATAAATATGCATATATAAAACCTACTTTACTTTATATATTTTACAATTTGCGACAAAATTTTATTTACAATTTTATGCATCGAGTAATATAAAAAACATGTAAACAATCAGAGTTATAACTATAATGCTCTATTTTTAGAAATAGAAAAGATTCATCAAATATGAGTAATACATATACATACGTATACATATTATATGAAAAATCACATGCAAATAATTAAAAGTATATATATATATATTAATTTTATATTTTTTTTTATACATCACACTGTCTTGGTTTACTTGTTTGTTAACTAATTATAAGAAATATTCTTATACGTTGTAAAATTTACAAATTATAAAAATAAACATATATAATAATGCTCGTGTCGATCAAAAGATTCTTATAAAACTAGAATATTTGAGACCGAACGTTACAATTACAGAAATTAAAAATAAATATAATGCTCTTTGCTCACATTTTTCTTGTTGAACATTGTAAATATGAAACTTCAAAGAAGAATATACTGTAACCAAAGATGTGTGCTGTACGTACAATTCTTACAATTTATATGTATTATTTATATAAAATTAATATAATAAAACATTTTATATCAATATCTTTTAATTCATTATTATTTTAATTAATATAATAATATTAAAATAATAATATTAAAATAACTCCCTTATGTAAAGCCTATACAGGGTGTCCCCGTATAAGTGGCCACCCCTTTTTATATCTTGTAAACTAATAGAGATGGATCTAATAAATATAATATCAAATTAAACGGCTCTGACTAAACCTTATTGTAAGCATGCAATGATCACTTAGAAATATTATCTGTTAGAGAGCGGAAAGACATGATTAATTTTTGCAAGGACAATTTTAATATAATAAAAGTTGTAGCGTTCTTTTTAACGAATACAACGATGTATGATATAACGAGATCGGAAGAGCACACGTC
>NW_012026819.1:294179-294856 GCF_000956235.1 Wasmannia auropunctata | reverse complement strand
CGGTCCAAAGAAGATTTCAAATGTATTCTATGTTCCTGATTTAAAAACTAATCTTCTTTCTGTGAGTAAGATGATAAAAAATGGTCATGTTGTAGTTTTCAACTCAACAGGTTGCCAGGTCTATGATGCTGAGGATTGTACAGTCAAGGGAGAAATTGTAGTCACAGCTTCAAATCACAATGGTTTATATCGCTTGGATACTCCTCAAATTGCGAATTTTGTGAAGCAAGTAGATAGTGAAGAAATCTAGCATAAAAGGCTCGGTCATCTCAATCGAGTGAGTATGAAATTACTTAAGCAAGGCTTAGCAACCGGAGTGAATTTCGGTGATGAAAGGAATGATCAATGTGTTGCTTGTTTGAAAGGTAAGCAAACTATAGGAAACCTTTCAGAAATATAAATGCAAGAAGAGCCAATAGATTGTTGGAAATTATTCATTCAGATTTGTGTGGTCCTATGCCAGAATACTCGTGGAGTGGAAAAAGATATATACTCACTTTCATTGATGATTTTTCCAGAAAAATTTATGCCTATTTTATTGCTTCGAAGAGCGAAGTATATTCAATTTTTAAAGAATATAAACGCATGGTAGAAAATGAAACTGATCGTACAATAAAAATTCTACGCACAGATAATGGCCGAGAATATATAAATAAAGAGCTCGAAGTTTATCTTAA
>NW_012026819.1:283104-284382 GCF_000956235.1 Wasmannia auropunctata | reverse complement strand
GTGTGCTCTTCCGATCTGTCTTTACCTCAGGCGAGCGTACGAATTACCACAAATTGCATTCTAAGTAATAATTGTTTTTCTACGCTTCCAATCGTTGCTCCAAAGGTCTTATATTATTCGTGCAAGTATTCCGATTCGCGCGAATTATTTTTTTTGTACACCCACGGTCATTGATTCTGTCCCTCGGAAATTTTTATAAACTCTGAAGTAATCACTTTTCTACATTAATATTTATAGTCCATGCATGATTTCGTTTCGTTAATCGTGCATGGATTATGAGCATTAATGTAGAAAAGTCACTTCAGAGTTTGTGAAAATTTCCGAGGGACAGAATCAATGACCGTGGGTGTACATATGAGCTACAGAACTTTTGTATCAATAAAATGTTTACGTCAGGTGAGAGGTTAAGATTGCTTTACGATGCGGAAAAAAGGTATTTTTTCATTTTAACTACAAATTTATAATTCGCGCGTTTACATTTTATCTCAATTTCAATCCTGTAAAAGCATTTTCAAATCCGTTCAGTCGTTTCGGAGTTATTTCTTAGAACGCAAACGTCGGTAATTTTTACCTTCCAGCATCGCCTTAATCACGTTACAATTGAACTCAAGCTAATCACAGCGCTTGGAACTAGAAAGCCTCTAAGCACCGATCGCTGTGAGTGGCTGTGTCTAATCGTAACGTGGTTAATCGGGTGCCATCCAAAACAATATATATTAGCACGTTTAAAAATCGTCGGGATTTTCCTTATCGTTTTCCGTACTTAAGGAAACAATAAAAAATACATTAAAGTTTTGATATTTTTATAATTGTGTACATAACATTATACATATACTGATAGACATCAAAAAGACGCCATAAAAAATACGTCTTTAGGATTTTACTTAAAATCGTCTTAAAGATGTATTTAAGTAAAGTCTTAAAGACATCTTTATTAAGACGTATGTCTTTTGAACGTTTTTGAGACATACGTGTTGTCTGGGATATGTATTTAATTAATTATTTTAATGCATAGTGTATCAGCTTAGTACATCATTCTTTAAGTGCATTGTAGAAATTAAGATAATTTGATAGAAAGTTTCCAGTTAGTATGCGTATCAAGTGCTCGGTGTGAACTCTAGTAGTTAAAGTTGCTTTAAGATTAAAATTAGAAATAGAAATTTTGTGAAATGAAAACCCTGGTAAAAAAATTTTTCTGAATTTCTCTGAAAATTTCCTTGAAAAAGTCTGAAAATTTTCCTGAAAAAGTCTAGAATTTTGGACACGTTTCAGAGTTTT
>NW_012026819.1:269445-283084 GCF_000956235.1 Wasmannia auropunctata | reverse complement strand
TGCTCTTCCGATCTGTTTAAAAAACGTTTTTCAGAAATAATTATTTTAAATAAATATTTAATAAAAAAGAAATATTAAGTAAATGTTAAATAAATATTTTTTCTAAAATGAGTTCAAGAAATCAATGATTAATAAAAAAACGTTAAAAATCATTTAAAAATACATAATTGCTGCTGATTGGATATCTTTGAATTCTGAATTTTCAACAAAATTCAAAAACTTTCCGACACTTGAAAATAATTTTCAGAGAAATCGCTAAAAGTCTCTGAAAAGTGAGAAACCATGAAAATATAATTTTTAGAGACATCTCTAAATTTCAGAATTTCAGCGAAATTCAAAGACTTTCCGACACTTGGAAATAATTTTCAGAGAAATCGCTAAAAGTCTCTGAAAAGTGAGAAACCATGAAAGTTAAATTTTCGGAGACATCACTGAAATCTCTAATTTCAGCGAAATTCAAAGTTTTTCAGACACTTATAAATGATTTTCAAAGAAATCGCTGACAGTCTCTGAAAGGTGAGAAACCATGAAAGTATAATTTTCAGAAACATCACTGAAATCTCAAATTTCAGCGAAATTCAACAACTTTCAGATATTTTGTAAATGATTTTCGGAGATATTGCTGAAAGTCTTTGAATTTCCTTGAAAAAGGCTCCGAATCTTACTATAAAAATCCCTGAAAAATGTTTTCAGGCATTTTCAGCAAAATTTTCAGACAAATTCAGAAAAATTTTTTCACCAGGGAAGCCTAAAAACCTATCATAACTTATTTCGAAAAGAATCGGTGTAAACTAGACTATTGTGTTTAAGGCTTAAATGTAAAAAAAGTGGTTGCTCAAGATGGCTGGCATGACGTAGTTCCGTCCGCGGATCAACCTACCCCCCCTCCACTAGGGATACATTCCCTCCTGTTTCTTTTTACTCAATGGCATCGACATGATACGGGTTTCCAGTCTAGATTTTTTAAGTTTATGACGGGTGCCGGCTGCCATCTTACACCTCGTTCGTTTGAGAAGCCGGCCGCCCTAAAAAATCTGGAGTTTCACGCGTTCGCGCGGCCTTAGGAATTTCGCGAGTGAGTTTCGTGCACTCGCAACAAATCCAGGAATTCATCGTGTTTAATCCGGTCAAGATTCGGGCTCGGAATGCTTTAGGTGAGTCCGAAATGGGCCTACATTATTCCTTGATCGCGATGGCGTGTGATTTACTGAGTACATGTGTATACGTGCCTTGTGTCTCTTGTATGTTCCTTTGCGTACTTTTCTTCCGTTGGTCGATAGTATGTTCGTCTCGTAATTCTCGCGATTCCTCAAATCACAGATAGAAAAGGAATCTTATTTTAACACATCATTTTCTTGTACCTCTGAAAAAGGCTTGAAGTACACCTTTGGCTAAAGGTCCAAAATTCTATCATTATAAATGTATATTGTTGGTAAACGAAAATATCGAAATAATACGTTTTCTCTTAATTGTCTTTTGATTAATGAAAACTTAAATTTATGTTTCTCTATGCCTATTTCTATCGCTTCTATCTTTATTTCTTTGCAAGTTCAAAATAGATTTTGATATTTATGGGACAGTCTTTTAATCATAGCCAATTTACATCTATGTTTGGAGATTTTGGATCTTTTTATTAAGATTTTTAAAATATATTATTTGTACATTTATAATAAATTCTAAAAACAAGAGTATAAATTTTTATTTTTAAACTTCTATGAATATGATCAACAGAATAATATAAAGTTTTATGCATACAAATATATATAAATATATATATATATATATATATATATACACATATCTAAACTTTATATTTATATATATATATGTATATATATATATAATCTACTATTTAGTTGAGTTCTGTAAATTCTTTATATTTTTTATTGATATAAATACTCAACAACAAAATTCTATGAATTGCTTAGGTTTATTACTGTTCTCACATGCACGTAGCTGGGTAAGCAAAGGAGTTGAAGTCGCTAATAGCTCTAAGTTTGGAATAGATAGTCGAGATAGGATACCAATTATCAAGACGCTTATCGATAATAATATTACTGAGAAAATGGCTTTACCAAGTAGAGCACGTGTCTACGCTGACGTAAATTCACATAAACCAAGAGAATACTGGGATTATGAATCTTATGTTGTCGATTGGGGGTAAGATTTAGTGCGACGAAATAAAATTGCCGCTATTATATATTACTTTTATTTACTTTTTTATAAATATTTTTTCTACATAGGCAACAAGATGATTACCAATTAGTGAGGAAATTGGGTAGAGGTAAATATAGCGAAGTATTTGAGGCCATAAATGTTACAAACAATGAAAATTGTGTTGTAAAAATATTGAAGGTATGATAATCATGTTATCATAAATATTTGATAAATCAGCTAAAAATAATTATTTATAATAGTATTAATATCATTTTTTCTTTGTTATAGCCTGTTAAAAAGAAGAAAATAAAAAGGGAAATAAAAATTTTAGAAAATCTTAAAGGTGGGACCAACATAATTACACTCCAAGCAGTTGTCAAAGATCCAGTTTCAAGGACACCGGCACTGATTTTTGAACATGTCAACAACACAGATTTCAAGCAATTATACCAGACGTTAACTGACTATGACATAAGATACTACCTCTATGAATTATTAAAAGTGCGTATATTGTTAAGTGCAATGGAACTAAATATCAGTTGATGGTGAACATTGAGATTATTGTTTTGATAAATGCAGGTGTATATCGTGGGTCCAAGAAAAAATTTAAAAGATATAAAATATAAAATTATATTTTTATTTATATTATTGATATCGAAATTGTTTATTATTTTAGTATTGTTTTTTACTCCATGTTATTACAATTTTGGATTGAAAGCAAAAATTGTTATACATGTTTTATTTTTAAAGAAATTTAAAGAAGTCATTTGTTTTCAGATTTTTGTTAATTTATGTACGATTTATATGTGTGCATGCGTGCGGCGCGCGCGCGCGCGCGTGTGTGTGTGTGTGTGTGTGTGTGTGGTGTGTGCGCGCGCGCGCGTGAGTATATATCCTTTCTTATTTATAATTTATTAATATTTATTAAATATTTTTTTTATTTTACAAAAATGTTTTAAATATTAATAACTTAGAATTTATGTTTATCAATTTATATATGAGTTGACATTTACATGAATAGTTTTAATTTTTTTCATCGTTTCACATTTCTTTTATCTATTGTTATTAAAATTTGCAAAAACATTTTACTTTAAAAATGCATTTAATGTTTTATTTAAGAAAGAAATATGTGAAAAAATTCTTTTTTATAGTAAGAGTTTATCAACAAATCATAATTTTTTTTTAATTTTGGATTTGTAAATACTTATTGTAAGCAATATATTGGAGCAACATGACTGATGCACCATCTAATTGGAGTACAGACGAAAATGTTATGTTTAATATAATCATTTTGTTCCGATACAGGCGCTAGACTATTGTCACAGTATGGGAATTATGCACAGGGATGTGAAACCGCACAATGTTATGATAGATCATGAAAATCGAAAATTACGATTGATCGATTGGGGACTAGCAGAGTTTTATCATCCTGGTCAAGAATATAATGTTCGAGTAGCTTCCCGCTATTTTAAAGGCCCAGAATTACTCGTAGATTATCAAGTAAGTACTTTGCAAAATTAAAATATAACAATCAAATCCATTTCTAAAAAATATAGAATAAAAGGCAAAGGAATTGGGAAAATAACAGAAAAAAATAAGAGTAAGAAGAAAGCAGGATAATAATAGTTCTCTCAACAAAAATCTATCATTAAAAAATATTTGATACATGATATAAATATATATACGTAATTTTATGTATGCACACTAATTTTATGAGTAATATCTTAATGTTTTACAGATGTACGATTATTCACTAGATATGTGGTCACTGGGTTGCATGCTCGCTAGCATGATATTCAGGAAAGAACCGTTTTTTCATGGACATGATAATTATGATCAACTAGTTCGAATTGCA
Organism: Wasmannia auropunctata; assembly: GCF_000956235.1. Classification (NCBI taxonomy): domain Eukaryota; kingdom Metazoa; phylum Arthropoda; class Insecta; order Hymenoptera; family Formicidae; genus Wasmannia; species Wasmannia auropunctata. The sequence goes on along the minus strand of NW_012026819.1, from coordinate 279,072 downwards.
AAAGTTCTTGGGACTGAAGAATTGTTCGAATATCTTGATAAATATCATATTGAACTAGATCCTCGTTTCAACGATATTTTAGGCCGACATTCGCGTAAACGTTGGGAACGTTTTGTACATTCGGAGAATCAACATCTAGTATCCCCGGATAGTTTGGATTTTCTTGATAAACTCTTACGCTATGATCATTATGAGAGATTAACTGCACGTGAAGCAATGGAACATCCTTATTTTTGTAAGCATATATCGAAGTGGTGCTTTCTTTTAAAAACATTTTTTGGAATTTGTTTTTGCATTATCTTACAATATACAGTTGAACCTCGATAATCTCAAGGGAAGAGCTAAACTCTTCGAGGTATAGAGTTTTCGACTTATCGAAATTCGGATAAAAGAGAATTAACATATGAAAATTCGACTTACAGATGTTTTGTACGAGAGTTTATAATTTTTCGGTTATAATGGCTTTTAAGAAAAAAAAATCAATATTTGACTCTGAATTATTTATTGCATACATATAATAAATGTAATCATAAAACAAATACCAGGCTGTTATTCATGGTTATACATAGCTACAACTTCGAATTATAGAGGCAGCGACAATAGAAGTTCAACTTATAGAGGTGAACTTCAATTTGTAGAAGTTTAGTAAGAAATTAAATATTTTAAATTCGAATTGCAGATGTAAAATAATAAATCTAAATATCTGATAAATAAGTTGAGTTAAAGTAGGTTTTATTTCGATTTATAGAAGTTTTCCGCAGTGAACTGGAAGAGAATGGAGAAAATTTACGTCTTAAAGGTTTTCGAATCATTGAGGTTCAAGTTATCGAGGTTTGACTAATAAAAATACAAAAGGAAAATTTAAATTTAGCAACAAAAGGGCAACGAGCTATGCATAGCGTTAATACTATTATGTATTACAATCAGATGTATTTATAATAATAATTTTAACAAGCTTAAACGTTTTGGTTTAAGTTTGTTAACATTAAACCATCTTGAGTAAAAATACAATAAAATAAAATGATAAGAAAAAAAAAATTTATATTAACGTAATACATATGTTTGTACATGTTATATTTGTATTTCATTCAGTGAGAAGATTTATAGAAGTTATATAGAAGATATTCTCTCTGTATATTTACATATACAGGGTGTCCGGTACTCAATGGTAAAGCGCTCATGGGCAGGTAGAGTGGGTAAAAAAAATTTATGCCAAGTATATAAAGAAGTATCATACATTACATCTTTTCTAAACCATTGGTCATTTTAGTCACTTTAAGCCTGTTTTATGAAATTTAAAATTATTTTGAATGATGGCATTAAATTTTTGCTGCATACATGTATATTTGGATGATTTAAAGTGTTTAAACAGTTTATTAAAAAATTATTTTTAGAATAAAATATTTTTGTCTCTATGTCTAATCAAATACTTGGCAACTTGTATATCTCATATTTGTTTTTGGACAACTTTTATTTGTTAAAATAATATTTTTAGTTTAGAAAAGATGTAATGTACGATATTTTTTTATATGTTTGGCGTATTTTTTTTGTTAAATGATTAGTATATCTCGATAACTATTGCGAAAATTGCAAAATAATAGAGGACTTTTTGATTCAGTTTAGCCCACTCTATCTACCCACAAACGCTTTACCATTGAGTGGCAGACACCCTGTATATATTTGTACATGTATATATTTTCCTAATTACATTTTCTTCTATTTTAGATCCCATAGTAAAAGAACAGGGTCGTTTGGCCATGGTGTCATCATCACCTACTCCCATGGCAGGCTCAGTGCCTGTAGGTGAGTAGCGGCCCAGGTAATGTCACCATCTTAATCTACCTCTATCTCTATATCAATTGATACAATTATAGTATACATTACAAATTTAATATTGTAAAATATGTTTTTCTTATTTCATCGAGATATGTATCTCGTTTTCAAATATGTATCTTTTTTCCAAAAATGTTATGCTCAATATTTTATATTATCTATCGTTATTATTATTAAACTTAATAATAATATTATAACAAGTAAAATAATAAATACGTTCGTGTGTGTGTATGTGTGCGTGCGTGCGTGCGGTGCGTGCGTGCGTGCGTGCGTGCGCGCGCGCGTGCGTGCGCGCGCGCGTGTGTGTGTGTGTGTGTCGCGTGCGCACGCGCGCATATATACATACATATATATACGTGCGTGCATGCGTGAATGTGTGTGTGTGTGTCACGTGCGCACGCGCGCATATATACATACATATATATATGTGCGTGCATGCGTGAATGTGTGTGTATACATATAATATATACATTATACAACACGACACACACACACACACACACACACACACACACACACACACACACACACACCTGAAACCATGTGCCAGGATGTAAACCCGAATGCTATTTATACTTTACATTAAATATAAATGTATTTAGATAAAATAAAAGAAGTTGTAAATACATTAAAAATAGAAAATATTAATTATATATTTATATACTTTCGTTATATTACTTAATTTCACATGTTAATTTTTGAGTATATATGTAACATTTGAGTGATTGTATATACAGAGTGTCCCATTTTATATTTGACAATCAAATATTTTGAAATCGCGAGGTTTGAGAGAAAAATGTTTCAGACAAAAGTTTTAGGACTTCGAGGGGGATATAAGATGATAACATTGGTTTGACCCTAAGTGACGTCATCAAGATCAGAACAAGGTTATTTTGAATTTTTTAAATGGAAACCCCCATTTTTCATTGCATATTCTTGTAGGTTATTTCGAGAGCTTTTCAAAACACATAGATAAAATGTTTTTTAGTTAAGTATCTCGAGTTATACAGCTTGAAAGTTACAGTACCACCGGCATTAGCATTATCTAAGGTGTCCGAACAATGGTTGAAACCTTTTGAATGTTGTTTAGGATCATGAGCTTGACAACATGTGTCAAGACCATGATTATTGGAGATTGTTTCTCTTATTTTCATTTTTGAAAATTATTTTTATTTTTTGAGAAAAGGGAAACATTCTCCAATAATCATAACTTTGACACATGTTGTCAAGCTCATGATCCTAAACAACATTCAAAAGATTTCAGCCATTGTTCGGATACTTAGATAATGCTAATGCCGGCGGTACTGTAACTTTCAAGCTTTATAACTCGAGATTTACTTAATTAAAAAACATTTTATTTATGTGTTTTGGAAAGTTCTTGAAATAAGCTACAAAAATATGCAAAATGGGTTCCATTTAAAAAATTCAAAGTGACCTTGTTCTGACCTTGACGACGCCACTCAGGGTCAAACCAATGTTATCATCTTATGCCCCCCTCGAAACCCTACAACTTTTGTCTGAAAAATTTTTCTCTCCCGGGCTTAATTTTCGAGATATTCGACTGGATGGATTAAAAATGGTCCACCCTGTATATATATATATTATATATATGTATATATATATATATATATATGTATTTTTTTCATAGATTCTTCTGAACATTCTATTTATAAAAATATTACGCTTAAAAATGAAATATTTTACGATATATTTTATATTTTATTGTAACACTTTGGCGTAAAATATAAAGTATCGTAAACTATCCATTTTTCTGATAACTGTACCTTTTAATATTTTTATGCACAGAGTAATGAATTGAATCAATTGGTACAAGAAATACATAGTTGCTTTTAAAAAATGATATGTAATTGCATATTGTAAAGTAAATAATTGATAATGCAGTAATGGAACAAGTACTAGGAAATCCCATCCCTATCTTGTGACATAATCTATAAACAAATATTCTTTAAAACGAACAATTTACTCGCATTTGTCTTGAAATTAAGTGAAATAATAAACATCGAGTATGCTCATGCAAACATTGTGCAACATATATAGTAAAAAAATCTCATGTCAAAGTGATTTTTTAACTAGCAGATTATTACAGATCATCGTGGCGTAACAATGAGCAGCGTACCGGTTCATGGGACAAACGGATTGGAAAGCATGGAAGAAATTGGAAGTGGGTGTTTGATCTTCTCAGAAGAGTTGCCTCTCTTATAAATTCAGCAATTCCAAACAGCAATTCTCAATTGAGTCCCAATCTACTACAGAATACAACAATACAACAGCAGATATTTCGTATTGCCAAGTATATTCTCTGCACGAAAATAATTCTGGTTTGTAGCAAAGGCTTCATCAATCCCATCATTAAGACTGAAGCATCTCATTTTGCTGTATTTCCTTTAAAAACATATAACTATTCAAAATTTGCGATGTACTTAGAAAATCATGGGGGATTACAATTTTCGCGTAAAATTTGTCGCATAAAGATACATGCTCCGTTCAAATTGGCCGGTGTGCATGTAATGTTAAAGGTAGTGCATTATTTACGTTTTGCAATTTACGATGCGCTCTTCTATCTTTACTATTTTTTCTGATGTTATTATTATCATGTTTTTGGCAGATTTTTAAATATATAAAGATGCAGCTAGATTCATTTTCATTTAAAAGATGATTACTCAAGGTATTTACATGATACGCGCATGGCGTGGCGGACACTTTAAAACAACCACTCTTCACATTCACATATATTACACATGCATTCATACACAACGGGACAAATAACAAACGTGTGTGTATATATATATATATATATATACAATCACACTTATACACATACCTTAGATCATTCGGTTTAATACTTTTAACAATAATAAAAATGTTTGTTTATATCTAATGCAACAATAGTTGAATAAAATGTTTGTTATAGCCAAATACACTCTTTGTGCTCTGTGAATACCTGCTCTGTGTATCCAGCGATACTACCACCGTCATTATTTAACGAAAATATGAAAATCAATCTAGAGACGCAACGTAAAATAAATTCGTTAAACACACATATTTTTCTTGTGTGTACAATCATTTTTTAATTTCTGTTAGAAAGGAATTGAAATATGAATGAAAGCAGGTTGCGGTAAATTCTATTTATTAGTTACCGCATACAAATTCACAAGCACCTCAAAATACTTGACATAACGCCTACACGCACGCACGCACGCGCGCGCGCGTACACACACACACACACAACACACACACACACACGCATAAAAGACCTATTCATTTCTCAACAACTATGTTTCTCAAAAACTATGATAGATACGGAAAAATGTTTCAAAAGATGTATAACTTCAAGGGAGACATAAAATGGTACCATTGACTTGACCTTGGATGGCATTGCCAAGGAAAAGGTCACCTTAAATTTTTTAAATGAAACCCCTCCATTTTTCATTGCATATTTTTGCAGCTTATTTCGAGAGCTTTCCAAAATACTATAATAAAATATTTTTCCATTAAGCACTTTTCGAGGCACTTTTTATAAGGCTTGAAAGTTACAGGATTTCTGGTATTAATATTATCCAAGGTGTCCGAACAATAACTAAAATTTTTTGAATATTCAGGATTATAAATATGACAATGTATGTCAATGGTCAACGATGATCATTGGAGGTTATTCCTCTTTTTCAAAAAATAAAAATTTTCAAAAATGAAAATAAGAGCAACAATCTTTAATGGCATTGATCTTAACACATGTTGTCAAGGTCATGATCTTGAACAACATTCAAAAGGTTTCAGCCATTATTTAGACACCTTGGATAATCCTAATGTCGACGGTATTGAAACTTTCAGGCCTTATAACTCGAAAAGTACTTAATAGAAAAATATTGATGGTGTTTTGAAAAATTTTTGAGATAAATTACAAGAATATGCAATGGAAAATGGAGGGTTCCATTAAAAAAATTTAAAGTGACCTTTTTTTGACCTTGAGAATGCCACCGGTCAAACCAATGGTATCATTTTATGTTCCCCTTGAAATCATACAACTTTTGTTTGAAACATTTTTTTCATATCTATCATAGTTTTCGAGAAATCTAATGGATCCTTTAAAATGGGACACTCTGTACGTGTGTGTGTAACATGTATACATATACATAAAAAACAACACTAATTTAAAATATAAAATATATATGTATATTTTTGTGTAAACTCGATCTCTGTGCGCTGATCAATCTTACGTCAATAACTTAACCATAAAAAAAATTTGCTTTCCATGGTTATACACAATTGCCAGTATCTTTGTTATGCATTGAACACGTGAATTATTCTATATAAATATATAAGGTCGATTCATATAATGTACATTCGAGAGGATTTGTACATCAAGATAAGACATACTTGTAAAGAATGTATAGGAATACAATATGCTCCATTTTCTTGTACACTATATCTTTTTATATAATTTTCCAAGGATTTGTCAGTTCCTAATGTGAATATGAATGATGCATTAAAAAAATTTAATTGATCATCATTTATATTTTCGCATGTTAATACAATGCATTGGTATTAAGCAGAATATGATGAAAAATTACTGAGCATATAAAGCTCTACTTTATTAGTTAAGATTCCTATTCACTCACCACGATTATCTTAGATTGTGACGTCAGAAGCGAGAAAACAATAAAAATTATTGTAAATTATATTTGAGTAAAAATAATTTTTAATAATTTTTTTACAATCGATATAAAATAGACTTATAAAATATACCGATAACTATCTTCTTATTTTGGAGAGAAATTATTTTTATTTTTGTATATAATTTAATAGTTTGACATAGCTATGACTTACAATTAGTTATAATTATATCTTAATTCACTTTTGGTTATGCATAATTTATTTTCAAATATATGATTATTTATTACTTGATAAAACAAAAGGAGAGTTGTCGATATGTATTTTATAAATCTATTCTATTGATTGCAAATATTTTATTATAAAAATATTTCTATTTGAATATATTTTGCATGAATTTTTATTGTGTATTCTTTCGCTTGTGACATATCAGATAATAGTAGTGAGTGAATAGGAGTTTTACATAGTAATATTGACTTCTTAATCTGAGACCAGTGTACCGTTTTTGCCCAATTGTATTTTAGATGATACACACATACACAGCGCGCACACGTAAAACACGTACACACACACGCACACACACACACACACACACACACATGCATACACTACATGTACGTATATGAATTGTTATACATATAGAAGATGTAGTAATATACAGAAGAATCTAATATACATACGTAACATTATATATAAAATATCTAAAAAAAACGACGAAATTGTTTACATATGAATAGTTACATAAATATTTTTTATTTATTCAATTTTCTGCCACATTGTATTATTAAGTATTATTTGTATATGCGTGACAGAGAATTTTTAATGGAAATTTTTTTATGTGGCAAAAACGGTGCACACGCGTATTTGTTTATTCAAGTTTTATACCCCTTGTTCATACGTTAGAGAGAATTTATAATAATCTAGTTTTTAGTGTAATGTAAAAGGAAATATGAAATAATAATTATTTAAATAAGCTAAATTAATTTGGGAATGAAGATAATTGTCGCTAATGGAAATAATACATTGCGCTAAGTTTTGGCTATGACATCATTTTTTTATATGCGATTTGTTTCGAAAGAGACACATGCGCGATCCGTAACTGTGTTTAAAATATTTTACCTTCCCCAACCTTACTTAAAAGGCCACAATATTTTAAATAAATCTCTTTACATTTCCCCTTCTATTTCTTAACTTTTTCCCTTTCTTTCCTCTTGTTTCCGGCTTTTTTCTTAATTTATTTTTTCTTACTTTTTCTTTCCTTTTTTTGCTCTCTATTATTTATTTACTTATTCATTTTTTTCGTTTCTCACTTTATTCTCCTTATTTTCCTTCTTTTTCCCCCTTTTTCTCCTATTTCTTCCTTCTCTCTTACATTTTCCATTTTTCTCATACTTTTTCTCTTGCACCGCTCTTTTTCTTAGGTTTCTCTAATTTCCTCCCTTTTCTTAAGCTAAGTAATCAACTGATATAATTAAACATTCTGTTGCTTTATTCCGTTTGCAAATAAATTAATATTTTACATTCTGCGTTACTACAAGATGATACACACACTTTTTCTATATGAATCTCAAGTGTGCTATGACATAGATATGGTTAAATGACAATAAAATTTGCCAAATTGTGCAAAGTTGCATTAATTTAAATTGATACAGCAAGACACATAAAGTAGCATATTTATATTTTTACATCGATATATACATCGAAGCGTTGTAACTTTAAAATTAGTATTGAAATATCTAAAAATAAGTTGTTTTTCTGTGAAAATATTAAGTACTTGACTATACGTAATGATAGTGTTATATATAATACTGCCTGCTATGAATAGAAAGAAAATATAAAACTAAAATAACGTTACAATATCAAATTAAAAACTAAAACAAATATAATTTTATTTCTAAAGAATGTTAATCTCTTTATTTTCTTATTATGCTTACGTAATAGCATATACTTGTTACTTTTTATCATCGCCATTTATTTGAAGAATAGATTAATTATAAAAGATTAAAGCATTTTTGTATTAACATATTTCATGCCAATTTTACGTATTTTGTCTGTGCAAATTTAATTACGTAATTTATTGTCTATGCCGCGTGGATCAACAGTGACCTATGTGGATATTTATAAAATAAGATGTACTTCATAATAATGTAAAAACTAAAAAATTTATGAAGAAAGTCTAAAACTACCTACAAAATGCAGAACAATGCAAAAATACTTTTATTAAATATCTAATTAATAAAACTAACATTTAATAAAATTTGTTTTTATTATATTAAACATTTATTAATAAATTATAATCAGGGCTGGGTAAAATGCTTTTCGAATTATATTTAAAATGCCAAACATAGAATACCTTAAAAAAGGTATTTAAAATGCAAAATGTAAAATGGGTTTTTCGAATTTATTTTAAATGTAAATGGGTAAATAAATATTTTAAATGCTTTTTAAATGCAAAATAGATTTCTTAGTGTATGCAATTTAATTGGCAATTTATTTTAATATATAATCGTACATTTTATTTGTTTTATTTAATAAAACATGGAATTATTTCATTCTTGTTCGCTAAAAGTTAAACAAGGACAAATGATGCTCGCAAACGTTAAGTTCAACGTAGGGCGCGTTTAGCAGACAGATCAGTGAGCGCTCAATGATTCGCCTGTTACGGTATTAGCCACGTTCAGCAAACAAAGCAGATCACTGAGCGCTTATAGTGATTCGCTGGATCTAAGTGAATAAACCAATCGTAACAAAAAATCACTGAGCGCTCACTGATCAGGACTGTCTGCTGAACGTGGCTATTGGTTCATTCACTCAGATCCAGCAAAAAGCAAACATATTAAAGAATCACTAAACGCTAAACGCTCATTGATCTACTTTGTTTACTAAACGCGTCCATAGAAGAAATTGTGTTTTGACCAATTATGAAACTTGATTTCTTTTATGCATTAAAAACTTATACATTTTACACGTCATTCTTAATCGGGTTTAATAACATCTGTATATAGCTATGAAACTGACCAATCAGTCATTTTATTTTTCAGAGGAATAGCTTTGATTGGTTAGATTAATTACTACAGATGTTATTAAACAAGATAATTAAGATTGCATTCACTTTGACGCTTACAGCGCTTATCATTTCATTCTTGCTGTTTTTTAAATGTTAAA
>NW_012026819.1:262989-266425 GCF_000956235.1 Wasmannia auropunctata | reverse complement strand
CCGCCAGCCGGTGGAGTAAAAGGGAAAAATAAACACTGGTTTTCTGTCTCGAAAGGCGGAATAAAAGTTGAAATGCAATTTTTGGTCATTATTTAGTTTAGGCCTCCTCCAATTTTTTTTGCATCAGTTTTGTTAGTAGAACATTAAACTGATTTCAACAGTAGAACAATACAATTTCATTCAGTGTACGTCAGTTGCATCAGTTTTCCTAGAGTAGAAAACGCTAATAATATACAATCTATACAATCAAACGAATTTTCCGCGAGGACATCGACTCCCTAAAAGAATCGAAATTTTGTAGTTTCAAATCTTTCAATTCGATTTTGTGCCTGACTGTTAATCCTGTGTGCGAGAATCTGGCCGCATAAAATATATAATAAAAGAGAAGAAAAAAAAGCTATTCAAAGAAGATAAGATCGAGTGACTGCATTGCAGATCTTGTTACGGAAAGTAAGCTGTTAGATCTTGTTTGGATCACTTAAAGGTAAAAGAAGACATTCTTCACTCCTCGAATGAATCACAACGCGTTTACATCAACATGGAAAAAAAATCGACGAGAAGGAGACTTGATTACAACAATAAGCTCATCCTGGCGCCTATGGTACGTATCGGAACTCTTCCGATGCGTTTGCTCGCCCTGGACTACGGCGCGGATATAGTTTACACCGAGGAATTGATAGATTGGAAACTACTTCGTTCAATTCGACGAGAAAATGGTAAAGTACACTTTTCCTTTTGTTGAGCAATTAGAATAAAAAATTATACACAATGCCAAACATTTGTATTAATCTTTTATAAGTTCAATTACTTTATTATAGGAATCTACAACAACCTTACTAATATAATTATATTTATTGCATCGTATCGCAATCATCTATTTCATTTGTGTCAAATTTTCTGTTAATTTAGTTATCTATTAAAGTAATCTTGTTTTTCTGAAAACCGCGAATTATATTTTTTTCTAAATTTAATCTGATATACGTTTGTTCTTAGTATTTTTTAAAATTATAATCCTAACTTCTTAAATCTAAACATCAATGTCTAATGTAACGTAAATATAACATAAATATAGTCTCTTATTTATCTTTGATTGTTTTATTGTTAAATTTACTCATTGTTTGCAGATGTCTTAGGCACTGTCGATTACATCGATAAGACTGATGGTACCATAGTGTTTCGTACTTGTCCTCGGGAACGAGATCATGTAGTTCTTCAAATTGGTACGTCTGATTCAGCGAGAGCGGCTGAAGTTGCCCACATGGTAAAAAATGATGTTGCGGGTATAGACGTTAATATGGGCTGTCCAAAAAAATTTTCCATGCTCGGAGGAATGGGTGCTTCTCTTCTCTGTGAACCCCAAAAAGCGACCGATATTTTACAGAAGCTGATTGAGACAGTAGCTATACCGATCACTTGCAAAATACGCGTTCTGCCCGATCTCGAGGAAACTCTACGACTTTGTGATACCCTTGCCTCCACTGACATCGCAGCTATTGCCGTCCATGGTCGTACTATCGAGGAGAGACCACAGCATTCCAATCGCAATCATGTTATCAAACAGATCTCTGCTAGACTTTCGATACCAGTTATTGCAAATGGTGGATCTAAAGATATTCAAAGACATTCCGATATACTTAGGTAATGCTTTGATGCATATCTATACGCATCTCTCAGAAAGATCTCGTTTAACTTAAAGCATATTTCCACAGATTTAAAAAAGAAACAGGTTGTAGTAGCGTAATGCTTGCTCGCGCCGCTGAGTGGAATTGCTCAGTATTTCGTAAAGAAGGTCCTCTTCCAATGGAAGATGTTATAAAGTCGTATTTAAAGCATGCAATCGATTGTGATAATTCACCTTCCAATACAAAATATTGTATACAGAATATTCTACGGGAGCTTCAGGAATCTCCTTTAGGCAGAAAATTCCTCGATGCACAAACATTAGAACAAATATGGTGAATGTTTTATCTTTTTTTTTTTCGTTTTATTACTCTTTACTTTTGTTCAATAAACTCCTTTTTTAGTGAAATATGGGGATTAGATGATTATTGCCGATCTAAAAGCAAAGAATTCCAGGATAAAGGTTTACTAAGTCGCTTTCAAATAACGCCGGGAATCCTCGATAAAGATAATATTTCTCATAAAAGAAAAATTCAAGAAGAGGAAGATGTTTTTCTGATGCGTTGTGCTTTTTTAAGAAACAATTATATAACAGACTCGGAGTTGCCAAAGACTCGGCTATTTAAGTGGACTAAGGAAAATCGTAAAAAAATGCCAGTATATAATACTCGGCAGGAGAATAAACTCTTCTGTTCTGTTGTTACTGTCGACGGTAGAAAATATGGCTCCTCTTTCTGGTAAATTATAAACAAAAAATAATTTTTCTCTATTTTTTTATTTACATCTATTTCAATGTATTCTCTTTTTTAGGGAAAAAAATAAAAAATGGGCCGAACAAGGTGCTGCTTTGGTATGTCTCTATTTTTTAGGAATTATCGACGAGAAGTCTTACCGCTGATGATAACATTTTTTCTGATATCTGCTTTATTCTTTTCATTTATAATACAATCAAATTTTCATATAGTAAAATATTGTATATAATAATATAGTAAAATTGCATCGTAATATTAACTATACATGAAATAGTTAAAATTTCGAAAATTGATGTTACCTTATATATTCGCCACATAATTGTGAGGTCGTATTAACACTTCTGACTTATCACTATTATTTTAAATTGTGACGTCAGAAGAAAATAATTTTCGATATATTTTATAAGTCTATTCTATCATTTGCAAATGTTTTATTTAAAAAATGTTTTATTTAAAAAATGTTTTATTTAAAAAATATTTATATTAGAACATATGAACATTTTGTAAGAATTTGCATTTTCTCGTTTCTGACGTCACAATCTGAGATAGTATTAATGTGCCAATAAGAACTAAGAGAAAAGATAAGAAAATAAGCGAATTACAGAGCGTATAACATTGTTATGTGCATATGATATTAGAGTAAGAGTAGGAGTTGAAGAAAAGGAGAGCTTTATTCAATATGCATATCTGAATCTATCTAAAAATACTGGATATAATCGAATATAAAAGAGTACAAATATTCTTATATTTTTGTAAATAAATTTTAATTTTTTATTTATTTTATTTTATTGAGAATTGGTTACATACACAGTTTTTATTAATGCTTGATTTCAAAAGTACGTTTCCGTATTTTTGTATGTGAAATTTTTCGAAAATAAAGTTCTAAGTCATGAAACACAATAAATGTAGTGATTTTGAGCCGTAAGAAATTAACCAATCGTAATCGATTATTCTCTTTAAATTTGACTATGATTGGTCCATCTAATTATACCTATTGTGTTTCGAGACCAAAGGCCCATCTACAATGAGAGTAATAAGACGTAAGCCTGTCTCTTATACACATT
>NW_012026819.1:262267-262969 GCF_000956235.1 Wasmannia auropunctata | reverse complement strand
TAGTTTAGAGTTCATGGACGCTGTATTTTGACTCCTCAAGACCATCCTAATGTTGTTTCGATGTGAAAATATCGCTTAAAAAAAAATTTGAGTGAAAAATCACGGTTTTTTTCCAAAAAATCGACTATAACTTTTTTGGATTTTATTTATGACAAATTCTGATGGCAGATTCTGAAAGAGCAAGAAATTTTACATCAGAAATGATGTTGCTAGAATTTTTTCAAGGCCATTAAAATAAAAAATTAAGCCACTGAAAATTGTTCAAAAAATGTGTCCGCCTGGACGTTAATGGGTTAAGTCGGAAGGTATCAAGCATCAACTTACGGTTCCGTATACACCAGAACAGAATGGTGTTGCTGAGAGGACAAATCGTACAATTGTTGAAAAAGCACGTTGCATGATGCAAGACGCAGGTTCGGATCAGAAGATGTGGGCAGAGGTAGTGAATACTGCGGTCTATCTTAAAAATCGTTCTCCTCATAAGACAATTAGAGGAAAAACACCAGAAGAATTATGGACTGGTAAGAAAGTGGATCTTAGTCATTTGAAAGTTTTTGGCTGTTTGGCATACGTACACATTCCCAAAAATCAGAGAAATAAATGGGATGTCAAAGGAAAACTGCATCTTTTTGTAGGATACTGTGAAGATACTAAAGGATATTGGTTATTTGACCTTGAAGAAAAAGGAAAAATTGTCAGGGC
>NW_012026819.1:261149-262247 GCF_000956235.1 Wasmannia auropunctata | reverse complement strand
AAAGACACTTTTGAAGAAGTTGAAAAGCAATTAAAATCATTCAATTTGTTACAGTGTTCCTCAATAAGTAATGCATGGAATGAATTGACAAGCAATAATATAAGAAATGCTTGGAAGAATATTTTTCCATTCCATGGAAGTTTAGAGTCTGAATGTGACAGAGACTCTCAGTTTTTAATACAAACATTAAATAAATTTGATGTTGTTGCATGATTACAGTTATACATATATGTAATGTGTTTGCTGGAACTAATAATTCACATTTTATATGATCATAGAATATATATACATACCTCTTTGGATGTCATTGTAGATTGTGTTTACGTATAATGCGCTGTGTACAATGTATTGCACAAAAATGTATTGCTTTTTTTAAAATGAATCGCTATCAACTATGATTATCAGCATACAATAAATCAAGGTTATATTTTTATTGTGTCGTGGTGTCACGTGATCTGCATTTCGTCTGCGCTATTGAAAAAGTGGGGATAGGGGCGGAGCTGACTTTTACGGAGGTCGGTCGGTCCCGACAAGTTATTTTTACGGAAGTTCCACTATATATATATGTAACGTGACTTTTGTTACAGGCTGTAAACATACAATTCACTACATTACGATTAGCAGTTGAGGAGCAATTAAAGGAAAAACAAAAATTAACTATTATGTTTGATACACAACTTCAAAAAGACATAACTGTATTAACCAACAAACTGTTAGAAATTATCGACGAAATTACCGTAAGTAAATTACCTTATCATATCATAATTTTCTTTCTAAATATCATATCATTAACTATTGAAAGATAAACGGAAAATAGTGATCAAATGAATCTTTATTTATATTAACATCATTATCAAAAAGTTCTGCAATACAATTTATATGTAAAATTAAATTCTATTGTAGAAAAAATATTGAATTATTCTATATTTTACCATTATGCATTTTAAATCAGCAATAAGGCCGTAGCCAGATAAGGAGGGGCGATCTGCCCCCGCGCCGATCATGACCATTTTTTACAGTTTAGTTGCTATCAATATCAGTTACAATTTTACCAAACATTAGCCCTTAATATTCAACCGTTGGGGTGTGAAAAATAAA
>NW_012026819.1:255732-261129 GCF_000956235.1 Wasmannia auropunctata | reverse complement strand
TCGTGTATTTCGGCGGTGTTACTTGCGCGGCGTCGCCAAAGTATCGTTCGCGCTCGCTCGCACGCCTGCGTGGTGTGCGAGCGAGACGCGATGCGTTCTACTACACGTGAGCGATATACGATACGCTCCAGAATTTATTGATTTACTGTATCGAATCCATATTACTTATCTGTTTTATCACTTGTGAGGCACTTTTCTCAATTCGGTCCTGGATTTAACATGACGGATGCTCACGTGATCCGGAAAAGGAGATCAAAGGTGCCGACACGAAGTGGACCTACTGGTTATACTGTGGCCTGGCCCTGAGCGCGTGAACCAGTGTTGCCAACTCTTGAGAAAAAGAAAAGCTAGATAGTACTTGAAAAAAAGCTAAATAATAGCTATATTTTATTAAAGTTAAAACATTTAAGTTTAAACACATATTTAGAATACATATTATATTAGATATATTTGAAAGTTTATTTAAATAACAAAATTAGCTTTAAAATTGCACATCGCGAGCATATTACATAGCGTATAAGATATATTATATAAGATATTATCATAAAGTATATAATTATAAACTATATTATATTATTCGTAATATAAGAAAATGTACTAACGTAATAAAAAATCATGACAAACAATTAAATAAAACATTTGGAAAATAATGCATCATTTAAGTCCAAATTTTCATATTTTTGGGGATAAGCTTTGTTAATACCAATACGATTTAATACATTTTTCGATAGTACCAATACAATTTGATACATTTTAATACATTTAATAATTCATAATTATAACAGCACTTTTCATGCCTTTTTAAACCATAGCATACACATAATATTGAATTTATTATATTTAGACTTAAGTTTATTCTTGTTTTATTTTTTACCAAATTGGCTGAATATACGCTCAACTTCTGCATTTGACATTGGGAGCACCAAAAATAGTAAAGCTACTTCAGCAATATTTTTAAAAAAATTTTCACCTATAGCGTCTCGATACTTGTACACTTCTTCTCAAAAATGTACAGTATAGTGTATTTTCTTCCATTGAACTTGAAATGAATTTTATTATATTCGATTCCTATATGTGAAATCTCAATATTCATTTCAGTTAATAAATGTGTAATTGGTTGTTTTTGATGTTTAAGTACATTTTCAACCGAAAATAAGTTAATCTTTTATAAAATACTAGCGGTTACCCGGCATGCATTGCAATGCTACTTAAAGGAAAGAAAGTGCTTGTGTTTTAATTCCGTTTATTGAAGTGCTTTTGGATACACAATATTTTTTGTTTTTCCATCTGGTGCGTACACGAATAAATCAGAAGATTTTCCGACGCGTGAGTAGGCCACATACAGCTGTCCATGTGAGAAGCATGGATTTTCCAAAGGCTGTAGCCGGATAAGGAGGGGTGATCTGCCCCTACGCCGATCATGACCATTTTTTACAGTATAGTTGCTATCAATATCAGTTACAAAAAAATATAACTTTGTTCAATTTAAAGTACTTGAAGTTATTTATATAACTATTTTAAATAACTATTATAAGTTATACATATTCGTAACAAAGAAATATAACTTTGTTCAATTTAAAGTACTTTAGAAGAATTTACTAATTGTAAGCACAATGATATTTATATTTATACGTGAAATAGTATTTACTTTTCAACAATACTGGATTAATGACAAAATACAGTCAGTACTCTAAGAATGTACTTCTTATTATAGAAAGTAACAACGAATAGAAACAAGTTCATTTATTTTTTGTCAAGTTAGTTGCATGAAGTTAATCGTAAAATAAAGAAAATGAAAATCCGAAACATCAAAATGAAACTCTATAACTCTATAATATCTAACCACTTAATTGCAAAATCTTTAGAGAATGTGCTCATAATTGAATGAAGGTATTATATATGTTCAATTATACATTTCTTAAGTTATGCGTTAAAAATTGAGTTAGCTTTTCGTAGTGGACCGATAAGATGGTTTTAAAAAATCAGGAAAAGAATATTTTATTTTTTTTAAGTATCAAGTACCCATTTCAAAAATTTGAAAAAATATATGTTGTAGAATAGCATCCAACAATTTCACAAAAAAATTTTCGTAATGGTATTGGATGGATGAGATAGTTAAAAAAATTGGAAGAGAAAATTTCTTTTTTTTTTAAGTATCAAGTACCCATTTCAAAAATTTGAAAAAATTACATGTTAGAGAATAGCATCTAATAATTTTACGGCAAAATTTTTGTGGTAGCACAAGACCGATAAGATAGTTAAAAAAAAACAAATAAAAATATTTTATTTTTTTTGCAATATTTCTGGCCTCAAAAAATCTTCGAAATTTTTTTACAAATGTATCTTGTCTACATCTACAACATATTTTTTTTTATAAAAATTGATTGAGTCGTTTAATAGATATAAATTTTGTTTTAAATTTTTATTTTTATTTTTCACACCCTAACGGTTGAATATTAAGAGCTAATGGTTGGTAAAATTGTAACTGATATTGATAGCAACTAAACTGTAAAAAATAGTCATGATCGGCGCGGGAGCAGATCGCCCCTCCTTATCCGGCTACGGCCTTTGGTTCAAAAATCGAGATTAAAAAAACGGACGATTTTTGCGATGGCTCTTTCAAGAGAGTGTAACTTCGTCAAAAATGATCGTAACAAAATGATCAAAGAAGTATTTTATAGCTTAAAGTCTCTACTTTCGAAATCCATAATTCATTAAATGAGTTACTGATTCTTTACAAAGCTGTACGGATGCAAATAAAGATGCATCAAATCTAAAATTTTTTTACTAAATTTGCGAAGTTCCATGGAGTAAAATAAAAATCGCAAATGCGACTTATAGCGTCCGAAAGCGTTAATCTTTACCTTTAATTTGCGCACTCGATCAGTATTATGCGATTCTTTCACCGAGTTACTTAACATTGAAGTACACGGAAAAAAAATTTTGCTGCCATAGCTAACCATGGTTTGTTAAAACTGTGTTTGCTGCCGTAACTATAAGTTTATATACTATAGCAAAATAGTTTGTTGTAGCTTCTAATACGTAAACAAAGTAGCAAAACATGCACATCTGTTAAGATCACATTGTATAGCGATATAAAAATAGTTATCAGAACTAACCGATATGTTCACGGAAAAAAGAAATTTCGCTACCATAATTAATTATATCAAACATATATATTATGCCGTATGCAAGCCAATACGGATGACGGTGTGTAATAATTTCTTTTTACAATATCCAACCACACGCAAACTGCACGCCGCAATTCGTCGGTCTTGAAATGCAGTTCATTATATGAGACCGAAATAACTTGTAACAAATTAAATCGATTAACGATTTAATTTTTTTTTATGCTATGCACATCTATATCCCCTTCCCCCCGAATCTGTAGAATTATATTTATTGCGAAAAGAATCACCTCAGCTCTTAGCCAAAAATCGAACCCGGATCAATCTCCACGTTTGCCGGACGGACAAATCTATCTTTAGACTACCGAGGTAGGTGATTTTCTTCGCAATAACCGATATAAACAATTTTGAACGCGTCTTTTCAGGCAGCGTAAATTCAAACAATTTAGATACATAGGCTCACTAGAATATATCAAACATATATTAGGCCGTATGCGAGCAAACACGGATGATGGTGTGTAATTTTTTCGCAGTAAATCTACAGATTTGGGGGGAAGAGGATATAGATGCGCATAGCATCAAAAAAAAGAATAAATCCTTAATCGATTTAATTTGTTACAAGTTATTCCGGCCTCATGTAATGAACTGCGTTTCAAGACCGACGAATTGCGGCGTGCAGTTTGCGTGTGTTTGGATATTGTAAAAAGAAATTATTATACACCGTTATCCGTATTGGCTCGCATACAGCCTAATATATGATTGATATATTCTAGTGAGTCTATGTATCTAAATTGTTTGATAGTTAATCATGGTTTACTAAAACTGTGTTTACTGCCGTAACTATAAATTTATATACTACAGCAAAATAATTTGCTATAGGTCCTAATACGTAAATAAAGTAGCAAAACATGCATGTCTGTTAGAATCATATCATATAGCGATATAAAAACAATTATCAGAACTAACCTATGTTACAAATATACGTCCAATTTGTTATGCCGCACAGAATTGGCGCGATCAACGCTGGCGCAAGTGCAGCAGGAAACTAACTTTATTTTCCAATTAATGTTTCCCCAGGGGACAAGCCCCCTAGGGGGTATACAATAAAGGCGGCTAGGCTGCGCGTCAGTCTTAAATATCACATGGCGGGGGGACAACAGCCCCCCCCCCCCCGCTGGGCACATAATATTAATGGGACTGAGGGACGCTTCCCCCAGCCTGCGCAGTCTCATATGTTTTCATCCCCCAAGCTCACGCGCAAGAGGGATACGTTATCACAGATACAGCGCCCCCGGGAATATCACAGAAAGTGGTCGTCGAGAATAAAAGTCCCGGGGGCGCGCGCGCGGCATTACAGTATAATATTAAAAATTAAAGATGTAAATCGCGCATACGCACACTCGAGTAAGATACAAAAGTGTTTTTTGCGGCACTCACACTCGAAGTCAGGGCCTCACAAACAGAGAAGATAAGAGATAAAAAGATAAAAAAGGAGTAAAATACGCAGCCGCAGAGATAGAAGAAAACGCAAGAGCGCATAAATAGATATATAGACAAGTAAAAAAATGAATACTAAAATAACACTCACTATAGCAAGTAGTGCATTATAAATAAAAGAAAGAAAGAAGACAAAAAGAGAAGACAAGAAATAAATAGCACAGCTAGAATCAGGTACAGTTACAAAACGAGTAAATACATAGATGAATAAATAAAACCAGCAAGAAGGGGCCCAGTCCACTAGTCAAAATAATACTGATAATAGATAGAAATATATAGAAATTATATGCTTACAGATATCAATTACTGCATGTATATCACAAATATAGAAATAAATGGGCCGTTGGCCACTCCCTCCTGCTTGGTTAAAAAGGGGAGGCCAAGACAAGAACATGGTAATTTACGCGACATTCGCATCTACGAAACGCGACGCGCCGCATCCTGTTGTTCCCGTTCCTCAGCGAGCCAGCGTCAGCGAACGGTTCGGGGCGGCGCACAGTGGGAACAAACGACATGCGTTGTTTCAAAAAGGTCTAGAGCCTTTGAATTTCAATCGATTTTGACGTTCTTTTTTTTTAAATGATTGTCTTGAAATTTGCAAGAGATCCCTCGTGACTAATTTTTAAAAAAGGTTGTTAGGAATAGTGATACACATAAGCGTAAGGATTTTTTCATAAAAATAAACTGTGACTGCTGAATAATTGTATATAATATATTTAAATAATTGATAAACGAGTACATGGGTATTGTGTGTGTGTGTGTGTGTGTGTGT
>NW_012026819.1:252338-255005 GCF_000956235.1 Wasmannia auropunctata | reverse complement strand
TGTTTTAAGTGACCTAACTGTCAAAATTCGATTTTTAAACTTAAAGCGTTATTAACTTATAAAAACTTTAATGTTCTCAAATAAGAAACTCAATTTCGATAATTAGATATTTTTGCGATAAGCGCATGAATGATGTCAATATTTAAATGTGAGTCCAATAGACAAGGGCACCCCGCAATCGCGCGCGCAATGTACCATGCCTGAGCGCGCGAATTTCAGACGCCGTAATAGGATAACTTTAATCGGTTATAATTTGAAAAGTATTGTAGCCTCGACATTTTCGTATAAGAGTTTTCGTCTTAAAATGCTCTCTCGAATCTGCCAGTGAAAGGACATACGACCTTTCTGGGACACCCTGTATACAGATCTGACGAAATGAATAATTTATGCAGTAAATCTTCATTTGTATTAATTCTACTACATTTTTGAGTATTGAATTCACGATAATGTTTCAAATCTTTATTGCGTGATTCCTGGGCTTCTTCTGATAATAAACCTATAGGAATAAGTACGAAAGACTCAGTGATTTTTGCCGCGTGAAAAAGTATCTTGTGGACAGACGCAGGCATATAAGACCAGTCATAGAGTTTAATATATAGATTTGCTGTTTCTAGTGCATATTTGCCAAATTTTTCAGTATGTATTTTAACACCGCAAGCAAGCGTTTGCAAAACAATGGCGAATCTATGAATTAATTCTCGATTAACACCTGTGATCTCTGATGTTAATAATGGATCCCGGAAAAATCGTTTTGCAGTGTTGCCATCGTTGGAACTTCCTGAGCCTTGTTTTGGATAATCAACAAGGAGGCCGCTTCTTCTCCGAAATTCTTCCTGGATTCTCTTTTTAGTTAGCTTCATCTGTTCTTTCTGTTCATTCGTCCTTGCTGACCATTTTTTAAATTGCAATCGATAAGCAATGTGAAGAATGCATTTCATGAAACGGATCCATGCATGAAGAGTTGAAAGTCCAAATTCAAAAATTTCCTCTGCTTCTGATTTTTGGGCTAACTTTTTCAAGTTGTTTATTTCTGAAGGTGTTGCTTTACAGATGCAACATTGCAGAAGAAGCCGTTCCTGTCAGAGCCTGGCATATTTTCCCGTCTATCATGGTTAGTTTTATCACGTGATTAATCTTGCATTTACCAATGTCTGTCTCAACAATCGTTGGTAACAGTGTCTCGATATTATGCTCTTATTCAATTAACTTCTGTAATAGTTTTCTTTAGAGTTTCCTTTGCATATTCGAAACTAATCACTTGGCAATATCTGGTCGAACCAGGCTGAGGATTGCGCCAGACTACTGTTCGTCCACGGGCATCATTTATTTCCAAAGTCAACGGTACCATGGATATCATAAAGATTGTTTCATTCGACGTCGTTCCATCTTCAAATTTTTACTTATACTGACTCTGATCTGACGCTTCATTACATCCCCATTTTGAAGTTATTATTAGAGACAGTTCAGTTTCGCTCGGTGCAATTTTATACAAAACATCTGGGATTTTCAAAATACGAGACATGATCGAGTAATTCTTTTAAATTACAGGTTGCACCTTTTTCAGTAACGCTTATACTTAGAGGTGGCGGATAACTTTCCTTTGCTAATGACAATCTTTTGTAGGGTATAAAGATGTCAGCATTCTTCGCTTGCACTTGCTTTCTCATGTCATATTGCCATTTTGAAAGTTTAGTGTCTTCAATTAAAGCTATGGCTTCGTCTTCAGAAAAAGGAATCACGTTTCCCTCATTAGCAACATCTTTGTCGGTGTCATTAAGGAGATTATTTATTAATTTAACCAGATGTTTTTTCCCCGCATCTTTCAAATTTTTGTAAAAAGCTTGTTTTATTTTCTCTGCAGAATAACTATCTGTAATTGACTGAATTTTACGAAATTTAGTAGATCGTGAACTTTCTTCAAAATTGTCTTTTGATGGTCTCCCACGCTTTTTAGACTCATCAAAGTTGACAAAGTCTGTAGTTAACCAGTCTTCATTTTTCTTCCTGAATACAAATGCATCGTAAACTACACGACCTATTTTCGATTTAAATAAGGTATAAATGAACTGTTCAATTTGTGTTCTACTTTGTGCAACTGTTCTGCGTTCAGATCATATTGCTCCATAATATATTTTACTAAAGGATTTCTGTTTTCGCTTTTTAATTTTAAAAGTATATTACAATAGTACACGTTTCGAAATCTGTATAGAACTCATCTTTATTAATACACTGAAAGTTCTATTTTGTTGAATGAAATGAACAAAATTATTTTATTTTATTTAACGAAATGGATCTTTTAGTAAACAAGCAATGCTCCTAAAAGAAAATAATTTGTTGTTATTACGATTTTTGATGATCGGAGCGAAATATCAATACAAGTTATAGTTATGAAAATGACTAGTTAGAGAACTGTTTGCAATATTTATTGAACGGGAAATTGTAAAAACAATGGTTTCGGATAGCTTGAGTCATGAAAACGACTGATTAATCCGTAAGCACGCACATGTATATCTGCAACATATATATGTACTTATGCCTTAGGTCTCGTCCGGATGGAGAAATAATTGTAGTAGTAGTGCGCCTGAGCACGTTTAGTCAACAGAATTTAAAAAATACCACTTAAGTAGAAAAAAAAATTTTTTTTTTTGGTTTGTTTATCGGTGCGCC
>NW_012026819.1:249986-251177 GCF_000956235.1 Wasmannia auropunctata | reverse complement strand
TTCGAAAGCTGCCTGTCTGCGTAACATTCAGGCACATATTAGTACTCTCTCAGTTCTGGGATTTATTATTAATTTTACAAAGTCTGAGCTACAACCTGCACGAAGACGGAAATATCTTGGTTTCATTTTCGATTCTGAGTCCCAATCAATCTCGATTCCAGATTCTCGTCGGATTAAATTATGTTCTCTGGTTTCAGATTTTTCAAAAAGGACTTTCTGTTCAATCAAAAAATTCACAAGTTTGATTGGTTCTCTCGTCTCCGTTTGCCTAACGGTAAAATATGGCTTGCTTTACACCAAAGCTTTTGAGAGGCAAAAGTTCCTTGCCCTTAAAAGATCGAATGGTAATTATAAAGCTAAAATGATTATTTCCTTGGAGCTTGAGGAAGACTTTCGGTGGTACAATACCTTGATCAACCCGAATCAATCAAATTGTATTCTATCGGGCCGTTTTGCATGTGAAATTTTTTCTGATGCCTCGCTCACCGGCTGGGATGCATCCTCTTTAGATCGAACTTATGGCTGGTGGTGAGGAAAAAGCTCTTCACATTAATGTCTTAGAGCTCAAGGCTGCGTTTTATGCGCTAAAATGTTTTGCTTCTGATAGGCATGACTGTGAGTTTTTGCTACGTATCGATAATACCACGACAATAGCTTATATTAATCGTTTTGATTCGATTAAATATCCTTCTTTGTCAATTCTTTCTAAGGCCATTTGGCAATGGTGCGAAGTTAGGAATATTTAGGTTGTTCTCTTCCTTTAGACTCAGATACTGAATGGTCCTTGTCCAGTGAGGCCTTCCGGTTAATTGATTTGGTTTTTGGGTCTTTTGACCTTGATCTTTTTGCTTCTAATATAAATACGAAATGTGATAGATTTGTCTCCTGGATCCCGGATTCAGAGTCTTTTGCGATTAATGCTTTTACTCTTGACTGGGGTGAATTTTATTTTTACGCCTTTCCCCCCTTTATTCTTCTACCTAGAATTTTATGAAAGATTATAAATGATGAAGCGGATTGTGATCGTTCCATGGTGGCCTGGTATCGCAATCCTGGTTTCCGCTCTTTAAGCGACTCTTAATCTCTTCTCCAATCATTTTGGACCCAGCGGATGACCTTTTATCTTCTCCTTTTAGGAAACGCCATCCAGCTACCAAGTCTCTTTCCCTGGGGTAGGGAGATTATCCGGCA
>NW_012026819.1:246022-249966 GCF_000956235.1 Wasmannia auropunctata | reverse complement strand
TATATAGGACCCCTCTCCAGTAGTGGCAAAACTTGCTACTCTTTTTCCGCATGAATCTCTTTCATTTGAAGTTCTTACTAAGAAACTAGTTTTATTGTTAGCTTTAGCTTCTGGACAGCGTTGTCAAACTTTGGCAGCTATTCGCGTTTCGCAAATTTCGTTCATTGCAGAGAGGGTTCTCATTTGGATTCCAGACCGTATTAAAACTTCAGCTCCGGGTCGCCCACAACCCTTGTTGTCTTTTCGTCGTTTTGAAGGGCATAACAGTTTATGTATTATGACCCTTCTTTCTCATTTCTTGTCACGGTCTCGAGAATTTCATCCGCCTTCTTGTGACTTTCTCTTTATAGCGCTCAAAAGTCCACATATGGCCGTTGGTGCCCAAACGATTAGTCGTTAGCTAAAAGCCGCTCTTTCAGATTATGGAGTTAGTGACATTTTTTCTGCTCATAGCACTCGACATGCGTCGACTTCGCTTGCAGCTCGGAAAGGAGTGTCTGTGGAGCTTATTAAGCGTGCGGCTGGTTGGACCGGCGAATCTCGCGTTTTTGCTGACTTTCATAACAGACAAGTTTTAGATATAGACGCGTTCGCCAATGCAGTTTTATCTGCATAAAGTTATTTCTTTTATTCTTATGTTTATATTTGCTCTTTCAAAGATTTTGTATTAATCCTTATTATTAAATGAGACATGGTATCTTATACAGTGTTTTTTAGATTTTTTTAACAGATTCTTTCAGACACACGGATGAGTCAGGTTCTGAACATCTACAATTATTTCTCCATCCGGACGAGACCTAAGGCATAATTTATAGATCAAACGAACTTACCAAGTGAAGTTCGATCATAATTATGCCGTCGGGTCTCGTCCGGATGGACCTTCCCTCCCTTACCCTCCCAGATTCTCTCAAGTGACTCGTCTAAGGTTTTGAATGATGAAGATGTTTACGTCTGCGCGCGCCGGAGTTGCTAGGCGCACCGATAAACAAACAAACAAAAAAAAAGAAGAATTTTTTCCACTTAAGTAGTATTTTTTGTATTCTGTTGACTAAACGTGCTTAGGCGCACTACTACTACAATTATTTCTCCATCCGGACGAGACCCGACGACATAATTATGATCGAACTTCACTTGGTAAGTTCGTTTGATCTATAAAGTATATGTGTATACAAGGTGTGCTAATATTATAATTTTCACACCATAATATCTGGCACCTGATGGTCGTCAAACTCTACAACTTATACTACCCCGTATATATCTATATATCTTACTTTACAGGGTGTCCCATTTTAATCGATCACCTCAAATATCTCTTGAACAGTGCATTTTAGGAAGAAATGTTTCAGACAAAAGTTATAGGGTTTCGAGGGGGACATAAGAAGAAAACATTGGTTTGACTGTAAGTGGCGTCGTCAAGGTTAGGACAAGGTTACTTTGAATTTTTTAAATGAAATCCCCTATTTTTCATTGCATATTCTTGTTGCATTAGCTTATTTCGAGAGCTTTCCAAAACACATAGATAAAATGCATTTTGGTTAAATAAAACTTGAGTTCTAAAGCTTGAAAATTACAGTACCATCGACATTAGCATTATCCAAGGTGTCCGAACATTGGCTTTTGATGTTGTTCAGGATCATGATCCTATTGATAACATGTATCACAACCATGATCATTAAAGATTGTTTTTCTTTTCTTCATTTTTGAAAATTATTTTTATTAAAAAAAAAAGAAAACCTACAATAATCATGGCCTTAACACATGTTGTCAAGCTCATGATCCTGAATAACAATGATCCTGGTCAGCAAGGACAAATGAACAGAAAGAACAGATGAAACTAACTAAAAAGAGAATCCAGGAAGAATTTCGGAGAAGAAGCGGCCTGCTTGTTGATTATCCAAAACAAGGCTCAGGAAGTTCCAACGATGGCAAGACTGCAAGACGATTTTTCCGCGATCCATTATTAACATCAGAGATCACAGGTGTTAATCAAGAATTAATTCATAGATTAGCCATTGTTTTGCAAAACGCTTGCTTGCGGTGTTAAAATACATATGTTGGAAATGCCATGAGAGCTGGGACCTAGCGAACCGGCAAGCCTGACCAGTGCGCAGGCCTGACGACCGATGGAGGGGAGACTCGCGGCGAGGGCGAGCTAGAGAGGGCATTAGAGTTAGAGACGTTAAGAACATAAAAAGACGTGTAACGACGTGCTAAGACGTGCGATATTGAGAGATTAAAAGCATAGAGTTTAACTGCATAATTATTATATCACACTGTTTTCCATTAGAATACGTAATATATCCAATATTTCTAACACATACTAAAAAATTTGGCGAATATGCACTAAAAACAGCAAATCTATATATTAAACTCTATGACTGGTATTATATGCATGCGTCTGTCCACAAAATACTTTTTCACGCGGCAAAA
Source organism: Wasmannia auropunctata (assembly GCF_000956235.1). NCBI lineage: Eukaryota > Metazoa > Arthropoda > Insecta > Hymenoptera > Formicidae > Wasmannia > Wasmannia auropunctata. The sequence goes on along the minus strand of NW_012026819.1, from coordinate 247,536 downwards.
ATTATTGAGTCTTTCGTACTTATTCCTATAGGTTTATTATCAGAAAAAACCCAGGAATCACGCAATAAAGATTTGAAACATTATCGTGAATTTAATACTCGAAAATGTAGTACAATTAATACAAATAATTAATACAAATTATTAATTTCGTCAAATCTGTACATATCCAACCTACGACAGAAACCGGAAAAAACAACATTAATGATAGATCCAGACGCAAAAAATTTATTAATTCTATCAGAAGAATGAACGCGCGCACACATACACACGCACACACACGCACACACGCACACGCGCACACGCGCACGCGCGCACGCGCGCACGCACGCACGCACGCACGCACGCACGCACGCACGCACGCACGCACGCACGCACGCACACACACACACACACACAATACCCATTTACTCGTTTATCAATTATTTAAATATACTATATACAATTATTCAGCAGTTACAGTTTATTTTCATTAAAAAATCCTTACGTTTATGTGTATCACTAATTCCTAACAATCTTTTTTAAAAATTGTCCACGAGGAATCTCTTGCAAATTTGAAGACGATCATTTAAAAAAAAGAACGTCAAAATCGATTGAATTTCAAAGGCTCTACACCTTTTTGAAACAACGCATGTCATTTGGCCCCACTGTGCGGCGCGGCGTCGCGAGTCCCCAGAGAGACGGGAAGGAGCCTGGTACTGGCAGATGCCGAACACATGCTCCAGTAGATGTCACGAGACCAGCGAATGGCATCCGAGACAACTAGGCGGCGCATCATCAACACATATTGGTTGCCAACCCTTAGCAGCCTCAACACCGCGTCGTTCCTCGAATCCCACGAGCCAAGGGTATCCACGACAAAGGCCGTCACGACCACACGATACCCTCTGCGTTGGAACTCCTCCGCTAAGGGCGAGTACTTGGCAACTTTCCTCGCCCTAGCCTCCTCGAAAGCCAACGGTTCTCAAAGGGCACCGTCACGTCGCATATGACGACGCTCTTGGATTGCTCGTGCCTGACCACGAGATCAGGCTGTAGCTCTCCAAGTTCCTCCTGCATGCCCTCAACCCGCTGGTTAATTCGTACCTCTCCTGGCAGACGGCATGCCTTCCAGAGCCGGTGGAGCGCAGCATTGTGCCTCAGCTGTATTGCGGCAGCATGGACGCCGCAATGACAGAGCACATGGGGAAGAGTCTCCGATACCTTACCGCACCGCCGATAGCGCTTGTTTCCGGTCCCCCAACGCCGCGCGCCGTTGAGGGACCGGAGCAGCACGTTCAAGCGCGCACGGTGGATGAAGCCCCAGTCAGCGAAGCGAGTAAAGCTGCCGCCGCGGATGAAGTGATTGCTCACCCCACATCGCGACGACACACAGTGTTCCGAAATCTCAAAAAAGTGGCCATAAATCACATTTTCATTGTATTTAATTTATTGCACTTTAGAAATAACTGTTACTTGCAACTGTTTTGATTTTTATCTGTATTTCATTCGCTTAGCTTTTTTACTTCTTTTTTTAA
>NW_012026819.1:245111-245972 GCF_000956235.1 Wasmannia auropunctata | reverse complement strand
TTTTAAAAGAGACGAATATCAAGTTCTGTCCCAAAGCCAGGTTGCAGCCGCACTTAATGCTTTGGGCGCTGGTCTTTCTTGTCTCACGAAACCCGACGTATCTTCATGTTTGCCATCGGAAGGAAGCTCGGCACTCGCTCAGATTGCTGAGGGCATACAGCTCTTAGCAGATTATCAATACAGGTTATCTCTGGCTAGACGAGCGTTTATAAAACCGACCTTGAACTTGTTGGGGAAGTCCACAGCGGATGTAGCGCCTATAGATGAATGGTTTTTTGGCGCCTCGTTCGTCGATGAAATCAAGAATGCACAGGCTTGTGAGAAGGTCGCTAGAGGCCTTATCAAATCTACCCCAGCAGTCCCCAAGATCACCTCCCAGCAACCAGTGAGAAATCAACCGATTCGAAGGCAGACGCTCTCGGGAAACGTGAAAGCCCCTGTGCCCCCGCCCGAATCAAGCAAGTCGTCGGGCAGGGGCTCATCTTTCGAGGAATCGTTCTCAGAGATCGGCTTCACGCTCTCGTCATCATCGTCGTTAAGCTCGGTAAGAACTGCAGATCGCCTGGCTAGAATCTCACACACCTGGGATGCTTTAACATCAGATCCTGAGGTACTGGAGGCAATTCGGGGATACAGGATTCCTTTTTCATCTTTGCCGTCCCCCCGTACTTTTATTAGTGAACCAGTGTTTTCTGAGGTGGTGTTATGCCACTGTAAGACTGAAGTTAAGAGACTTGCTAAGAAGGGAGCCATTTATCCAGTGTAACCTTTATCAGACCAATTCCTTTCTCCCTTCTTTTTAATTGAGAAAGCGTCAGGGGGCATGCGTTTTATTTTAAATTTAAAGGCTCTCAATCAATT
>NW_012026819.1:239809-245061 GCF_000956235.1 Wasmannia auropunctata | reverse complement strand
GCAAATTTTTGGTGACCTGTCAAAGACAACTAAATATACTGAAAATTTGCACCACTTCGCACCGCGTTGCCCGTTTGTCAAATCAAAGATATTATAACTATTAGTCCTCACGCAAAAGTAGAACGAGCGATATCCAGCGATTACAAAGATACGAGAAATTATCTGAGAGTTGACTGTTCCATTTATATGTAGCGGCTGAGCGCAAACAACAGTATATCTACAGGCTGGACGGGGCCCCAAATAATACGTTGTTGAGCGCATATATGTTTCCTAGCTGTACGCGCGTCGCGCTAATGTTTACTGTTTTTCTCGACGCTATGCTGATATCTTAGAGTGGGGTAGCGCAACCTTAAGCCGAATTCTATTTATTTATATCTTTGTCGCATAACAGTAACTTCATGCGATTATATGAAGTAGTTCAAAAATAGTCATTGAACATTGATTATAAGAATTTTGAAATATCATTTTTCAAATAATTAAGCATTTTTTTTATATAATGACATCTTTTACCAAGAAACAACTCATTGAAGCTATCCGAGAACTTCCGCAAAATGAACATAATAAGTATTTGCAAAAGTATATTTTAGAGTTAATAGAAATAAAAGAATGCTCTTTAAAAGCAAAAGAAGATTTACGCACATACGTCAGTTCATTTTTGTCTAAATTAAAGAAAAAGCAATATAAATATCGTAAGAATTTCGACGAATTTGTATTAAAAAATAAAACTTGGCTTGAACAAGAATTCCATCTTTCACCTTCCATTCTATCTCTGCAACAACATCAAAAAATTCAAAATAATGTAAAACATGGTCGTCCGAAACTCTCATATGAAGAGAGTAGCGATCGCACTAAAAGGAAGAAGTGTTCAGATGTATCGGATTCTTACTCATCAAATATATTAGTTGCAGCTACGTGTATGAGTTTGCGAAAAGAAGGAAATAAAGCAATAGCAAAGTTAATATCGACAAATGTATCCAATAAATCCACTTCAAACATTCCTATTATTCGTCCATACACAGAAAACGAAGCTCTTGCGTTGATCATTAACTGTCGACTTTCAGTTGATCAATATAAAACATTACATATTGTTGCCAAAGACAGAGGTACTGATATTTATCCAAGTTATCACCGAGTATTAGCTGCAAAAGCTCTTTGTTATCCAGAAAATATAGTTATAACAGAGAAATCTGCGGAAGTTCGATTACAGTCTTTATTAGACCATACAATTTCTCAACTTGCTAATGTTTGTCGATCTGTTTTGGATTCAATAAATCCCACATTACTACAAAGGACAGAATTGCTTTTGAAGTGGGGGTTCGATGGGAGTTCAGGTCAGTCAGAATACCAACAAAAATTTTCCGAAAATGTTGAGTTCTCGGACAACAATCTGTTTGCGACGTGGCTTGTTCCTTTGCAGTTGCAGACTTTATCTGATGATGGTCAATTACTTATATTATGGAGAAATAATCAACCTTCATCCAAACGATTTTGCAGACCGATACGTTTACAATTTATAAAAGAAACTAAAGCTGTAATAATAAATGAGAGAAAATATATCGAGTCTTGCATTTCTACATTAACACCAATTGTTATAACACATCCCGTGAAGCTCACAGTAAAATGCCGTTTTATCCTAACTATGGCTGATGGAAAGGTCTGGAGTGCTCTCACAGGAAAGTCCACTTCTACATGTTACATTTGTGGAGCTACTCCAAAAGATATGAATAAATTAGACATCATTTACAATCGACCAGTAGATGAGAAAACTTTGGAATTTGGTGTCTCCCCTCTTCATTCTTGGATAAGATGCTTTGAATGTCTTCTCCATATTTCATATCGGCTCGAGATAAAACAATGGCAAGTAAAAACTGAAAATAATAAGTGTAAACTACAAGAAACAAAAAAGATTGTTCAAGCAGGTTTTAAAAATAAAATAGGTTTAATTGTTGATGTTCCAAAGCAGGGGAGCGGGACAACCAATAATGGTAATATGGCTCGTCGGTTCTTTGCAAATCCCAAACTCTCTAGCGAAATTACTGGAATAGACGAGACTCTCATCAATAGATTTGCTGTAATTTTAAAAACTATATCTTCTGGTTTTGCTGTAGATGAGCTGAAATTTGGTAAATATTGTTACGAGACAGCTCAGTTGTACGTCAATTTATACAACTGGTACTTCATGCCATCTTCTGTACATAAATTACTCGTCCATGGTGCTATTATTGTATCTGCATCAATTTTACCAGTTGGACTCCTTTCTGAAAAAGCTCAAGAAACCAGAAACAAAGATTGTAGAGATATGAGGGAGTACCATACAAGAAAATGCTCCAGAATTGCGACCAATGAAGATTTATTTAAAAGACTTCTTCTTTCATCTGATCCTTTAATTTCGTCTCAAAGAAAAATTGGTAATAAAAAAGCCGATCATTTTCCTCACGAAGTTCTCGAACTGCTTACAGATGCAATAGATGCAAATTGAGATAGATATAAGATAAATATGTAGTTATTAACCAAATTTAAAAAAATATAATAAATGTTATTGATAAATATATTTGGAATTTTTTATTTTTTTTACATTTATTTGAAAAAGTTTCAAGTCCAGCCCTTTCAGTTAAAAATATGTAGTAATTTACTACATATTTTTTACTAAATAATATATTTTAGAAGATTTGAAACAACATATTAAAAAAAAGTTTTAATTAATTGTAAAAAAAAATTAAAAATAAAATTTTCGTATCTTTGTAATCGCTGGATATCACTCGTTCTACTTTTGCGTGAGGACTAATAGTTATAATATTTTTGATTTGACAAACGGGCAACGCGGTGCGAAGTGGTGCAAATTTTCAGTATATTTAGTTGTCTTTGACAGGTCACCAAAAATTTGCACCACTTCGCACCGCGTTGCCCATTTGTCAAATCAAAGATATTATATCTATTAGTCCTCACGCAAAAGTAGAACAAGCGAAATGCAACGATTACAAAGATACGAGAATTTTATTTTTAATTTTTATTATTATAATTTTTTTTAGTATGTTGTTTCAAATCATCTAAAATATATTATTTAGTAAAAATATGTAGTAATATGTTACATAGAGCACTAACTAGGCCTAAACTAACTTTCTCGTGCGTAAAATACATGTGTATTATATATAAAAGTGTTAAAAAAAGAAGTAAAAAAGCTAAGCGAATGAAATACAGATAAAAATCAAAACAGTTGCAAGTAACAGTTATTTCTAAAGTGCAATAAATTAAATATAATAAAAATGTGATTTATGGCCACTTTTTTGAGATTTCGGAACACTGTGCGACACCTCGAAGACTTCTCTGGTCGGGTTTGTCTAGTAAGCGTTTCGCGTAGTGCTCTGCTACAGCCGAGCGCAGCCGATTGACGACCTGAGCGCGCGCACCAGGCGGAATCTTGATTGCTGCGCCTTTGGAACCCCGGCACTCCAGGATCATCTCCCCCGTGACCTCGGCCCACCGCCACCGCAGGGACAGCCTCTTGGACATACGGAGCGCGGCATTCCTTGCCCTAGACCAAAGCAAAGCTTCCCCTCCCTCCCTCAGTTTTCTCTCCAGCGAGCCGGAGAGAAAAGAGGCGATATCCTCACAATTAGGGAGGTAGCCTATCCTGCGTCCCACCACTCTTCTCAGCGATTCCCACGCCAACTCCCTGATCGCCACGTCGCCAACCGTAAGCATACGGAAGATGTGCGCGATGGACAGGACGTCGGCGAGGTCGGCGAGCGGAAAGAGTCCACCTCATCTGGGGAGCATGTAGACACCCTCCGCCTCCGCTCGCTAAGGGAGGTTGAGCCAGGAATTTGCGACTCGTCGGATGTTGAGATCGACGGCCTTGAGGGAACCTTTCTGAACCTTGGCTCCCCGCAGCAGAAAGTCTAGGCGTGGAAGGATGAAAGTCGCTAAAGTATCGAATTTCTGCCACGGGGCAAGTAGGGACTTGTCTATCGCGGCAAGGTTCGAGACGATGCCCCCGACGGCTTCGTAGGGCGTCTGGTCAACGGAGAATCCCGTTGGGACGCCGAGGTGCGTGTAGGGCTCGCCATCTCCCAGGGGACGCACTTGCGAGCCCTGAATTTGGAAAGTCGTCGGCAGGACCCAGTCGTCAGGCCCGGCACCGATGTGCAGGGTGGCACATTTGGCAGGGTTGAACCGCAGCCCCACCAACGCAGCTTCCGCCTCCACTGCTCGCAGCAGCCTCCTCATTCCCTCCGGCGTCTTTGACAGGATTGCAATGTCGTCCGTATAGGCCAGGCAAGATAAAAAATGCCCATGTAGGGCGTACCCGACGCCGAGCTCGGCGGCAGCGCGCACCACCGAGTCGACGACGAGATTGAAGACGATTGGACTAAGCGGACAACCCTGTCGGACCCCCGAACGAATGGGGATGGGTGCTGTGATGCCGTCGGCGATCCGCACCCGCGTCGTGCAGCCATCGTACATGGAGTCCCAGATATTGACGAACCCCTGTGGCACCTGCTTATTTAGCAAGGCACGGCGGATCGTCGCATGCGGGATCGATCCAAACGCGTTGGAAAGGTCCAGCCATGCCTGCGAGCCCTCCGGATGTGCGTCAGGACCTCCTGTAGGACGAAGTTGTGTTCGTAACACCCCTCGTCCCGCATCAAGCCCTTCTGCGGCGGACTAAGTCGGCCACGTTTGACCGACCAGTCAGTCAGGCGGTCGGCCAGGAGCGCGGCGAAAAGCTTAAGGATAGTGTCCATCAAGGCGAGAGGGCGCCAGTTCTCCAACTGACCGCGATCGCCCTTTTTGTACACCAAGATGGTGTTGGAGGTCTTCCAGGACCCCGGGACTGCTCCGAGTCGAAAGCAGATGTTGTAGATCGCCGTGAGGAGATGCGCTCCCGGATCCACCCTGCGGAGGTCACGGTACGTCGGGGCCCGGCGCAGAGTTAGTCATGCGCCGAAGCCGACGGTCTACCTCTCGCTCCGCAAAGGGATTTAGGAGCGCAGACTCTCCGTCCGCACTCGGAGGGTCAGCGCGCTCAGCCTCCACGCCGCATAGTGGATCGAAACATAGGAAAGGGCGGACATTGCCCCTATAAAGACAAAATATAACAAGTAAAGAGAAATGATTATTCGTACATGATTAAGAAGTGTGTACCTTAACAATTTTAATAATTGTTGTATGCAATATTGCAATAAGCAACAATTTTTAACAATTTTTATAAACTAACAGTTACCGCCGGCATTAGTATTAACCGATATGCA
>NW_012026819.1:239383-239789 GCF_000956235.1 Wasmannia auropunctata | reverse complement strand
TTCAAGTCCGTTGCGTTCTTGGTGGGAATTTTGTCAACATCATCATTGCGCGCTGTTTGCCCCGGAAACCAAGGACGTGCTTCAATTTCTTGCGACTCTGTCACATTCGCTTGGCTCATACTCCTCGTTGAATTCAGCCAAATCAGCGGTTTCTTTGATTTCTGCTAATTTAATTAGAGATGAGCCTCTTATAAAACGTTTTTGTAAGGGCGTCAGCGTTTTAAAATCATCACGTTCACGTTATGATTTTATATAGGACCCCTCTCCAGTAGTGGCAAAACTTGCTACTCTTTTTCCGCATGAATCTCTTTCATTTGAAGTTCTTACTAAGAAACTAGTTTTATTGTTAGCTTTAGCTTCTGGACAGCGTTGTCAAACTTTGGCAGCTATTCGCGTTTCGCAAATT
>NW_012026819.1:238455-239363 GCF_000956235.1 Wasmannia auropunctata | reverse complement strand
ATAAAGTACTTTTAAAGCCATTCAACTTGTATTCGGAACATTTTTTTCTATCTCTCCTAGTTTCGACGATATTTGCATTAAAATAAAAAAACCGATTTTTTTCTAAGGGGTGTTTCACCCCTTAAAAGCGCGAAGCGGCACGAATTTACGGTAGCTTAATTTTTGGTTTTGTCTAGAGAATAACATATCAAAAGCTCATCAAAATCGGAGGTAGACTTGGATCCCTTTCCTTGTTAGAATTTTCGGCAGATCAAAAAATCAGAGAAGAATACATTAAAATAAGAGACTCTTTAACATCAGGATTCTCCAGAATAGAATTAAATAATAAAAGAGTCTTAGAAGCAGAACTTCATTGATGCATAAAACATTTTTTAATATCAATCTTCGATTAAATCTTCATGCATAGCAAACATTACGACTCTGCTTCAAGCCATCTTCAGCATTGTATTACAAAATGCAATAGGTTAATTCTTTTTTAGATCTTTTATTTTTTAATTTATTGTTTAACATATTAAATAATTTTAGAAATATTTATTTCAAATTAAATTAAAATTTTTAAGTAACTCTATTTTTATCTAAAAATGGAATTTCTTAGTTAGGTTAAAATATGATCATTATACGATAAATTTTCAGAAAAAATATCAGAAATTTATTGATTCTTGTATTTATCCTATTTATTGATTCCGAAATTTTTTTTTTAATTTTAATATAAAATTTTTTTAACAGTATAATAGTAAAAATAATAAATATCAATTTAAATATAATTTAATATTTTGAACCATATAATTTTCTTATTTATTTGTTTATCTATTTATAAGAGTAGCGATCCATTTATTCATCTATCAATGTCTCTATTGTTTAGATTTGTGTTTATTGGTAAAAAAAATTCTTAAACGTCAACTCACCTT
>NW_012026819.1:227339-227820 GCF_000956235.1 Wasmannia auropunctata | reverse complement strand
TATCCCCTGTGTGCCTTGTCGACTCAGTCATACATTATACGAAGTTATACGATTACAAAAGTAATTGATAAGGTAGATTTTGAAATATTAGAGAACGCAGAAGAATGTACCTTAGCGAATAGATTTAATATATTTTATATACAGAGCATTAATGACATAGTAGAATCCATAGGAAACAACGACAGTAGACGTACTAAAACTATTTATGTTATTGAAAGTAGAGGCATAATTGAAAATTTTGAGTTGATAGATGCACAAAAATTAGAACGAATTGTAATGGCCTTGCCGCAGAAGAAGGGAACAGATGAGGGAATATCTAGTGATATATTAAAAATAAGCTTTCATGTGATAAAGAATGAACTATTAAGGGTAATAAATGATTCATTATTAAAGGGTATATGTCCGGAGGGATGGAAAACATCTATGATAGTACCGATCCCCAAAATAGAAAAACCAAAAAAAGCAAGTAAGTATAGACCAA
>NW_012026819.1:226841-227289 GCF_000956235.1 Wasmannia auropunctata | reverse complement strand
TACGCTTTATCGACTCGTTCAAATTTCTCAGTTCGAGTCTCGAGAAATTGGCATCTTATCTCAAGAAAGATAAACTACGGATAATGCAACGCGAATTTTGTACTCTACCAGCGGAACATTTCGAGCTCCTCACTAGAAAAGGCGTATTTCCGTACGAGTACGTCGACCGCTTCGAAAAGTTGGAGGATACGCGTTTACCACCGCGCGAATCGTTTCATAGTTCGCTGACGGGGGACACCGTGTCCGAGAGCGATTACGAGCACGCCGTTGACGTGTGGCAGCGGTTCTCCATCGGAACGCTCGGCGAGTACAGCGATCTGTACCTGAAAACGGACGTCCTGTTGCTCGCGGACGTTTTTGAAAATTTTCGCGACAGCTGCGTCGCGAGTTACGGACTCGATCCCGCCCATTATTTCACGTTGCCGGGTTTCACGTGGGATGCCATGCT
>NW_012026819.1:225674-226821 GCF_000956235.1 Wasmannia auropunctata | reverse complement strand
CTTCGCGTGGTCGGTGATCGCCGCTCTGCACCCCGTGGAAAGACACGCGGATCGAGAGTCGTCGTATCCGCATTACGCAACGGTGCTCGAGTTCGCGGGTATCGAGTTTCCGATGACTCTGAAAGACATTACGAAATTCGAATGTTTGAACGACGTGTCGATAAACGTGTACTGTATCGAGAAGGAAAGGGGAACTATCTGTTCTTCCGATACGATTGACCGGTCGAAAGATGGAGAGGCATGTCAACCTGTTGCACATGCAGGATCCACGAGACAGCAGCATCGGCCACTTCGCGTGGATAAAAAATCTGTCCCGCCTCGTGAGCTCTCAACTCAGCAAGAAGAAGAACAAGAAATTCTTCTGCGACCGGTACGTATCGAGAAAATACTAAAATAGAATGTTGTAAAGAAAGACAAAAATTAAGTAAAGTATTTTGTGTTTACAGATGCCTACATTACTTCAGCTCGCAGGAACGACTGGATGCCCACACCGTGGACTGCAACGAGCTGAACGAGTGTGCGGTAGAGCTGCCGAAAGAAGACGCGAAATGGTTAACGTTCAGCAAACACGGTAACAAGGAACGTGTACCGTTCGTCGTGTACGCCGACCTGGAGTGCGTTCTAGAGAAGATGGACCCGAATCTGCCGGAATCTCAACACCACAAGGTACACAGTATCGGATACTACGTGCACTGCTCGTACGACGACGCGCTATCGATGTATCGGTGTCGTCGCGATAAGGATTGCGTCGCGTGGTTCGTCGAGGAACTCAAAGAATTGGCGCACAAAGTAAAGTCCGCTCTGTCCGTTAACGTTCCGATGGTAGAATTGACGCGCGACGAATACGAAAGATATAACAACGCTACGCACTGTCACATATGCGAAAAACCGTTCGCGGCGGAAGACACGCGGGTACGGGATCACTGCCACATGACCGGACGATACAGAGGTCCCGCGCATTCCAACTGCAATTTAAACTACAAAGATTCGCGTTGCATTCCCGTGGTGTTTCACAATCTATCCGGTTACGACGCGCATTTTATTATCAAGGAAGTAGCTACCGCGTACGAGGGACACGTGAGCCTACTTCCGGTAACAAAAGAGAAGTACATCGCGTTTACAAAACGGTCAATGGCACGGAAATGGA
>NW_012026819.1:221432-221965 GCF_000956235.1 Wasmannia auropunctata | reverse complement strand
TAACAGTAAGGGGACACGTTTCCACACGGCGACAAACGAATCACTTGGAGTAATAAGTTTTTCCTTTTATAAATTGAATTATCACAACACTTTCGCGCACTTACTCGATTTATTTACGCGATTTATTCACGTACTTAATTTATTTTCAAACTAATCTATCGGTTTCATTATTAGTTAATCACTATCGATTAAGTATTCGGCGGCTGAAAATTACTCGGAGAAAGAAACACTACACATTACACTAATCAACTAAAAGTATTGCTTTTGTATAAATAGTACCTTTCACACACGGATTTACTCACGCACTTGATCGATAAAAGTTACGCACTGAAATTTTTCCGTATTATTACAAATCAATATTATTACTATTAATCACTATCCATTACTCATTCGGCAACTTAAAATCACTTTAAAGGAAGAAACGCGTTACAGTACACGTTACTCGATACGGAGACTCTGCTCGACAGCAACAAACAGCTGATAGGGTTATGTAGATAATCTAGGATTCTAGGAGATCGGAAGAGCACACGTCT